>NC_084538.1:8126125-8726125 GCF_024500275.1 Phycodurus eques | reverse complement strand
AAAAGTCCCTAAAAAGATTGGAAAAGTCGCTAAATATATTGACCAAAGCGCTAAGTTTGCAACACTGACTGTGCATTAGTAAATAAATCCTCTTTGTTAACAGCGCTGTTCACAACCCTGTTGTTAGTGACAGTAATGCACATCAGCTAGCGACGATGGACAAATATTGCAATTAATTCAACAGAATTTGGTTCCTTTCTTTTAAACAGGTCATGCCAGTTGAAACGTTCGAAATAGAAATGATTCCCAAGGCATTTTTGGGGGACACGTGGTAGTTATGTTTAATTGGCATTGGGATGATGAAGGGGTCCTTGGAAACGTTTCCCCTCAAAGGGTTTGAGAACCCCTGCCTTAAAGTACTTACAATCAGTGCCATGTTTGTGCTCGACTGTACATTCAAATATATTGTATCAACAAGGTTCACTTCTGATTTACATTCACGGTATCGCCTTCCGGAGGTCAGATGGAGGTGTAGTGCCTCCCAAAGCTGTTCAGTCTGATCTTCTCCGGCAGGATGATGTTCACCGAGTGTTCCGTCTCCTCGTGGCTCGCTCCGCCCGCCTCCTTCAGCAGGTGCTCGCGTTGCTGCCGCACGAGCTTGCTGTACTTGGCGTTGGCCAGCCACGTCTCGCAGCGGCCGAACAGCACGATGCCCGTGGTGGCCAGGATGACTAGGCAGGTGAGCAGGGCCAGCATGGCAAAACACACCAGCTGAGCGTGACTGGACAGCACACCGGGGGAACGGTGCACCGTCTCCTTCAGCGTGATCTTGAGCAGATCCCTCTCGGGTGGTTGGAGAAGCTTGTGGAAGGCGTGGGCAGGGAGCGAGTAGTGCTGCGGAGTCAGCGCAAACACCCCGTGGTCCAGGGGTTTGCTGGCAGCTTGCTTCGGCTTGGCTTTTGGCCGCCGCTGCGCGGAACACACCCGGCCCGAGAACCATTTTGGGCAAACGCAGCGAAAGGTTCCGTCAGGTTGGCTGACACACATGGCTCCGTTGGCGCAGGGCGTGGCGGAGCACGGAGAGAGGCCAGTGTCATTACAATTCAAACCGGTGAAGCCTTGAAGGCATGAGCACATGAAGGTCGCCCCGTGGTTGGTGCAGTTGCCGCCGTTTAGACACGGGTTGGATTGACAGACGTCAGCAGCGATCTCACAGAAGTTTCCAGAAAATCCAGGCAGGCATAAACAGGAAGAGTGGGCTTCCAAGGCGTCACTCATTTCTGTGCAAGTACCTCCATTCTGGCAAGGGGAGCTGATAGACAGAACAGAAAAGATCATGCTGACAGGTTCATTAAGGCGGTCACTGACAGTGTAATGGTTCACGCTTATGAATTCCATGCAGGCAGCGTGGGTTCAGTTCCCATTTGGTGACGGTGTGAATGTAACGGAGAATGGTGGTCTTTATGTGCCCTGTAATTGGTTTGCGACCAGTCCAAGGTGTAGTCTGCCTCTCGCTCTATGTCAGCTGGGATAGGCTCCAGCTCCCTGCAACCCCGAAATACCCTAGAAAATGGATGGATGACCACTCATGAGTGGTTTTATCCCTAAAACAGCTTTCATTTAGTTCAGATTTTTCAGTTCTCTCAGGGTCATGTCCGAGGGCCTTTTTGTCTTCCTTTTTATTTCCATTAAGATCAAGATCACATAATATTTCACCTGTGTTTTTAACAGTGGCTTATTGCAATTTGTGTTCTTTCATGGTTCATTGTCATAAATGTAAACAAGAACCCTATTTATTTTAAATATCTGAGACAATATCTGAGGTAGTGGTAGCTGTTTGTGTTTGTGTCACCTTGCTACGTGTTTTGGTTCTCAGTCGTCTTGAGAGCTGAGATGAGAGATGGATCAAATTCCAAAAAATGAAAGTTAATGATGTGTGAGGTTCACCAGGGTATTTTCCTGGGGCCCTTTTGCTTTTTTTTTTGTTTATTTCATTTGATATAAAGAGGATGCAGTTGGAATTTTCACAAACTTTCATGGATTGTTGTCCTGTATCTAAGCAAAAATGTTTGATTTTGAATATCTAATACCAAATATGGCGGCGTGGTGGACGACTGGTTAGCACATCTGCCTCACAGTTCTGAGGACCGGGGTTCAAATCCCAGCCTCGCCTTTGTGGAGTTTGCATGTTCTCCCCGTGCCTGTGTGGATTATCTCTGGGTACTCCGGTTTCCTCCCACATCCCAAAAACATACGTGGTAGGTTAATTGAAGACTCTAAATTGCCCGTAGGTGTGAATGTGTGCGTATGGTTGATTGTGAGTGCGATTGGCTGGCGACCAGTCCAGGGTGGACCCCACCTCTCCCCTGAAGATAGCTGGGAGAGGCTCCGGCATGCCTGCGACCCTTGTGAGGATAAAGCGGTACGAAAATGGACGGATGGATGGATAATACCAAATATCTGAAAAGGTGCCAAAGGACTGTCTCCTTGTGACCTGTTTCAGTTGTCAGTCATCCTGAGGGCTGAGATGAGAGCTGGATTTAACTTTTGAAAAAAAGTTAATAATAATTTATGATAAATAAAGCCTGTGTGGAGTTTGTCTGTTCTCCCCGTGCCTGCGTTGGTTATCACCGGGTACTCTGGTTTCCTCCCACATCCCAAAAACATGCATGATAGGTTAATTGAAGAGTCTAAATTGCCCATTGGTGTGAATATGAGTGCGAATGTTTGTTTGTTTATACAGTATGTGCCCTGCGATTGGCTGTCAACCAGTTCAGGGTGTACCCCGCCTCTCGCCCAAAGATAGCTGGGATAGGCTCCAGCAGACCCGCGACACTAGTGAGTGGTATGGAAAATGGATGGATGGATGGATGGACTCAAAGTAGTATAGTTAACAGTGGCCCAAGTCTGACAACTCTTCATTTATCTTCCTGAAAATGGGTTTTAAAATCACGAGAAAGTTAATGAAGCTCCTCAGGGTAGTGTTCTGGGGTCCCTTATTCTTTTTATTTTATTTTTTTATAATTTCACCCACAAGAATGTACTTTATATTTATTAATAGATTGACACCAACTACAAGTTCCTTGTTGGTTTTAACATTCTTGGAGAATAAAGATTTAGGTTGATAGATTAGATGATGGATAAATGGAGCAAAAGAAAGAAAGAAAGAAAAGAAAAAAGAAAGAAAGAAAAAGAACCCTACTGATTTTGCCCTGAGGTTGTGGAGGCCAGAGATCCATGTCACCTCTCTACCTGTCTCATTTCTCATCCGATCCTCTTCACACTTGCTTTGTGTCACAGCGAGAGAGCTTTGTTCATTTTGTCAGATCAGTAGGTTCAATCTGTGCCTTGTCAGTCTGTCTACAATAGTTGAATCGTTGAAAACAGTGATTCTACATCGACTGCGTTTTTTTTTTTGCTGCTGAAAAGTCGACTGGAATGCCTTGTATCTTTGATTCATTTCATACTGACAGATTAACGTCCCTGTCGTTTTTACTAGGGGGCTTATCAAACCTGGCTCTTTGGTCAAAGGCCTTAAATAGAGGGCTGATTCATGAGGTCCCTCTGGGCGCTGTCCTGGGGCCTTTTCAATTTCACAATGCAATCTATCTCACTTAAAATAATATGTCGGCTGGATGTATGTGCAGAAAAACCCACAGAGATTAGTTTCACAGCAACTAATTTACCTGGAGACAGACTACATTATCTGAAATAAAATCATAGGAAATTACATATTCCCGACTCTGGAGGAATTATTGTGCAGGCACACTTACAAGATGTTTAATGTTGAATCAATGAGTCACTTCCCCTGAAACACATTTAAGTGCACTGGGTGCATTGCTACGAGCGTGTGACTGTAATACTGCAGCTTCCCAACATGGCGATTGTTATCTCCTCCGTGTGTTGTATTTATTGACTGTGGAATAAGCTGTTTTGACGAAGACAAAATGTTCTGAAATGCAAGCGAAGGTCACATCATATAATTTTTAGTTGTATAAGAGTCAATCTATACAGGCACTGTCAATTCTTTGACATAAAAATAAAGGATATTGGATTTTTTTAGGCTCTCGGTTCTGTCTCACAGAAAGGGTGCCAGATACATCAGCTTGACGCTTCCCTCCACACTCTCATTTATTTGTCAAGCTTTCTGGAGACAAATCATGGGCGTACTTAGAACTTTTCCTAAATATACTCTCAGCAGGCTTAATCATTATGTATGTATTTTATTATTGCTCTAATATTGTCTTTAAACTCATAGAAAGCGAGAAAATTTAATTTTGGACCACAAAATATTGACGAAGAATATTGTGTCATTTTAACACAAATTAATAGAGTTCCCAGGGTTTTTTTTTTTTGCTTTCTGTGACAGAGTCAAAATACCCCAAGGATCAATCATTAAAGCACTTCAAGCTGAAAGTCATCACAGCAGTGACCCTCCCTAAGCAGCTCTGTTCCAAGCAGCTGGCAGGGCTGTTCTGTCTCATGGGGATGAGCGACTGCTCCCCTCCTCCCGCCTCTACTGTGGGGTGTTCCCAATACAATTTCCGTCGATGGGCAGCACGAGAAAATTAATTGGTTGTGAAATTTCACACTTGATGGGCGGGGCGGGACTTAAGCGACCCAACTGTTTGTATACAAGCAATTCAAAAGCCAAGTTTCCATAACATGCTCCATTTAAAGCGCAGATTGTATGATTCTTTTGTGTCTTGATGGGCTATGGTTGCCTTCAAGGGATGAAAGACATTTGGCAAAGCACTCTGTTCTAAAAGTCAAACTTGAGTTCTCTAGGTCTATCATCTCTCGTTGAATGACATTCAAAGCTGATACAGTTCTTGCTTGGATATAGATAGATAGATATAATAACGTTTTTTTTTTTTAAACTGCAAATGATCCCTTTAAAGGCTGTTACTGGTTTTATTATGACAGGTTTGTACTTTCTCTTTTTTGTTCAATTTCTGTATTTCAGAGTTCCTAATGGAATAGTTAACCTCTGGTGACACTTAAGAATGTTAAAATGTTACTTATTGCCTGTACAGTTAATTAAGGTTCTTATGATGGCAACAGTTTGTGGTTCGGAATTGGAGGTACTCATTGGGTATTGATTATTGCTTGACAACCAAACTGAAATACATGTTGGTACCCATCAGTGAGACAGATGTTCCTCCTCAGCTGACAGGTCGGTCCAGTGAAACCTTGGGGACAGACGCACAGGTACCCCCCTTCTCCGGTCTCTATGCAGGTGGCATTCCCAGAACAAGGCCGCGATGAGCACAGGCGAGTATCTGTGGTCACACACACACACACACACACACAAAGCATTCTGTTTTTAGCTGTGACGTCTTACTTCCTTTCTTTTACTCCTCTTTCTCCCCCGCTCTCTTCCCACGTGCTTGGCAACGTCTCTCTTCGTGTCCTTTATTTCCACTCCACCACTGCAGCATTGTCAGTTATAACTCCCAAATCATATACTGTATGAAGGGGAAAATGTTCTCAATTACCTTGTTTAATGACAAGGGTCACCTTTAGCAACCTTCATCAGGTCTTTCCCCCCCGATCTAAAAATAAATCCCAGTGTATTTCGCTTGTCCCCTGGGGCTCAGTGACTCACCCCAGGCATGTCTGCTGCTGCGTGTGTGGTACTTGATGGCGGCTCACCTTGGTCACAGAGGCTGCCCACCCAGCCCTGTTGACAGACACACTGCCACGCTTTTTCGCAGGAGCCGTGCAGGCAGCCCGGGAAGGGGATGCAGCGTTCGCAATGGTCTCCCTGCCAGCCTGGTTTGCACCTGAGGAAAAAAAGGGAACAATCCTATTAATACACCATCCACAATGCTCTTGTCCCCATAATGTCAGCGTGCTGAGATGAGGCTTTGACTATGGCCAGAAAATCAATTGTTTGATCAAACAAAAGGCTGATTTGCCTGTTGATGAATCAGAAATAATACAGCAGAGCACCTGTGAAGTATAAAAAACACAGGATATGAGATTTGTCTTATCACAAGCATCACTACCTGCACTTTCCAGTCTTCCCACAAAATCCATTCTCTGTGTTGCAGCTGCATCCCCAACCTCATGAGAGGAAAAGAGAGATGAATTGTTTTAGTAAAACACATTAAGAATAAAAAAGCTGCTGGAGTTGGCAATGTGATTTATATATAATCGGATTACCTCCGGCAATGCCTGTTACGGCTACAAACAAGAACACGGCCGTGAGATGCATTGTGATAGTCATTCTGGAGTAAATTCCTGCAAATAAAAAAATAAAAACACACAAATAGTTTCCAAATGCAAAATGCGCCACTGATGTTAAAAGTTGACAAATAGAGACATCCAATAAGTTCATCTAACAGTGAAGGCGCGCATTTTTCATGGTATCATTTTGGATCAGAGTGGCGCACCTGAATGTGTCTGCATGCACAAAGCACGCACATGCATTGTAGACAAAGCGATAAGCCACTTCCTTCCTAAATCTTTACTTAACCATAAGAATCCTTAGAATTATCTATACAGAAATGATTTTACCTATGTAGCACCGGCATGCAGTCTCCGGGTGATGCGACTCATATTTGAGGGATGCGTCGGGGCTGTGAGAGCCACGAGCCGGGGCGCACCGATGGAAGTGATAACAAGGCTGCTCTAGATGGAGAGGTAGGTTTGGCGGGGGGGGGAGGACCCACAGGTTCTGATGGGGCTGCTGCATCGAGTAGGATCCCGCTGCAACAAGCTCCTCCTACCTCATAAAAGAGAGTGTGTGCGTAAAAGCACATGACCCTCTCACACGCCCCAACGCCCCACCTCTTCCTAAGGGCTGAGGGATTGTGCAGTCAAAGACCCCACTGTGATACCTGAGACTGTGCAGTAATGATTTTATGTGCAAATAAATCAATTAAAAAACAAAAAACAGCATTAGGAATACAAGACTACTGTCTCTCTTAACTGCCTGGTGTGGTGTTTAATTAAAATTGATAAATTACACCAACAAGGCAACATCATTTAAAATGTATGACTGACACAATTTTAGCAATTTAGTAGAACACAGAAACATATTCTTGATCATGTCCCTTGTTGGTCACTTGTTGCTCTATGCTGACTTCATAGAGCTCAATTATCAATTGCTTATTACTTATTAATTACTGTAATTATGAATTAATTACTCTTCACAACTTTGCAGATGCAAAGATGACCTTGATTGGCCTATTCTTTCCTCCCCCACCCCGCCCTGAACACGGCGCATATTTTGCGTGACTCGTAAATATGCACAGTAAAGTGTTGATGTGTCGCTTACGTATTACGTTGAATTAAAAATTATTGTAGAAATAATGTTATTTATCTGCATTATAACATAATGTTATTTTCTTTGTATGCCCAAATGCTGTTGACAAAATGACTGAGTACTATACAAAGGCGGTCGGGGCCTACGTAGTAACTATGAGCCAGTATGATTAATGAAGTCATTTTGGGGCGTGAGAACAACTTTCGCGTCACTCTTAATGTTTTGAGGAGCGAGGAGCTAGGAACGATGCAATTAAGAGAGTTGCGATGAGCCCAGAGAGTGCACAGAAACTGGAACTCCACACTCCAGGAATATCCATTCAGAGGTAGCTTGACGCGCTACCTGAAGGACGAGAGTGGAAGAGCATCGTACTATGATAAGTTGTCATGTCTCTCTAAACAAACAAACAAAATGGAATGAAAGGACCAATACACACAACACAGGTGAAAACATTTTAAAATTATTGTAAATGATGAAGAAACTTTGCAAAACTCAGAGCATAAGGTAAATTAATTCTGTTATTTACCTAAATCATCAAAAAGAGACAAGTGATCAACCTTTCCTTATTGTATAGTGAAATGCAATAGCTTGCACATACAGCGGTCGTCTGCCATACATAATAATGGCTGTCTCTATTTTTAGTCCACCTATTACTGTCCACAGTCTTACCCTTAGGGCTACCAAGGACGACGGTATTTTTCCTCCAATGAATGCTATGTTAATTATGATGCCGCAGATCATGTAGTCATCCTTGAGCAGAGGAATGAATACTCATCAGCACAAACATTAAGATTAGTCCAGATTTTCAGGCGTTTTTCTTTTCTTCCCTGTTATGTAGACGAGTGAGTGTTTTCTAAATGAATCTTCCTGCATTGAGCTTCCACTAGGTGTGTGGGCCTTACCGTCTAGACTGACACAGCGCCCACAGGGACTCTCATATGAATGCAAATAGCAGCAAATCAATATTTTTTCCCCTTTCAAATTGCTTGTAAAGGGAAACTGAAAAAATCCCTCAGATCAATCTGCTTTTCCCTTTTCAGAAGCCACAAGGTCTACCATACATGAATGCATCAAAAACAGATAACCTGAGATTTGATGCATTCCCTCACTTGAATTTGTTTTCCGGTTGATTGCCTATCCTCCTGGGACAGTTAGCCGAGAGTTACATTGCAATCGTTGCCTGCAAGAGGTGCCCGGCAGATTACAGTCTCCCTTTTCTCAGGCTCCTATATGTGCTTTATTAGCGTGAAGGAGTCATCCATTGATTTATTTTCTCCCCAGCCCGACTCTAATCCGGCATTTATCTCATTAGGGGCCGAGCAGTGACCTGCGAGGTCCCTGTTGAATTTATGCAACCCCAATTCCAATGAAGTTGGGACGTTGTGTTAAACATAAATAAAAACAGAATACAATGATTTGCAAATCATGTTCAACCTATATTTAATTGAATACACTACAAAGACAAGATATTTAATGTTCAAACTGATAAACTTCATTGTTTTTAGCAATAATCACTAACCTAGAATTCTATGGCTGCAACACGTTTCAAAAAAGCTGGGACAGGTGGCAAAAAAGTTGAGCAATGCTCATCAAACACCTGTTTGGGACATTCCACAGATGAACAGGCTAATTGGGAGAGAGGTTGGGTATAAAAGGAGCTTCCCTGAATTGCTCAGTCATTCACAAGCAAAGATGGGGCGAGGTTCACCGCTTTGTGAACAAGTGCGTGAGAAAATAGTGGAACACACTTTAAGGACAATGTTCCTCAACGTACAATTGCAAGGAATTTAGGGATTTTATCATCTATGGTCCATTATATCATCAAAAGGTTCAGAGAATCTGGAGAAATCGCTGTATGTAAGCGGCAAGGCCGAAAATCAACATTGAATGCCCGTGACGCCCGATCCCTCAGGCGGCACTGCATCAAAAACCGACATCAATGTGGAAAGGATATCACCACATGGGCTCAGGAACACTTCAGAAAACCAATGTCAGTAAATACAGTTCGGCGCTACATCCGTAAGTGCAACTTGAAACTCTACTATGCAAAGCAAAAGCCATCTATCGACAACACCCAGCTTCTCTGGGAAAAGCGTGGGGGGAAAAAAAAAAAGTTTAGTCAGCCCTAAAATTTGCAAGGGCCCGATTAGCTAGACAAAAATCTATAAATTTTTAAAATTTACATTAATTGTATGTATATTTAAGCTAGTCAAAAAGTTAATATATCTGCTCCATGCTGCTCTGTTACTGACATTATGGATCCGTATCGCAGCCTCGTGTAGGTCAGGATGGGCAGATGGTCTCTGTGGAAAAAATGGTCAAGACAAAAACACTAATTCGGGCCAAAATCAATGGGGCTGTTGCAATGATACAATGTATGAACATTTACTTAGAACTGAGAACATTTGACCTCAGCTATTCTCTATTATATAGTCAAAATCAATAAAGATCTTGCTCAGAATAACCCTTGCAAGACCTGCAATCACAATTCAGCTCCGATTTAAATACAGTGGTCAAATATTGTGTGGTGAATCTTGAATGAAATAAACAAAAGAAATAGGGCCCAATGACACTACCCTGAGGGACACCACACATAATTAATGTTTTGTTCTTTTGTTAAATCTTGCTCTCATCCAGCTCTGAAAAAGATTGACTGAGAACTAAGACAGGCAAAAGCCTCTGCTATAGGCTGCCGTGTGTCAAATATTCAAACTCAACAGTGTTCTTGTTCACACCAGTCACAACAAATAAAACTCACCAGAGAATATCTTCTGTAGTCTTAATCTTAAATGAAATAAAGAAGAAAGACAGTAAAGGGGCCCCACAATTCTACCCTGAGGGACCTCATAAATTATTTACCATTATTTTTATTCAAGTCCATCTCTCAAGAAGAGAGACTGAGAGTTCAGATAGGTAGGGAGGCACTAAGGACGTTGTGACCCCTGCCATATAGCCTTTTTTGTGTAAGATATTTAAAATTAACAAGATTCATGGCCCCGCCTGTGTGCAGTTTGCATGTTCTTCCCGTGCCTGGGTGGGTTTTCTCCGGGCACTCTGGTTTCCTCCCACATCCCAAAAAACATGCGTGCTAGGTTGATTGAAGACTCTCAATTGCCCGTAGGTGTGAATGTGAGTGCGAATGGTTGTTTGTTTCTATGAGCCCTGCGATTGGCTGGCCCGCCTCCCGCCCGAAGATAGCTGGGATAGGCTCCAGCAGCCCGCGGCCATAGTGAGGACAAGTGGTAAAGAAAATTGATGGATGGAAGATTCATGGCAAGCTCAGATAGAAATGTTTTTTGTAAAAAAAATTTTAAAAAAAAGTCGTTTTTTTTTTTATTACAAAATGGCTCCTGTTTAGTGACAGTAGCTGCCATGTTAGTCAGAAGACTGTCTACTGCATTCTGTGTTGTGTCTGCTCTATAAAACTTCCCCTCTTTCTCGCCAGGAATAAATGGCAAAGGCAACTCTTGATGATTTTTAGCAACATAGTAATGTGGAGACTATTTCCAAAACACTATTTATTTGTTCAATCTACCAGTAGTTGGAATATTTATATTTATATATTTCGGCTTTGAAAGGATGAAACGATTCTCACTTCTAATCGTCATAAAGATTAGCTGTGCGCTGAGAAGATATCAAATAAAATAAATTACATGCTGTAGAGACAGACTCAGATGTGATTAGAAGCGTAGATTTTAAAACACAGTAAACATTTTGAGTGAGTCAGAAATATCATTGAAATTCTCCGCACATGGACGGGTAAAGGGAGAAGCTCTATCAGCATGCTGAGATATGATTAAACAAATCCCCAGCCTGTCAACAAATACAGCCGGGGCGGCCACACTGCACATCATTTCATTCCAACGTGGGCACCCGCTCGGTTTGCAAAATGAACTTGAGTGATACCATCTCGTACGTGCACAAAAATAGCAGGGAATTGGTGCAGTGACTACATAAATTAAAAACTACTACTACTATATATATGTACATACACATAAAATGATACTATGAGCATTCTTATGTTTGTAAGTCTGTTCTTTTTCATATGGCTCTTGTATTGGCTCTCATTAGATTGTAAATACATGAATTTGGTGGCGGCCTGCCTCCGGTGGGATTAGGTGGCTGATTTAATTGCCAGATGGGTGAAAGGTGAGCGATTAAAGTGCGCCGTCACCTACTCATTTCCGCAGTGTGAGTCCCATTAGGACACTTGAGCAGCTGATAACGAGTGGGCGATACGGTCGGCCAGCGCGTCTCGCCCAATGAGGCCACAGGGCCGCCTGACAAACTGCTACATCACTCAGGAGCGTGCAGAACAGTGTCACTTTTGTGATTCTCGGTATGCTGCCCATAGGAAAGATAACACTGTTTGCTGTCCAAGACTAACCACTCAAATCGACAACACAGCACATTATTTAGTACATTGTTCCCCCACTATATCGTGTTTCACATACATTATATGGAGGAAATCTGCAGTTTATAGTGTTTTTTTTTTTTTTTTTTTTAAACATTTTTGGCTAATTATTTTGGCGGTGGGGTTGGGCGGTGGGTCAAAATTCATTTATTTCTTGAGCTCCAACTTGCCCTCTAAATCCTGATTTGTTCTTTGTGTTGACAGTAATGACTGACATTTGAATCAGAATGGAGTTACTCCTTGTAATTCCAAAATAAAGAGATGGTCACAAAAACAGCAAATAGGTGAGTTTTTCAGCGGAAAATGGAGTATAGGTTCCTCCCCAATATCTGTGAATTTCTGAATGCCAAATCGCAAATATTTGAGGGTTCCCTATTTTGTTGCTTTCAACTTGACTGTCCTTTTCTGGAAGTTTCCATCATCCAAAAACATGTGTAAGTTATTATACGTGACAAAAAAAAAGGCGATTAAAAAACCCGACATTTCTTTCAGGCCTCCTCACGTGAGCACATCTTGCACCGCTGTTACATTATCGTTGCGCAAAGCAGAACAATTTTGCAATTCATCAAAAAGCTGCTCCTCTCTCGTCCCTGTCAATTCTCTGAGGACACACTACGTATACGCTTTTTACAACAACACACCACCGTGGTGTCCATTGAGCTCCCCTTGGGATTCACATTTTCCAATCATCCTGAATTCATGGCTACTTTGACACTAGTTTAAAAAAAAAAAAAAAGGGGAAAATAAAAATGGATAAACACTTGGATATGAAAATACATGTTTTTAATATTTTTTTAAAATCCAAATGACATAGGGAACCGAGGAGGAAAATGATAATTTCTTGTATGAAATAAGTAAACAAATACAAAATACAATCATGTACATGTAAATAAGGCCACAAGATTAAATCATTCACTTATTTCTCTGTATTTTCTAAATAAAAGTTAATTCTGACGTTTTGAACGCATTTGAAATATTTTTACTACCTTTTTAAAATTACAATGAATTAGACTAAATAAACTAAATTGCAGCTATTTTGTATGAATTAAAAACTTACATTTGTTTTGATTCAATTATTTTTCAAAATAAAAGATAAGCCCGACAGGACGCATGTTACATCTTTTGACTAGCTTAAATATACATACAATTAATGTAAATTTTAAAGATTAAAAGGATTTTATTATCCATACATATTTTGTATTCAAAGTAAAAGACCCTGGGTGCATGTTAAAATTAGTTTTTTAATTAATCAAATTAAAACTAATATAAGCATTAAAAAAATCAATAAACAAAATTGGATGCATATTAAACATTTGAATGTCCTTTTTGACCAGTTTTTTATGAAGTGAATTTAAATTCAATTTACAAGTTTTTTTTTTCTGTAATTAAAAGACATTAGATGGACATTTATTTGAATGTAAATTTTGACTGGTATTTGACTGTTTCCTAGCTCACTCTGTTCGATTTGAGCATTTGGGCATTCTGGTTGTTTTATGAGGGAGAAAAACAGACATTAAAAAGAAATTAAAGCAGTTTTGACATTCCTGCTTGCGACTGATTGGTGACCAGTTCAAGGTGTAGCCCACCTCTTGCTCAAAGGCAGCTAGGATAGGCTCCAGCTCACCCGCTACCCTAATGAGGACAAGCGTGCTACAAAATGGATAGATGGATGTTAACCACAGAAAGGATTCTAGTGTGTGTGTTTCAGTCTTTTTTCAAATAACTGCCAAAAACCATCAGTCCATTGCATAGCATTTAAGGCTACATCAAATCCAAAGGCCCAGATGTTAGAAGCCCCAACTTGCGTCACGTGCAGGAAACAGAATGACTCCGTGCGCCATTCACCATCTGCACTGATGGGATCCGTTGTGTTGTGAAATGTTACCGAAATTTAATTAGCTGAGGTCGGGGAGCCGTCCTCTCCATGGCAACGGCGGTCTTGTGCTCATCAGGATGGAGACGCTGACAGCAGATGGATGAGACGGATAGGTACTCGTGAAACACTACTAGAGGAAAAAAAAAAAGTGGACTTGGGTTGGGATCAATTGAGAGGCTATAGTCAAAGTGGAGAAATGGTGCCAACCCATGCCACCTTCGCTTTCACGTTACCAGGGAAAGGCAGAGAAGATACAGTATAGGCAGTTTAGGCAGGATACAATGTCACTTTTAGATTATCTAGCAGTGAAAATGACACACTGAGTCATGAAAGTATAAATTGACTGCATGACTTAGTCACAGCACACACTGATGTCATGTTTGTCATTTTACGGCTCGATGGGTTCAAGTTAAAGACAAGAAAAAGAGAACCTGGATGAGCAAACCGACCCGACTGACCGACCTATCTACGTGATCCAACCATCCAGTCATCCATCCATCCAATTAAAAATTGGTAGATAGATACATCCGGAATTATTATAAGTGGGTTTAAAATTAAATAACTAAATGTAATGATTGTGACTGGTGAGGTTCCTCTGCGTCGTGTTCCGTGGGCGTCTTTTTTTTTTATTACTTATCTTGAGTTTTGTGTGCGCTAGCTAAAGCTTTAATGATGATTCCTGGGTTTAAAAATAACTATGCAATAAATGATGAGATTCTTCAGGCTAGTGTTCTGGGACCCCTTTTCTTTTAAGTTTTCTTTAGTTTTGTGTTTGTATGACAAACAAATGACAAAAGACTATCATGTAAAGTATTTGCCGTTTTCATCGTTGTTGTTTTTACATTATTCATATCCCTGATCATATTAGACAATGTTGAGAAAATGCACTATTCTAATGGATCTTTTAACTAAAGTATGCATCTGTTGAGAAATAAATATGAATTATAAAATATATTTTGGACATTGTTCAAAGCGATTAAAAACACACCTTTTGGGGTCAATTCCAGCTAAAAGATAACATATTTAACAAATGAAAATTTACTTTAACCCCAAATTTGGCTGCAAAGAATTATTATTTTTTCTTGAAATGGTATACTATTGTCTATTGATGACTTAATATCCATCCCTCCATTATCTGAGCGGCTTATCCTCACAAGCGTCACGGGAGCGCTGGAGCCCATCGGACAGGAAGCTGGGTACACCTTGAATTGGTTGCCAGCCAATCGCAGGGCGCATACAAACAAACAACCGTTCGAACTCACAGTCATGCCGACGGGCAATTTAGAGTCTCCAATTCATGCATGTTTTTGGGATGTGGGAGGAAACCGGAGTGCCCGGAGAAAACCCACGCAGGCACGGGGAGAACATGCAAACTCCACACAGGCGGGGCCGGGGATTGAACCCCGGTCCTCAGAACTGTGAGGCAGACGCTCTAACCGGTCGGCCACTGTGACTTAATATATGTGATTAATATTCAACATTGTACTTTAATATTGTTTTTAATGGGTGAAAGTTTACCAAAATGATAGCTCGCAATGTTAAGTAGATGTAAGATCAGAAACAATGCAATGTTCCACACAGAACAGTTTGTTCTTGAGCATACTCCAATCCATTGACTAACAGCAGTCCATTACTTGGAAACATTTTTCACATGCATTCCTTTTGGTGTTGCGATTCATTTCGGTAACTCCCTTTTGAACAAGTTTCTGTGTTGACAGACAGTGGGAGAATAAGGCAAGTGCATTAGCATTCACATTCACAATTCATTTCCTATGCTGGGTTGTAGCCTTGGTGCGTGTAGTTGGCATGGCAACATCACCCCAAAGGAAGAGGGTCTAAAGCCTTGTGCAGACCCATCGAAGAACCCGAGACAGATTGTTGGTGAAGGGGGTTGTGTTGTTGAGGCACGGGGGGGGCTTGTGTGGTTTGTGATTGCCAAGCAGTGCAGTAAACAAACACCACAACTGACACACCAGAAAGTGTTTTTGTGGGTGGATCCCTTTCAAGCCATATAAACACTATCTTTTTTAGTATTGTTAACACTGCAAGATATATTTTACAGTTGTTTTTCAACATTTGCCCCATATATTCCCAGTAGAAAATGCTGGGTTGTTTAGTTTTAGCGCAGATTTACTCGAGCACCTTTCTTCCCTTTGAGATGTGATGACACCTCGGAATTAAATAGTATTTTACCTCTGCAAGGCACCTCCTCTTCATTCAGTGCAATACAAACAAGCCTACCGGGAGACCAGAGTGGGAGGAAAACAGATTTACAGTATATTGACAATACTGAACTTGCCTCCTATGGCACATAATGACACTTTGGCACTCAAACACGCTGATACCAGTAAGTTTATATAATAGTTTTACATACATATATACACACATACACATAATATATATATCTATATATATATATATATATATATATATATAGATATATATATACGTAAAATAAGTTTAAATATTTGGCCAAGTGGCACACACCAGAAGTAGTTGCATTGAATTAATGATACACGAACTGTTAAATTCCTTACATACTATTTAATTATGCTATTACGACATATTTTTTGGGTGTTTCAAATAGAGCACATTTTTCATGCATTTGTCAGCAAATACCAAAGAATAATGTGCAAATGTGTGAATTTTCAAGAAGGCGGGGGGACACCGTAAGGTCGCATATCAGCAGCCAATCAACCTTGCAGCGTGCCGTTAGCCGTAATAGCTTTAGCTACACTGCTCGGGTTTTCTGCAAGGATCAATAAGAGCTTTCAGTCTCAGCACGTTCTTGCTTTTTTATTTTCAGAATACTTAGTCCAGACTTGAAGTAAATCAATGAATAAATGCAGGGAGGGAGGAAAATGTGTCCAATGCTGGGCACAATTGTGCGGGTAGAAGCGTGATGTTGTGCGCTGCAGTCGGTCTTGCGCTGCCTTTTCACGCCAATTGGTTGTCATTTTAGTGTTGCTCATCAATGCTGCTCTAGCCTTTTACAGCCAGAACGTGAGTATTTTTTACAATGCTGAGCACCCATTAATAAGACGTTCTCATTTGCCTGTGTTGCTTTTACACCCCCAATGACGATCCATCCATCCATTTTCTGTAGCGCTTATCCTCCCCAATGACTTTATAAACTTAAATTAAAGCTGCAAAAGCAGTGAGAAATCTCTTCAGGGTGGGATCATCAATTTGCAGACTGGATGACGCTACTCTTAGGTGTAATAATAAGGAACAAAATGTTTCATGAGTGACGATGTCTAAGTATGTAGGCTGTCATTTTAGAAATAGACTCCGTGAGGTGTAGACCGTTGGCTTACAGCTGGCTTGACAAGCTTTAAAAGCAGTTGTTATGGCATTGTCTGGTCCTCTCTCAAGCTTTGCAGAACAGCTCGAATCTGATATTTGCGAGTTGTCAACAAACGTCTCTTTGTTTCACCAACCTCGTATAAGTACAAGTCTTCCTTCAGCATCACCGTGTCATTGTCTTCTACACCGAGGAAGGAGCTCACCCTCATGAACCACATTGGCTTCAGGGGCTGATCTTGGTGGGCGCTGGCCAATTTTCCAGGATTCTAACCAAATGTCAATTTTCATCAGAATGAAGATGCCTGCAAACTTTGGTGAGATTATGAGTTTGGGAACCACTCAAAATGGTGCATGCTGGGGCCCTCATGGCGGCCTCTATTAAGATTCTTTTAGTCTCAATACATTTTCTCTATAGTCGGTCATGTCGCAAACTATCAATACACGTCTACATTAACAGTTTGCTTGAGTGCATTTGATTGTAATGCATTATTGACTGCCCCCTTACTATTATTCATTATTGATTATCTTCTGCCGAGATGAAAGGCGACGCAGGAGTGAAGCGGAGACGGCTCTTCCTCCGCGCGACTAATTGAATCGCACCTCTTCACGCAAACCCGTGCCAAAGTGACGGCACCCGTCTGTGGCCCGACACGCGCCGCAGTGGCTGCCTATAAATTATTCACGTCACAGTCACAGGCTCCAGAAAAAAAGAGCCGGAGAAGATTCAGCCTCTCATGTTTGGCAGCTGTGGATAAAAGACTCTTTTGGAAATATACTTTTTTTGCCTCCAGTGGCTCTCTCTTTTTAGGGTCTCTTGCGTCAAATGTGCTTTTTTTCTATAAAATGTGAATTTAATGTTTTCCAATCCTTGTCTACATATGTGTATGTAAGTGATATTCGACACCAAAGATTTTCTTTCGATCCACTATTGACTAAAACTGAAGTTGGTATTGGCGATATCGATCCGATACTGTGACTTTGTGCAAATCCCCCTCATGTGTCATGTAAATCTAAAAAAAAAAAAAAAAAGTAGTGTATTTCAAATCATAGTTTCATAAAGAATACAAGACATCGGAGTCATTTATTTATCTATTATATATATATATATATATATATATATATATATATATATATATATATATATAGAATTATACATTACCAACACCAACAAAATCTTCACTTAACAGTAAAAGAAAATTAGACTGATTGTAAATAATGATGATGTATTTTATAGATCTTTCAAAAAAAATGTTCATGTAACCGTGGCTGTTATTCGCAATTGCTCATAAAAGAAACACTAAATATGAATGATACATTTTATACAAAGCTTTCCATTGTGACAGCAAATCTGTTGATTTAAAGGGGCTACAGCCCAATTTAAAAGATTTACACAGCGTTCGCCTGCATCAAGGTCACCGCCGCGACCTCCGCAACAATTTCCATCCCTTGCGTTCCCGACACGCTGGCAGCAGATAATGAAAGTGTCAGTGCTCCTCCGACTGTAACCAACATGATGAGCAAATTTTCCCGTCGTCGGATCCCATATCCCATGATGCAACAGCGTGAACGAAGCTCTGTGCTTTATGTTGCTTAACCGCAGTTGAGGAAATGTCAATTTGGGGAACCATGCACTCACACGAAATGTTTAAAACAGAGACCCGAACAATCATATTCCGCTTTCTGATTTGAGAGCAGATTTATTCCAGCTGTGATCAATGTGTAAGTTGCCAATGAGAGCAAAGTGAAAGAAACAGGCTCCATAATATAACAATATGAATCGTAGCAGTCAGTCATTCAGTCTGACCTCAGCTTTTGTCAATCGCCCCCGCCGCCGTCGCTCATTTAATTTGACTGAAAAAAAATGCGTTTTAACCGCACAGAAAGCCGTCACGGGGCGGAAGAAACGGGACTTAATGGATCAGGACAGGATGAAAACGGATGCACAGTGGCACAAGAGGACGCAACCTCTTACAGAAGAGGGAGAGTGAGCCACAGAAGAGGAAGAGGACACTAAGTGGGTGCAATTAAAGCAAAATATTGGGTACATCTGCACAATCTAATGAGAGCCAATACAAGAGCGGCATCAAAAATTATACATTCACCAACATCACTCGATATGCATGATGTTAGGCAACCAGGCTTCCTCCAATTGTGTATGGTACTGTATAAGTCACATTGGGTACACCTGCACAATCTAATGAGATCTAGTACATTGTGTTAATTATTGTGGTTGGAGTTTGCAGTGGCATACAACTCCACTGCATCATACTAAGCGGTGATAATATTTATAGTTTTTATAGTTTTTGCTTGGAAGATATTTTGATACGAATAACAGGAAATGTTACCAATATTATGATAATAATGTGATTAAAATCATAATATTAGTCAAGAAATTAAATTTAGAAATGATTGAAAATTTTAAGTTAAGTTCAAAAAGTCTTCAGTTTATTTTTAAATGTTTGCTTATTTTATATTGGGTTCATCTGAAAAATATTTGTTTAGATAACTAAAAGAAATCAATAATACTGCTAATAATACCAATAGTAGAACTACTACTAATAATAATAACAATAATAATGACTATTATTATTTGTGGTGGTAGTAGTAGTCGTTAGAGTACTAGTGGTAGTGTATTATACTGTATTTGATTGTTTATTTTGATATAGATTTTATTTTTGTTATTTTATTGTTATATTTTTTTCATGTTTTAAAAATAGTGTATTAATAAATTACAGCAGTATATTAATAAATTACAGATCTAAATTACAGATGATACAAATGTCAGTTTAAAAAACGATTACACTTCATTAATTAATCAATTCACTAATTATGCTAGTTTGTCTGCTGTGAAATAATAAAATTACAATTGCTTAATTGATCAACTATTTAAATTTTTTGTCACTTTAAAAAAGGAATGCCTTATAAATGAATTAAATGCAGTATTTTTGGTCAGGCTTTTTTTTTTAAATAATGAAAATGTATGACTTGTAACGTGACAGACTGACATTTTGGTTAAAAAGAAAAAAGAAAAGAAAATCTTTCATAGATTTATTCATTCTTTTTTTAAACACCAGAGATCACAGTGCCCAAACATGATGAATAAAGCACAAAATAAAATCCCCACTTCTGTATGATTGCAATATATAAACAGTATATTCTTGTCACACCTGCAGGCAAAGATTAGATGTCTAATGTCATGTCACTTGTTTTTCACCTACATCTCTTTCCATACAAGTTAACTCCCTTCAGATTCTCTCTCAATTGAGTTGGAGTGTCAAAGTCGTGCCCGTTATTATAGATAGTTCACCTGTCTGCTGATAAAGGAATACATTCACAGTCCCCCACATCGTGTTGCTCTCAGCGAGGGGTCGAAACGTTCTAAATAAATAATAAGACCACACGCTGAACGCATATGTAGGGTTTTAGTAAATGAACAACACAAAGGTTAATGAAGACATTCATTCATTAAGGATTTACTTGATGTGAGCTGCAAACAATCGCGGCATGGAAGCGGGAAGCAAGCGAGGATCCCCCACTGGCCTCAAATGAGATCGTCCATCTTGTAATTCCACATGACAGAACTGTCAGACAATTCCAGAGAGAGAGACAGAGTGAGACGCCACTGTAGAGCATGGTTAAGATCTTTCCACATATTCTTTCTCCAGGCTAGAATAAATGATGATTTTAAAACTACAGTATGTGAATAAATATTTGATTATATTTAAAACGTGATTATTCCCCCCCTCCATATCGATGATAAACTGTCAATCCACATTGAAAGGCATTTGCAGGCTGTCGAGGTAGTGCCAAAGCAACCGGTGCTGATAAAAACCTTAACCATGAGGCCATTTTAGCCAATTAGAAGTAAGAAGAAAGTCCTGTCTGGAAAAGGCAAAAAAAACAGCAGTGGTGAATTTAGGGAAAGTGGAAAAGAAAATGTGGACCGGGCAACTTGACAGTCAAAGCAGATAGTAGATCTACTGTATGTACAGTATTTGCCAGCATTGCTGTCTTTACCCTCGTAGGTAGGTAGGTAGGTAGGTAGGTAGGTAGGTAGGTAGATAGATAGATAGAGGAAAAAATAGGCCCCTAGAACACTACCCTGAGGAACCTCACCATTCACAATCATTAGTATGTGTAGTTAATTAAATTTAAACCCTGTTAACTCAGATATGGTAGATAAATAGTTAGAGATAGTTGCCGCTTAAAAGAAGCTAATGTTGTTAGGTAATGGTTATCTGTGTAGCCAACAAAACTGCTTCACACTCAAGCTACAACAGGGACAGTTACAGAATTAGAAAATGTGTTTGAGGTTTATTCTTCTATTTATGGACCAGTGTCAATGTAATTGCTCTGGCGAGATGACCTGTTTTCTTCTTGTGAGTGTTTTTTGGTCACAGTATATGTCGGAAAAACAACACTTCAACTCCCCCGTGATTTACACACGACTAAGTGCAGTGTTCGGGCAGCCTCTCTGTAGTTTGTTTGCCCTCACCACCACCTTTTTCTAATAGAACGTCTGTTCACACTCACTGTCCCAGAATGACACCACAGTCCCCCCCCCCCCACGTTCCTACTTCCTTTTTGGCGCAACGAAAACAAGTTGATGTTTATCATTGGCGACGTCATCAAGGCCAGAATGGACAAAAACCTCATCTGACCAGTGTGAACGGTTGTTTGTTTATGTGCCTTGCGATTGGCTGGCGACCAGTTCAGGGTGTACCCCGCCTCTCGCCAGAGTCAGCTGGGATAGGCTTTATTTATTTATTTATTTATTATTTTAAGTTACCAGTTTTAATGTTTTTTTACAATATCCTTACTTACTGTAATGCCCTCACATGTGGATAAGGAGAGCCAGAGTCACTGAAACCATAATAAGCACGTTCTAGCAGTAGCTGTTGTCGACCACATCTCACACCCACAATAATCTGTTGGTTTACTGTAGTCTCAAAATATTGACTTTTTAGAAATTATGACATTCATAGCATTATAACCCTATCCACACAGCATTATGATTCCTTTCTAGTAAAATTGCAACCTGATCCTCATAACAGTATATTTAAATCTTTAAAAAAAAATCTGGAACTTTTTTTCATTCAACTCCAGCTTCGTCTTTGTCGACATTTCCATCCATCCATTTTTTATAACAAGCTCGTTTGTAGTCGGTGATTTCTATGATTTCATGCTATTACTATAAATGCCATCTCTCAGCAGTCTTTTACAGACACGGTGGCTGCTCTGGACAGACGCCACCTTCGTGTCAGCAGACAATTCTCAAGCTTTAGTCTCACACCACTGACCCCCCGGAAGACCCCCCGAAGGATGACGGCTGGGGGGATTTTGTGGCATGTGTGTCCATCAGTCCAGATCTTTGGAGCAAAAAAACAAAAAAAACTTTTTTTTCCCTCATGAGCGTTTTTTTTTTTTTAACTGCTTCATTGTAGTCAGTAGTTTATAAGATAAGACGTATAAATTTGATGGAGGAGTGTATTGCATATATAGAAGCATCCATTATTTATGGAAGCACCTACAAGGAAACGCTAAATTAGGCTCATGTTTCCTCCCCTCGAGCTGTCCAAATGTGACATATGATTTTTATAAAAGGCCCGCCGCAATAATTATACAAACCTTACCTGCTCCATTTGCTTTGGAGCACTTTTGCACTTCTTTAACAACAGCAGATTAGATTCACTTAATATGAATATTTTATTTTTTTTGTAGGTGAACAGAACAATATGTGCAGCGTAAATAAAAATGGCTTTCAATAAATCACTGAGATGATTTGATTTAATTACACACCCTACTCCAGTGAAATATCTCTCGGAGCCAATTTTAACACAGGAAAGTGTTTTTTGTTTTTTTGTTTGTTTGTTTCCCTCACTGACCACTGGCAAATGATTCAACCAATTATTCTCGGCTAATTTAAAATGTTCATAATTACACCACTGAAGCTTTAATGAGCTTTGATTGTCTGTTGCTGTAAGGTGAGGGCAACCATTCAGAAACCGAGCACGCTTAGTCTAATAGGATTAGGCTCTTAAATTTGTCAATGTAAAGGCAAATCGGACATAAATTAAAAAAAAAAAATCAATAATAAATTAATAAGTGTTGGTGTGTGTGTGGGGGGGGGGGGGGAGGGGATGGTAAACTTACTGCAACAGACACAATATTAGGTACAGTACCTCATTTACAAATATAATTATGCAAAGTTTTCATTGAGCAGTTTTTTTTTAAATAATCATTAATTTTAAATTAACAAGAATTGTTGTGATTTTGTTACAAGGAAAAACGACAAAACAATTGCAAGAATAAAATTGTAATTTAAAAAATACTGTCTAAAATTGTGATTTCATGAGAATAAATTGTGAGCATGAAATAATATTTTACAAAAATAATAATAAGAATAAAGATGAACATGTATGGCCATAAAACTATAATTTTATGAAAATAAAGTTTAAAAATACTGAAATAAAGTAATAATTAGATCAGAAAAAAGTATATAAGAATAAAATGTTAACTTTCCAAGAAATGAAGTTGAAATCTCATGAGACCAATGTAAAACATTTGCAAGAATAAATTCTTAATAAGAGGAAAGTAAAGTCAAGGAAAACGTTAAAATAATATTTTTAAGCATGATTTATGTGAGAAAAAAGTAACATTATTTTTTTAAATAAAGCCAAAATAATCATAATATTTCAAGAAAAAGTTGACTATATTTAGCAGTAAAGTCATACTTTTACAAGCAAAGAGTTGTGGTTTTAAGATAATTAAGCTATAATACTAAGAGAAAAACTAAAGTAAAAGTATTGCAAAGAAGGCAGTTATACAAAAAAAAGTGTCACTTTACAAAAGTAAATATTATGAGAATAATCTTTTATGCTGATGTAGGAATTGCGTTCTTCAAATTACAACTTTATTCTTACTTCTCTCAAATACACACATTTTTTCTTCTCATACCATTACATTTTTATCCTCATAATTGTATCCATTTTTCGTCATTTATTTTGAGATCTTGTATCCAAATACAGCTCTAGAATATTTGCATCCGACTCTTGTACTGGATTTATTAGTTGTGTTGGGAGTAGAGCCAGTATCCATTTGAAAAAGTCTTCCTGTCTAGTTCACAAAGCTAATATGCAGTCGGACTCTTTCTGCTGCTTATGCTTAGTCAATATCGTTTGCATTTTACCATCCTTATTCCAGGGATGTTCTCATAATCGTCGCGATTACACGATTTGAACTTCCATGCAAATAGACTGGCTATGTCTTCTTGTCCTGAATGAATATAATTGGTCCCTCAGCGCTCGCCCCTCGATATGCCGTCGCCATGGCAACAGAGGCTCAAACCTCCGATTTGACTTGAGCAAACACGCATTAATTAAATAAGAGCCTGTCTGCCCTCTTCATCAAACCGGTGAGTCCAAGACAAAAATCATTTTCTGCTGCTTTCTTTTATGGTCTATAAAAACAAACAGGCGGCGTTTAACCACGTGGAGAAAAAAAACAAAAACACAACGTGGATGTGTTACATGTGGTCACCAATGCTTAGACTAAGTCTTTGGAAAACTGCGAAGCCAAAGGGCAAAAAGAAAATGAAATAAATTGTGGTTTCCATTGCAAACACTGCAACGAGAACAAACCCGCTTACAAAGCTCCTGAAACGTAGAAGTTTTAATTCGAAAATAAGAATACGAATCATGCCTGAGCAATTCCAGAGGATGATGATGTTTTTTTATGTGTCACATTTGATTTCACACACCATCCACCCATCCATTTTCTACAGCAGTGGTTCTCAAAGTGTGGTACGAGTACCACCAGTGGTACACAGACTCTTTCTCGTGGTGCGCGAAATAACCACTGATCATTATGGGGAATGTGAGGGTACTCACCAACGGACGAACGAGCAGCTGTTAGTAGCAGTTGTTTGTTTACATTTTACCATTAGCTGCAGCAAACGTGAGCGACGTCATGCCCGTTGTGATCAAATTACGATTTCAGCAACCCGGCGCACTCATACTGGTCTGTGGAGACTTCAATCATGCTCCTCTCTCTCATCTACAAACAAATTCACACAACGAGAGAGAATGAAACTGTGAAGCTCCTGTATGCCAATGAGAAGGGAGCACACGGCTCCTCTTCTGGAGCTCCCTCCTTTGGGGAATCTGACCACAACTTCAAACACCTTGACACCACCAACAGGCCGCTGGTGGAACAGCAGGCGGCCAACAGAAAGACTGTCAGTTTGGTCTGAATATACAGTGGAGGCGCTGCAAGAGTGTTTCGATGTCACTGATTGGTTTAATGTTTTTAACATTTTATTATTATTCAAAATTAATATTGTCTTTATTGTTGTTGTTGTTTTGTGCATAGTATGTTTAATGTTCGGGTTTTTTTATGTACAGCGCTTTGTTTTTCAAAGTGCTCTATAAATAAATTTTAGTTTATATGAAAATATTGCTTTGGCACGTAACAAAAATGGGACGACTCCTGTGTGAAAGTGAAAGGTGGAATGCCGTCACAGGTTTAACACCTGACACTCACTTTGCCCTGTAGTGTTGAAAGCAACTGTTACTTTCATCTACCGCATCAGACGCTGACATCATCTCATGATCCGATTGTGGAACGCTCCACGGTTGCAGCAATACTCTACCATTGCTTGTTTCTGCGGGGGGGGGGGGGGCATAGCACAGTAATTATCAAGGAGGAGACCTGTGAAGGTTCCAGCCATCCATCTTCTATAGTCCTTATCCTCAGTTGGGTTGCGTGTGAGCTGCAGCCTATCTCAGCTGACCTTGGACGACAGGTGAAGTACACCTGGACTGGTCGCCAGTCAATTACTGGGCACGTATAGACAAACCAGCATTGACACTCGTGACTAATATAGAGTTTTCGATTAACCTTTATTACATTGCTCCAAGAAAAAGAAAAAAAAGCTGATACATTTTGCTACAGCCTCAACGTTAATTTTAGTTGGTTTCGCAAAAGAACAAATATTTAGTGGTAAACTTCCATTTGTAAATTGTCAGAACTTGGGTGTGATTACAAGAAGGCTGATCCTTTATTGTGCAGATGAAGTCCTTCTGTTTTTTGAAAGTTGTCTCCGAAATGAGCGTCGGCGGATGCGGCTTGTGCGGACTACGAAAACATCCTTAATCTCAGCACTCCCGCGAGCGTTCAGGCCTGAACGCGGTGGCGACGGTGCGGAAAGCAACAATCTGTGTGCTTTTGATTCTGCTCACAGTGTCATCTTCATCACTATCTCTGACACTCGTTCCCTCTTGTGTGATCTCCTAATTGATATTCATGAATCCTGCTCAGACCTCTAAATCAAGCATCGCCAGCAGCGCAAAACAAGGGCTAAACACTGGCGGCAGACATTTTTTTCTTCTTCTAATTATCCGCTTCGTTGTCCTCTGTTCGTATACTTGTATCACTGATGGGCAAAACACAAACCCAAATCAATATCTTCTTATCAAAAGACTACATTTAGTCCTAAAAACAGATGTTGAGTGTATTGTGTTGTATGAAAAATGTCGGCAATCGGCCCAAATTGAAGCATTTTTCCTTTCTTCCAATTAAAGTGATTGATTATTCCATTTTCTTGCTGCACATGTGTAGACTTCATTCAGGACGAGGGTAATAAAACAAAGTTACAAACTTGTCGCTGCGTTGTGAAGAAAATGAAGCAGCGTTATCCCAGTGGAGTGGAGAAGAGGAGAAGCCGAGTCATCGAATGTGTGCAACCGACAGCGGCAAGAGCCAGGCGCTCTTGCCCGTTGCAGTCGCACTGCTGTCAGTGTCAGCTGAAATGGACGCAGTGAAGATAACGGTGTAAAGTGACACGAGTGATGGGTTTTATCACGAAGATGTGAGTATAACACTTGTCATCACAGTAAACTATATTAAATGTTGGTTAATGCTCTCATCAGTTACAACAGAAGTGTTGAGATGATTCACTTGTTAGATAATAATCCTCAAGAAGGATTTTAAGGAGAAAACAGGTCCGTGGATGATGCAGTCAACATGGCACTGCACTTCATCCTAGAACACCTCGACAATGCAGGGACCTACTCGAGGATCCTGTTCGTGGACTTTAGCTCAGCGTTCAACACCATCATCCCTGAACTCCTTTCCTCCGAGCTTCTCCAATTCAGCGTCTCGCCTGCCATCTGCCAGTGGATTTACAGCTTCCTGACGGGCAGCGCACAGCAGGTGAGGCTGGGGGAGGCCACCTCATCCACACGCAGCATCAGCACAGGGGCACCCCAAGGTTGTGTTCTCTCTACGCTGCTCTTCTCTCTCTACACGAACGACTGCACCTCGACGCACCCGGCTATCAAACTCCTGAAGTTTGCAGGTGACACCACTGTCATCGGCCTCATCAAGGACGGTCACGAGTCTGCATATCGACAGGAAGTGGCGCGGCTTGAGCTGTGGTGCGGCCGACACAACCTGGAGCTGAACACGCTCAAGACTGTAGAGATGATTGTGGACTTCAGGAGGCTTCCTCCGCCACAGCTGCCCCTCACGCTGTCCAGCTGCCTTGTGTCAACCGTCGAGAACTTCAGGTTCCTGGGAATTACAGTCTCTCAGGACCTAAAGTGGGCGATCAACATCCGTCCTGAAAAAGGCCCAGCAGAGGATGTACTTCCTGCGGCTTCTGAGGAAACTCACCCTGCCACGGGAGCTGCTGAGGCAGTTCTACAAAGCAGTCATCGAATCAGTCCTGTGTTCTTCCATCACAGTCTGGTTTGGTGCTGCTACAAACTCCGACTGCAACGGATAATCAAAACTGCTGAAAAGACTGTCGGTGCCCCCCTACCCACCCTTGAGGACTTGCACGCTGCCAGAACTAAGACAAGAGCGTGCAAAATCCTCTCGGACCCTCCACATCCCGGTCACCGGCTCTTCTGGCTCCTTCCCTCAGGTAGGCGCTACTGATCAATACAAACTAGAAGTAGCAGACATTCCAACAGCTTCTTCCCTCTTACAACTTCTTAAACAGCTAACCTACAATTCCATTGCAATATGCTGCCAATTCTTTTGTCTTGAGTTTGTTGTCACATTTCTGTCGGGCCAATTATATATTACTTGTGCTCTCACTGTAGTAGTCTCGCCATGCTCAAAACACACCGGTTCGAAGTGATCGGCACAGAGTTTGGAATGCTTGCTAGTCACCCATAGCTGAGCACGTTTCTTCCCTTGTCGAGTGACTTCCACTATCCACTGGTCACGTATTCCTTCTTCACTTGGAAAGCCAAAAAAAAAAAAAAAAAAAAAAAAAAAAAAAAAAAAAAAAAACTCTTGCTGCTGCCTGATCCATTTGTACAACCAAATGCCACACAATAAACCGTGACATCGTTAAACCATACGACAAATATACGAGGACGAGAACGACAGCATGGAACAATAACACACAACGCCGAATAAACAGGATGTTCGGCTCGTGCGACGTCACAGCGGCGGAAAGAGGCGAAGACCGGAAGGCGCGGGATGCAAAAAGCAGAAGGCGCATTCTGCATCAAATTTATCGATTTAACTGCTGTATATCTGACATGTAATCACTTTGAAATGGCAGATGTGGTTTGTAAAGGGGTTCTAGATTTGTCAAGAAAAACTTATAAAATCTTTGTTCTCTGACCTTTAAGTCTTTGCAGCACGTGCATAATGATATATGTTGTTATACCAGAACTTACCTGTGAGAGGCAGCATGGTGCCACATGGCATTCATACTGACAGAAAATAAAAAGTAGTAAAATGATGATGAAACTGTTAGCTTAGCTGGTAACTACATTGCCAGTTCAAATTCTTGTCATTTTTATTGTGGTGAATCACTTGTGAGAGATGTTATACAAACACTAAACATAGGCTGTTGTTCCTCTATTTGTGTCCGGTAAGAGTCGCTTCCTCATTGGCTATATAATTCCCTTTCATGTCACAATTAGTCTGTGGCTCGGCCTAACTCATTGTGGACCATACACATGAGGATTTGCCATTGTAAATATTGAACAGGTTTAACACTTACGATTGTCCCACGCTTTACCAGACAAGCTAACGGTCCTAGCTTCTTCTCTGGGTGCATCTCCCTGAAATGCAACGTTCCTCGCTCCTCCATACATTAAATTTGATACGGAAGTTGTTGTCACGCCGCCATATTAAACGGCCATCGAGGAGCGACCATCGAGGAACCTCCATATTTAGGAGTCACTACGAAAATGCGCCGTTCGGGCTGGCGGGGCTGTGGGGGTGATTGACCAATCACGATCGTCTTGGCTTTTGCAACGTTTTAAAGTGTAACAGAGTTGATTATATTTGATTTTAATGTCATCCCACTCAAAATAGAAAGCATTAAGTGGACATTTGTAGTGGTAGTAATAATTCAGCCATGCATACGGTTCATTTGTGGCACGTGCCAATGACGTGACGTCATATTTAGTAGACGTCGCCATGAAATGATGCCATCGATGAACGCTAGTCTTGTTTCCCCAAACATTACTACCTTTTCCTGCGTCACTCCTCTGTCAATATCCTCGCTCCGCGATTGAATTTCTGGTGTGATGAGCTAGCATGTAAACAGAGGAGCTAGGAACTAGCACGATTCAAATATAGAAATGCGATGTACCCTATACGTCCTCTTTCTTCTTCTTTACATTTTCCACCAATCTGGATGCTCCGTGGCACCATGCTACCTCTCACAGGTCATCCTTGGTACTACAACAGACTTGTTTTGGGGGAGGAGAGCTGCGATTGTGCGATTATCGATGCGTGTGGCTAGAACAGTCATGTGTATTTTTTTTGTTCTAGTCGTGTGAGAGGTCTATCGTGATTAAAAACAATCGGTTGTTGCAAAATCACCATATGTGTACCCCCGCTTTAATAAGACAGCGCAGACCTTTGCTAATGAAGATGAGAAACAAGGAGTCTGTTTTGTAGCAGTCATCCGCCTACATTTTTTTTTTTTTTTTTTACTAACACTTGTGTGCAAGTGTGGAAATGATGCTTATTTTTAGTCTCTGCTGTGACAACACACGCACATGCACACACACTCACACATACATATTTATGGAGATGTGACCAACTCTGTGGCAAAAGGTATGAGGCCATTGTTTTGTTTTGTTCTTTGCTGTTTTAGCATGTCCTCCTGCAGGATGATCAAGCCTTGTTAATGGCACCAATCAGCCTCCAATCAGATCCAAAGGCTGGGGCGCACAGACGACTGGGATCGAAGGGCTGCAGCAGCCCCCGACCGCCTTTTTAGCCGCTGGGTCACTGTGGTGAGGTCTTCGGGGTTAGGGCTAGGGTCAGATTGAAGTTTTAGCTCTGCAGTGTGAGGCAAACCGATTCAGTCACCTGGAGGCCGAGAGGAGCCTGGGAGGAACAGGTCTACTTGGCTACCCGTTCCAACCCGCACTGACAGGGTCGCCCCAGAACCAGAGCCAGTAGTGTACTGCACTGTACTTACCTGAAAGTGAGGTTTTGCTTTTTGTCAACTGCAAACTGGCCGCACGATGGCGCCGTTGCACATGCAAACAACAAAGAAAGAAAATGGTAGCGTTTGTAGAAGCTTGCGCGTGTGTGTGTGTGTGTGTGTGTGTGTTGTGCAAGTCAATTCCTATTAATTTTAAGCCAGACATGTCAGTCTAAATATATATATATATTTTCTTTTCCTATTTTGTTTTTTGTTTTTTTGCTCAGTGATAAAAATGCAGCACCAAATTTTGATCGTGAAAATGAAAAATACTTTAAGTCTCACCTGTCAGATGGGCATATCTTGCGAGCTGTTGTTATGATTATTGTTGTTGTCATTATTGGGTGAGAAAGCTATTATGCATGTTTGCTGTGACATTCAGGCAGGCGGGCAACAAATGGCTCCGACTCACGGCCACTGTTTCCATGACAGCATCAATGTTGACACAGTGGAGAGAGCAGTGGTGGGCCTGCCATTGTTGCTCATTCATAAAACGGAAGGATACGCTCGCATTTCCTATGTAAATTGAATCGAATTGGCCTTTTCCAGGGCAGTAACTGAGGGGAAAGGCAAATTACAAAATAGTTATTACCTTAAGATTCAGTGATTCTTCTTTATATATATATATATATTCGCATTCCCTAATTTGCCACTTCACAATATTTATTTATTTTGGTTATTCAGTGGAAAACTCAATAAAAAGTGTTACTTTGGCGCCATCTTGCGGAATCTTGGTAGCAAGGAAGTATGTTTTTCTTGTGGCATCTCCAGGTGCAGTTAAGGCAGCTGCAGTACATGATCAACTTTTGGGGAGGGGGGCGTCAAGTATTCACGCTCGACCCGTTTATTGTAATACAGAGCAGTTATTCTATTGTGAAAGTAATGATGATTAATAAACGTGTCCCATATTCCATATAGTGTAGTTCCTGTTTTTCTGTGACTTGCTGTTCCTGCACTGTGACATTTTTTTTTTCAATGGCCTAATGAGCAGTGACGTTTGATTCCTGTGAATTCTACCTAGCAACAAAGGTTTTTTTTAAATCACTTTTTTTTAATATAAGGGGGGAGAAAAACAATATTTGGTAACTCGAGTCTAAATTGAGGACACGCAGATGACTTTAAGGAAGTACAGTGAACCCCCCAGTATTTGTGGTTCGGCATTTGCAAATTTGCTTATTCGCAGATTTTTGAGAGAACGTATCCACACACATCAGAATCAGAATCATCTTTATTTTGCCAAGTATGTCCAAAAAAAAAAAATACACACACACACACACAAGGATTTTACAGTTAATTCATTAATTTTTCACACGGGGTCGGGTAGCTTTGAATGTTTGTTTTTCCCTAATAAATAAAATGGTCATAAAAAACAGCATTTTATGTTGACCTGGGTTATCTTTGTCTGATATTTACATTCGTTTGATGTTCTTGAACATTAAAGTGGGGAAACTATGCAAAAATATACGAATTTGAGGTGGGGGGGCAATACTTTTTCACACCATTGTAGTACCTGATGTAGTTGTTATTGGTGTTGCCGTTTTAGTAGTTGTTTTTGTTGGAGCTGTTTTTGGTGTTGCTCTTGTAATTGTAGTTGTCATGTAAGATTTGGATTGATTTTCTCACTGAGGAACGTATTTTGATGCTTGACCACGTTGGCTGACAAAAAGCTGTAAAATGGACAGCAAACATAACAGCAAACTGTGTACGCTACATGCGAGATGCCAAAGCAGATCTCTCTGAAGAGTTCATCAGTGTGCTGCTGGCGGGGATGAAATGAAGGATCTGATCTTTCCGTTGCGGCTGCGTTGGCTTTGGGGAATCGGGATGTACTCACAGGATCTGATGAGTCGGCAGAGATCTTATTAGCGACGTCAGTGTGTATTATTTCAAGAGCTAGAGGATGTTTGTGTTGCTGAATCTGATTAAACTATTGTTATGTCTTGTTTAATCTGCCTTGACTGTTTGACAATTGGAGTGTAAAAACGTATGCGTGTCGATGCACTGTGAAAGATAAAAAAATACAAGGATTAAATCTTTTTTTGATGACACCTCATGCTTCCAAAATTAGCTTTTACTTGCTACTGTAATTGATCCCCAATAGGTTTATTGTTTATATAAAAAAAAAAGGTTTGTGGTACAGTGCTGTTCAATCAGCACAAACTACAACCACAAAAATGATTACCTCTCATACCCTGTTAATCAAACTGAAAATTACTATTTTTGACAGGCAAAATTCTTCATCTTGTACGGTACGGCGAGAGCGAGGTACTCCCTAAACTGATCACCGGCCAATCGCAGAGAGCGCCAAAGCACTGTCTAATGAGAATGTAGTACATTGGTGTCAAGGAAGTATGTTGATGTGGAACATGTCGACTGAGAAACCATCCTGGTTTGAAGTTATGAGAGAGTCTTCGCCGCATGTGCATGGACTCGCACGCTTGGGGTGCATCAAATGATTTGCAAGCCATTTATTTTTTAGGGTAATGTAAAATGAGGTTGAAATAATATTAACCTTTTTGGGGCTCATGGTTTATAATATACTGTATTTATGGTTAAAACTGTTCATGTCGGCAAGACTGTTAGGGGGCGTAAATTGCTTGTTGCTTTTTCACTATTCGCAGCAAGTCTTGATCTCCTTGCCTCGCTATTTGCTATTTGTGGTCACTGGCACGTACCAGACAAAGCAACAAAGGAGTACACCTACTTTGTTTCACCCCGTCGATTCATAGCTTGGCTTGGTGCTCCCAAACCAAAAGTCACACGGTAGCGTCGCTCAATATCACTGACCTGAATTTCCAGCTGTTTTCCAGTGCTAACCATATCAATACACATTTCATTACGGATGACGGCCACAGACGTAGCCCGTGTGATGGTAGAGCTGTTGATCTAGAGCGCAAAGGAGAAAAACGATTGACGGCAGGTTCGCTGACACGAAATTGACAGCCAGACTCAAACCCTTTCGGGTTCTCATTGGGTAATCCGGTGGACAAGTGAAAGTGTGTCGCACTGCAAAAGGCCTGCACTGGACAATTAGGACAGGGGGTTGAGAGAGAACAGAAAGCTGTCTGAACGTCACGCTAGCAAGCCTGACATGGTTCACTTGTGTGTGTCCATATCAGACGATGGTCTCAGACTCGAGTCTATAAAAAAGGAATCAACCAAGCCGGCAAGAAGGGAAAAAAAGAGTAACATGGCTACTTTGGACCGACAACCAAGATTCCGAACGACGTCGGCTCGACAGGATCGTGGCTCTTGTTCTTCCACCGCATCTTGCCCTGTTTTCTCTGGACCGTATAGCGACCAGGAAGAAGACCCTCCACTGCGTCGCCAGTCATCTCCGCTAATTAAAGGTTCCCTCTCAAATCTCCACAACGCTACCAAACCAAGCCACAAAAGAACCTTTTCCGGCACCCAGGGTCCTGCCACCTCCCTTCAAGGATCATTACCAAGCCTGCGAGGATCTCTTCCAAACTTCAACTTCTCCTTGCCAAGACTGAAGGGATCCATCTCGCAGTTGCGGAGGCAATCCCTGAGCAGCCTGGACGACTCCTGCCCAGGCCCAAGCGAGCGGAGTACCAGCCCCGGTCTACTAAGCGGCATTGGGAGCTCGAGTGACGAAGACGGCAGTTGGGACACTAACAGCTGGAGCTCAGGAGCCACCTGCCTGCTTCGGACAGCTTCAAAGCACGGTAGCGCAGAGAAATCAGGCGGAATATCGCGCAACACCGAGCAGATGTCCACTAGTGCACTAGTGGAGCCTGAAATCATTTACCAAAATCTAATCTTTACACGTCCTACCCCTGCAACGGAAATTAAAGGTGATTTGGAGAAGACCGACACTGTACAGAAGAAAGACACAGGGAGCCAAAGCGCTTCCTTATCTTGTCCAAACAAGGAGGCCTTGGCAGACTCAACTCCTCATGAAGAAAAGAAGAAAGAGGACAGGCGCAAGTTCTCGCAGTTCCTCAACGAGGTGACCGGCAGGGTATTGAAATCGAACAGCGCTCCTTCAAAACAACAGTCCACCTTGCGACAGCGCAACCCATCCCCTCCTCCGGCGCCATCGACCGCATCGCAACCCCCGCTGGCATTGCTTCATTCAGCCCCAACGAACCTTCCACCGCCACCATCGCCTACGAGCGTGTGGTACAGCCCAACTAGCTCAAACCTCCACACCATCAATGAATGCGACTCAAACGACGTCACAAGCTCCATCCAGCAGTGGAGCAAGTCATTACCCAGCTGTAAGGTCTTAGAACCAGCGGATATGTTAAGGAAAATAAAAGGGGACAGTCCCTCATACAGAGAGCACAGCATGCAGCTGTGTACAAAGATACAGTCGCAGGCCTCCACTGGGAGGCTTTATCTGGAGACGGACATTGACAGAGTGAGGCAACTTGATGAACTCGTGGTTAATGGTACCCTGATGAAAGAGAGCAATGAGAAGCACCCGGAAAAGGCTTTGGAGAGAGGCACAGAGCGGGAGGACAGAACTCCTTGGGAGAGAAACGGCGTCTCGGTGGCGGAGAAAATCAAACAAACGGATCCTGGCAGGGAACATTTGTGGGAAAAAGAAGGAGTGACAGAAAGAGGGAAGGAAAAGGAGAAGAAAGTCATGCGTAATAGTTACGAGCCTAAATTGGCCTCAGCTGGAAGGAGTAACCCGTGTCCCGTCTTCAAGTGGCCAGAGGGTTTTCCAAGAATGTCCTACAGGTCCATCTCACTGCCCCGAGCAGTTAATATCACGGTGAGCAGTCCAACCCTTCAACCCTTAACCACTCATCCATCCAAAAAGGGATCGAACCTATTTGCGATAAATCAATTGTTTTCTTCTCATTACCATAAGTGTGAATCAAATAATCTTATAAGGGAGAATTGAAAGTTTGAAGTTTGAAATGATATTAAGGCGTTGCGTCGGTCCCCAACTAGCGGAGGGTTACTGGATTCTTGCAGTCTGGATTCTCTGTAGCACCAGACACACTCGCCATTGTCGGTGGAGATGTGGCTACAACGTGTGTGGTGTGATGTGGTGGTCATCTCGAGCACACCACATAAGCACACATTATTTTTCGAGTCACGTGCGGGTTGCCACATTTTATAAGTCGTTTAAGATGTTGAAATCAGTACGTGTGTACCCCACAATGGCGAAGTCTCAGCAGACTTGTGATCCAATCCTTCGAATTCTGTGTCATAACATGAATGGAGAAAGTGTCCCATTTTGTGCTGTACACAGAGGAGTGTCGAACAGATTTCTTCAGCAGTTTTTTTTTTTCTTTTTTAAATGCTGTGACCAAATCTCGGCCCAGTTGATTGACATTCACATCCCGGGTCGTTTGTGAAAGGGCCACGGTAAAGGTCTTATTTTAATTCCCATTTAAATGCATTAGCGTTTTTTTTGCTCCTCCAAGCTTTCCACCAATGCAGAGAGATGGCAAAGAAGAACAAGTGGCATGCAATATTAAAAATACACTCAACCTTTGCACCAAATTCGCCTCAAGCTTGAAGTTGTATTCAGGGAGAAAAGAATCATAAAATATAGGTTTCACACAAATTTCACGATGGTGCCAAGGCTGACTTGTGTGGCAGTAGAACATTTTTCCCATTTTTTGGCTTCAGAACCAGAAGTAATCCTCAATGCTGTGTCCTCTCACATTCACTTGGTTGCACTAATAACTTTTGATCAACATACAAAAAAAAAAATACAAAGTATATAACTCCAAAAGGACTGCTTTGTAAAAGGTTATAAAAGCAACTCGGACTTTTGCACCGTACAGATGTGCATTCTTCTCGATGTTTTCCATTCACTTTGCTTGAGAATTTGTAGTTTAGTGACCCACAGCACAAATAAATGGAAGCATTTGGCATTTTTGCGCAAAATTAACTTCCTCATTATCCACATGAGCCGTGCATCGTGATTCGTTATTGATGCCTTCCAGGAATGCCTACCCTCTCCTTCAAACACTCTATACATACACACGGACACGCACACGCACGCACACACACACACACACACACACACACACACAAAAGGATACTGGGACGGACAGAGTGGATTAGCGAGTGTAGCCTCATTCAGCCGCTGTATGACTCATCCTGTTGTGTTTGTGACGTCCATACAGCACCTCGTCGCACCTCGCACGCACATACACACGCACACACACACACACACACACACAAGCACAGTATTGTGCATCATCACACTATAGTTTATTGTCACCCTAAATAATCCTATAAATTCTGAGGATAACTCCGAGATTTGACGTCCATAAAACCCAAGAGATCCTCCAGACAGTTTTATGAGGATGATCATAAAATTTGAGGTTTGATGGTGGATGCGTTAGTAAAAGCTCAACATTTTTTTTTTTTTTTTTTTTTTTGGACCTTGGCTGCATGTGGAAGGCTTTGGCACAGTGATAAATTATGGTTCTGCACAAAAAAAGTAAACCTAGTACACGATAAAGTTCAGCAGGTTTATGACCATTCATAAAAAATAAAAAAAATAAAAAAATAATGAATTAAATTTTGCTGAGAATCAGGTTAAAGGTGTAGAAACATGACTTCTTTATATTAATTATATTAAGGTCTTAAACATCATTTGACCTTTTTAAACATCAAACGGAGACCCAGTTTTTCATTTTCAAGCCGTTTTTTTTTTGTGTTGGATGAATATAGGTTTAGAGCGTTCCACCTCTGCCGGAATGTGATTTAAAATCACATGTGAATTACATCATCCACAACTAGTGCATTTACTTTGGAGATGTTTTTTTTTTTTATTATTATTTTGTAATATGTTGAGACCACATTTAGCTACACTCGAGGAGCAAAATATTTGAATCAGCCCTCAGTTTGATGCAGTGTAGTTCTCCACTACTGCAAACTATAACCGCAATAAGAAGCCTTGTTAAATTAGTCCACCCATCTATTTTCTAGATCACCTGTTATTAGGATGGCAGGAAAGCTGAAAATGCAGTTTCTAATTGAGGATTGTAGGTATTAAGTGGTGGGGGGGGAATCCAAAACCATCCGACCCTAACTGCAAAAGCTGAAGCTGATAAACGGTCGAGCCACCCTTGGCTTCAATAACTGAAATCATTTGTTTGCAATAACTGGTGAGGTCTTTTGCATCACTGTGGATTACTGCCCACCCTTCTTTCCAAACATGCTTAACTCAGTCATATTGGAGGGGCTTTGCACATGAATTATGTTTTTAAGGTCATACTAAAGCATCTCGTTTAAGTCCAAACATTGACTTGGCCACTCCAAAACCTTAATACTGCTTTATTTTTTCAGCCATTCAGAGGTGGATTTGCCAGTATGTTTCAGGCTATTTTCTTGCTGCAAAAGCTCTTGAGCTGGAGCGCAAGAACTGATGGTTAGATGTTCATCTGCAGGATTTCCTGGTAGACAGCCAAATTTAAGTCGTCTAGGTCCCGAAGTAGAAAAGCAGCCCCAGACCATCACACTGCCACCACCATGTTTAACTGTAGGCATGATGATTTATTTAAAAAAAAAATTCAAAAGCTGTGCTATTTTTACACTAGATGTAAAGCAACATGCTACACACTTTCCAAAAAGTTCAACTTATGTTCACAGAATATTTTCCCAAAAGTTTTGGGGATCATGAAGATGTGTTTTGAGACAAATGCCAGACACACTCTCCTATGTATGCCATTTTTGCCCAGTGTCTGTCATGTGCTTGAGTCATGAACATGGACCTTAATTGAGGCCAGTTATCTTTGGACGTCATTCTGGGTTCTTTTGTGACCTACTGGATCAGTCGGCGTTGCACTCTTGGACCACTTTTGGGAAGGTTCACAAGTGTTTCCAGTTTTCTCCTTTTGTGGACTATGGCTCTGACTGTGGTTGCGCTGAAACCACGGCCAAAGCTTTGGAAATGGCTTTGTAAACTTTTCCAGACTGACACTGTGGATATGAATCACTTTGTTTCTAATGTGTTCATGGATCGTGGCGTGATACTTTACTTGTTGAGATCGTGTAGCCTACTTCACTTTGTCTGACAGGCATTAAGTAATTTCATGAGTTAACAAATCTGGCAGTAATCAGGCCTGTGTGTGGCCAGCGAAACTGAGCTCAGCTTTCCAAAAACTGTGAATAATTCATCACAGTGAACTCATAATTTAAAAAGGGTGGCAATTTTTTCCCCCCTGCACTGTATTTAGCTACATGCGCTGACATAAATTTTCTCTTGGATTGGATCTTTAGTGTACCTTTCATTGAGTGTATATTCGTACAATGCAAATAGTTTCTCTTCTGGTGAAATCCGATGCACAAGGCATGTTCATGTTGCCGTTGTAATCGTGTTCAAAGACATGATAATGAACATATGCATATGCAAAACTCTCACCTGTGACATCATCTCTAAATAAAATGACAAACAGTGTTTCCCCTGCTGTCCCTGCTCTGTAGTAGATTTTTAAGTGATCGTTTTTTTAATGGATTTTTACAGTATACTGTACAGGCAAGTCTGAATTTAAAGTGGCGCACTTTCAGTGCAGTACCGTGATGTGCTGCCCGCAACTTGCTGGGCAACACTGAGGTCTAAGAGGAAGAGACGGTTACCAACAAAGCTCCAGTAATTGTCTTTGCGGCTATTGCTGTATGCTCTGTTTGAATGTTTTTCTGTTGTGTGTGTGTTACTGTAACAGTTGTTTGAAGGTTTATAATCAGGGGTGCACATTAGTGATGCTCAGGTACGCATGCATAGTGAAAATCCGAAAAGCGCACCAGATTCAAAGCGTGAGTTACTGCGCATTTTTGTACCAAACATTTTGCTGTACGGCGTATGAGCCACTAGCGTTTTAGCCAAGGAACTACAACTCAGATTTCCTTGGAAAAATTCATATGGGGCCGAATTCGAACAGTGCAGGATAGAGCCTCACGATATATTGTTTGAGTATCGTCATCACGATGTACGTGTGCGCAATAGTCACAACGCAAGTCCTGCGATGTATAGTACTGTGGTATCTCACCTTAAAAGACGCCACATCTTTTTAGTACCATTTTTTTTCCCCAGAGTGGCTGTGTGCAGTTTGACAGATAGTAAACATTTCTTCAAATCAGAAGCAAAATGTGCTTGCTTCAAGCTGTTTATTTGTCACTCCCAGTTATAGTTTACTGTAAAACTCCCACGTAAAACAAAGTATTAAATAATGAATGTCTAAATCTGTATCAATAAAAATTTCTATGCTCTCCCAATATTGTTGATTTGCGAGTGGGTGTGGAAACGTATCTCTCGTGATAAACGGGGGTTTAATGTACTTGTATTATCTATTATTAAAAGCTGTTCTCCGCGAGTCTGGCTCCCACCCTCGGGGGCTTCTTCTCCAATTCTGCAGCGCGCAGCATTTTATTAGATTTGTTTCCCCTTTCCTTATGCTGCTCATCTGTCATTTAGTGCTCTGCTGGCGTCGTCGTCTTCACCAGTGACACGGTAAGGTGAGGGATAACCGATGTGTTGCTTTGACGGGACACGAGAGCTCGTTAAACGCCACACGAGAGGAACTCCTGCACATAAACCTGCCTGACAAATAAATCTAATCGCTCGCCCCCGCCCTTCCTCTTCTTCTTCTCTTCCCGCCAGGATGGTGATGGAGAGACGCAACGTGACATGAGGTTAGACACTTGCACTCCTCCTCTCCCCCTAGTACTGTCACCAACCTCCCCCCAGTCCCTCCTCTTCTTCTTCTTCTCCTCTCCATCATCAGCCCTCCCCTTTTCTCAGCGTATACCTCCTCCTCCATCCAATTCCCGTTCAATCCTCACTTTCACTTTCGCGCGTGCCCAGTGCATCTTCAGTCGCAACGAGAGGAAACGCATGCGGCTCTGCATGGAGGGATGCACATGCAGCCGAAATGAGGCGGAAGGCGTGTAGACGGTAAGACAGGGGAGGGTAATAAGTGTGTGCCCGGCTTTTTTCTCTCTCTCTGTCACTGGTGGGAATGCTGGTTGCAGCCGTTGGGACCATGTGTTGCATGGCGGTGTAAGAATAATGAATAATGAATGTTGTCATCTCTACTGTAGTGAACTAAATCCGCTTTTTTTTTTTTTTTTTTTGCTCACTTGATTGATCTCGTTTGGATTTCATTGCTTTTGCTTCCCTTATGGTTTCACTACGTGTTGCCGCAAAAAAAAAAAAGGGGGCAATTACGAAACAAACAAAAAAGTTGCTCTCGTCGAACCCCAGCAAGGCAATCAAGATGATGTTATTGTCATGCTTGAGTTGAGAAGAAGGGATTCGAATATCGGAGGGGGGGTGGGGGAGGGGCGGATCATTAAGTATTCCTCAGCGTGTTGCCTGCAGGCGTGTCATAGCATCGTCATGACATGGTGAAGTTAATTGCTTTGACCTAAGCGCCAGCTGCTGAGAGACAAACAGCCATTGCGGAGATGCGAGAGTTAAAATACACACACACACACACACACACACATATATATATATATATATATATATATATATATAAAATAAACTTCATACTCTGCAACTTGTATGTTCACTATCGCCCAACATAATATGTGATATTATAGTTCAGATTTAGAAGCAATTTACCCATATGAAACAATGGAAATTAATCTTAAATTACTCTTCCAGACTGAAACTGTCACTATGAAAAAAACCTTTACAAAATGTAAGGTGCCATTTGTTACATTTGTGCATTCTCAACGGCCTTAAAAAGAAGTGAACCACTGTTATTACTAAACATGAAAAAAACAATCTAAAAACCCTTCTTAAATGACAAATGATGACGGTAAAGTTGGCGGTACAATTCTTAACATTTTTAACTGTCACGTGTAAAAGAAGTTAATCACTGCTATCCCTAAATGTTACAACAGTAAAAGACAAATGATGAATATCTGATCTGAGCTACATATTTGAACATTTTTACCTCTAGAGGTGTATCAAGAACTTAACCACTGTTAGTATTAAACAAAAAACAATAAAATACATGTCTAAGCTTTAATGATAAAAACGTTTTTTAACTTTCATAGTCACCCTAGTGTAAAAAGATGTAAACCAATAATTGGACTCCCCCACACCTTTTGCCATAGTTGTTAAAACAGTCATTATGACTTGACAATAGGACATGATAAATCCAAGCAGCCACCATCGTGTGCCTCTAATTTCACATACAAGAAACCACTGCACCCAAGAAAAAACAACCAGAGAAAGAAGGTTTGACTTATTTGGTCGGCACACCCCTGAAGCAGCGCAAAAAAAAAAAAAAAAACTTCAATCTGATAACATTTAGTAGTATAGCAACAGTCCCTGTAGTTTTCTAGTGTAACATGTCAGTGTGAGGCCACGCGAGCGTGCTCGGGAGTTTGCAACAAATGATTGACACCTCATAAGTCACGCCTTCAGTCTCTGGTTAAAATGTGTCTCGACTGTTTTAATAAATGTGAAAACAAAGTGATTTTTGTTTAAAATTGCAAACTTTACTAAGTGACGATGGGTTCTGTGGCGATGAAGCTTTGAATGCGCTTACTCCGCGAAACTTCAAGTGAACCTTTTTTTATTCTTCTGTGTGTGTTTGGGGGGGGGGGAAATGAATAGGTGTATGAAATGTTACGTCACCGTGCCGAGGCTAATTAACCGCAATCAGCTGTTCCGTTGTTGTATGTGAAACCTTTGAGGAAATGCCGGACTACTAATGTGTTGGCTGAACGCTCGATCGTATTGAAGGCTGTCCAAACTGATGTCTGGCAACAGCGGCAACAACAACGTGCTGTGAGGCGCTCCTCCCTCCTCCCCGCTTTCCTCAAATGATTCTTGTCATGGATAATAAAGCAGAGCTCATCACCGGTGGCTGTTTTGTGGCTCACTTGTAGGCCGAAACCAGATCGATGGCAACTAAACTGAGATCATCTCGTGCTGACAAAACATGTTACAGTCCAGGTTGTGTGTTGCCGTAGGACTAACACACAAAACACAGGAGAAAGGTTGCATTGCGAGGAGTTTTCTGAAGTCTTTGATGCTCGGGTTTTCCAGTTTCAAGAATTCACTGTCAGCTCTTCTTTCATCACTAATACGAGTGCAACGATCCACCCGATTTGTATTTCCATTGCTGACCCGCAGTTCGTACAGGATTCGATTTTTTTATAAATACAATAACCATCATATAATTTATCTCTGGTCTCAACTCGGGAGCCAAAATGATCCCTTACTGCATGCTGACCATAAATGAGCATCGAGAGGCTGCAATTTTAGGGTCATTAGTCGTATTCGCCATGTTTTGTCCGCTCCGCTTCACATTCACAGTCAAACAAGCATTAGCGGTAGCCACAGTTTTGCTCGCTCCGGTCAGATGGCCGGCACTGGGAAAACTAGTCACATGACACAGATTTTACCGCAAACAGATATCTGGTGTGACTTATAAAATGCTTTGAACAAAACAGGGCTGGAGAAGTGAGTGACACCCCGGTTAGCGTTATTACACTATTCCCTTTCGTAAAGTCGCCGTCCCGCCTCTGATACCACCTCGCGGGTTGACTTCCAGCCTGCGTTTTGTGTTTTTACCTTCCCCACTGAACATCAACACAGGAAAAAAGTGTTTAAACCCCCCCCCCCCCCCCAAAAAAAAAAGTTGGCTTTGATTTTGCAATTCTGTTTTCATATTATTCAGAGCCTTTTGCACGTGTCCCCGAAATGCTGTCCACTCTGTTACGAGGTAACTCTCTCAGTTTTCAGTGACACTGCCAGCATTTTGTCTTTCTTTAGGCTGGAACAGTGGCGAGTTGCAGAGTAAATATTTATACTTATGTCTCGAAGTTTTCATCATATGCGTGTAGTTTGTTGTTGTCAAGCTCGGCATTTTCTTTCTGTTACAGTGAAATATCAACTGATATAAAACCCTTTTAGAAATTCAAAATATATTTGCTATGGATGAACTAGACTGGCCTGCACAGAGTCCTGCCCTCAATCCGATAGAACATCTTTGGGTCGATTTTGAGCGGACAGTGAGCCAAGCCTTCTTGTCCAACATCATTGTGTGACCTCATGAATAAGCTCTTGGAAGAATGGGCAAAAATTCCTATCGATTCACTGCTAAACCGTGTTGAAAGCCTTCCCACAAGAGTTCAAGCTGTTACAGCTGCAAAGATACCAACATCATATTAAACCATATGGATTTAGAATGGGATGTTACTTAAAAGCCCCGTATTTCTGGCTATTTAGTCCTCCAGAGAGCGACTCTCTATTGTGGACTTCGTACAAAAGTGTCAATTTCATTAAAAAGAAACACTTTTGTCATACGAGTGCCCAGAAAAGGCCCCTCAGAGAGTACTTCTGTTTGACCCAGTTTTGTATACGCTTTGTCCATGTTTGGCAAAGGCCGCCCCCTTTCCTCTGATTGGTTGCCTCCGTGTAAAAGACCGACTTGCGAGAGCATACGTCTTTGCTATGTTGACAGCGTTGCCTTGGGAACGGAGACGTTGCCAGAGATCTTCGCTAGTGACGTAGATCACCTCGAGAAATTTGAATGCCCTGATTTCAGGCCTCTCTGCAGAAAAACGTCTGGAACTCAGGAATGCGTGGACGATTTTAATTCATATTTCACATTTGCTGAAGCACCATAGAGACAATATTACATCCCAAATAAGGCGGGTGAGCGAATACCTTTGGCAATATATAGTGTATTTCAGACCAGAATTACAAGAAACCATCAGCAACAAAAACGCTGTGCCTCGAACAGTTGGTAAACCCACCGCTCCAACTGCGTGCTTATTGGGTTTCTACCCGTTTCATGGAGTTACCAAGCAACTGAACAAAGAAAAAGCTGGCTTAAATAAAAGCATGCAGTCAGCCATTAGGAGACATCACAAGCACAGTTGGTTCATCTGTCGCCTTCCTCCAAGCTTGGCATTTAACATCTAACAAGCAGATGCTGTGCGAGCCTGCAGCAGTTTACCTCCACCACCAACCAGCCTGTCCAATTCCGTCTGAGACACTGAAGATTAGAGAAGGTTTACGCAGAAGCCATTCATGAGCGGCAAACGGTTGATGCGCGCTCTGGAGCGTGGTCAAGAGACCGCCTTTGCATTCTCATCTCCAGAAAGTCTGAAAGAGCCCTTAGTTGCGGCCCACCTCGCCACATTGAGTCCATCTGTTTGTGCTGTTTGACAAGAAGGAGCTTTCTAGAGACTTCTATGTTAGCTTCTCCCATGAGCCATCCCAGCCATTGATTAGCTGCCGTATGCTTGTCACTTGTGAGCAATTGTGATTATGTACAGGAATACAGTGGTTTCTTGACATACAAGTGCCCCAGTTGATTAAAGTTATTCGGATTATGAGCCATCGCTTGGTTGATTTTATTTTATCTTTTTATTTTATTTTTGGCTTGTATTGTACACGGCCGCTCGAGTGACGTGCAATAAAACGGAGCAGTTTAGCTACTGTAATGCCTTCGCATGTGGGCAAGGAGAGCGACAGTCGTCAAAGCAATTTTAGACATTTACTGAACAGGACAAACGATTGAAAACAATTGAACGCCCACTCCCTAATTTTGGATGCACGACGTTGCCTGTATAAGTCAATAAATTTTATATGATGTTTGGGACTCCGGAACAAATGTTTCCAAATAAAATTGATCTCCGTGGGCCGACAAAAATAAAAGTTCAGCCAGCGTCACGGAACTGATTGTCCCACTGTATTTTACATCTGATTAATTCATCCCCCCTAAAGTGTTGAACCAGCCAGCAAATCATTCCGGTTCACCAGCTTGTCAGACATCTTGGGAGGAAATTGCACATCAATCACACCCATTCCACAATAGCAGATCGTTTGCCGCACCCCAGAGGCCCATCGCGTTCTGTTCCAATCTGCATGGACACAATACCCCCCCCCCCCCCCCCCCGGTGGCGTCCTGCACAGTACTACATGGCAGGCCTCCATATCTTCAATATGTACTATGATGATACAAAATAAATAAAAAAATAAAAATAGATAGAGAGACAGCCAGCCAGAAGGAGAACACAGCAGCATGGTTGTCTTTTTAAGACTATACATGCAAGACTCTCTATTGGATGGACTTGATAAAGTAGTTACAACATGAGTTGAATTGTGCCAGCCGGTGGGACTCAGCAAACAAAAACACAATGCCACCCGGCTGGCAGAGCTGTACCACATTATGTTACGATCTACAGGTCAAAGGTGTTTTCGTGACGGACCGCATTGCAAAATGTTTGCGTGTGTGTGAGACCCTTGGCTTAATTACACTTCAAAACATTTTTTATTTTATTTTCATTCGCTTTATGTTTTTGTACTTACAGTATATTTTACAATACCATACTATTTTGCTTGAGTAAAATGATGTAACATGAATTTCAACAGGGAGAGTTGATTCGAGCTATGTTTGTGTTTTTGTGTATCTTTTTGCGTGTGATTCTTCTTAACAAACAAAATGTGACGAAAATGTCCTTCAGATAAAAATAAGCAGCGATATCAGCTGTACACTGATGAACCCCAAACGATTCTTTTAGCAAAATGCACGTGCACGGGAAGCTTTCCCTACAGCGGCTCCTAATATCCATCCATCCATTTTCTGAGCCGCTTCTCCTCACAAGGGTCGCGGACGTGCTGGAGCCTCTAACCAGTCGGCGACCGTGCCGCCGGCTCCTAATATGTTCGGATCAAACGCTCCAAATTGATCGAGCGTTCGCCGCTTTCCTAAGCTTGTTACATGCCCCCTCGTTCCCCATCGGCTCGAATAAAAAAGTACGCCACTCTTTCCCGACGTGCTGTTTAAGGGTTCGAGCAGTGGAGGGGGTTTTATGAGTCAGCAGGGGAGGCTCTTCATTATCTGTAAATTTATCCCCAGGAGATTTTGGTGTTGGTAAACGTCAGTGCAGTGACACGCCTGAAAGTGAATTCAAACACATTTAGCGGTCGGGGCCCCGTAAACTTGGACACCGTATAACATGTCAGGGATCAATAGGGATTCTGAGATAATGAGCGTCATGCATGTTTCAGGAGCAGCCCGTCGAAGGTTGCGCTTGGCTTGATATGCAGATTCAAATGAAAGATTGCAGCCGTTGGCTTTACGCTGCGAATGGTGTCGATTCATATTCAGCATTTCAATAGCGGCTAAATCCACCGAGCCTCCTGATTGTGACCGCTTGTTTTGCAGTAAACTCTCGGGGGACTTTTGTGTTACTGCAGTGTTGCATCAGAGCAAACATCCAAGTTTGGACTGTGAAGGAGGGGCGGGAGAGGGAAAGGTCAGTTTTGGTGTAAAACAACTTGACTTGCTTGTTTGCAAGATGTTGGCGTGTTCAGTGCCTCGGAAATGTAATCTTTTGAATTTAAGCCGCAAGCCGCAAGCAGCAATCAACGAACCCTCACTACGTCATGCCTAATGGAGGCGTGCGAATGTGGGGAAGTTCGTTGGAACCTTATTTGATATGCTTGCAGATTTCCTTTGTTCATTGAAATTAGTCAGCCTTGTTAACCAGCCAAAGATGACAATATCCCCTGTTCAGGCTTCTTTCATGTTTAAATATAAAGTATCATATCATATTTGTATTAATAAATAATATACTGTACATGGCCAGCCTGAAAAAAAAAAGAGCAACATTTCGTCAAGTTTGGCTTCAGACTATCATGTCATCAGCTCACAGTTATGCTTGTTATCGCGGCATACACAGGAAGTCTGGTAACCTGACGTGGTTCAAATTTGGTAGCAATCTCTAGTACAGCATCTCACAGGGCCACTTACAGCAGTAGAAGTACTACTCTTCGCTAATGCCTCCCAGTGGCCATGGTGGGCACACCAGAAGGAGCAGCACAATGAATTGGATTACAGCATTAAATCATGATGCACAAACTGTTTTAATTCTTTGAATTCAGTTCAATAATGTTATGACTCTGTTTTTATATAGTACAATAGTACAAAGTGTACCCACGGAACAAATTAAACTTGCATCTTAAGGCACCACGCTATACGTTTTATGACTTTTTGTTTGGTGGTGTGCCATGAGATTTTTTTGAACATAAAAATGAAAAACATTAGTCTAGGAGTGGACCATGCATTTCTGGTTAAAAGAAGCTACAAATGCTGCAAAATAAAGATTTACTGCTTGCAGTGGATGTGGCACCTGTGGCTATGCGAGTTGTTGACATAACGGCCGAACTCCGTCGCGGATGGCGCGCCGGCCCATTAAAGTTTAAATGGTCATTTTGGTCACGGCAGAGCAGAACATCTTGCTCACCTCCCGCGGCTCGTTACGAGTAAATCAACCTACGGCCGCTGTAAAGCCTCGGCGCTGTAAATCAAAGATAGATGCCGGTGGCCTTTAGTGGGTTCAAAAGAGCATTATTATTTTTTTCCATTCCAGATTTCAGTTATTCCTGAGGCAGGCAATGGTGCGAAGCAATGAAAGTAAAGCAGAATCTCTCAAACACAAGAGGGGAAATGTGCTATACAGGTAGTCCAATGAAACCAAGGTTAAACCTTTGCGCCGTCATTCCAAAATGTATGTTTGGCACAAACGCGACACACTTGTGCAACCACATTGCTTTAATTTTGTATTTTTACTTCCAATCACAAAAATATGTATTGTTTACAAATCAACCGAGTTGTACAGATTACAGATAGTATTTGTTTTGTTAGTAAGTTCACAAGAAAATTGATTTTGATAGCAAAAAAATCCGGAGTTAAACACAAGGGGGAAACTATTTTGCTTGCAGTTTTGTTCATTATGCCAACTTATCAAAACAGGTATTGTATATAATACACAATAAAAAAAAAAAAAAAAAATACTTTTTCACTTATGTACATTTCAGAGTTTGTGCTTCCCTACTTAAGTACAGAGGTGTGCGTACGTTTGCCACCTGGAAGAAGGAGCCTTGTTACCGTTTAGTTGCTACGGAAGTTAAGCAGATTCCAGTAAAACGTGCAGGAAAAACAAGCAGCTCGCGTCATGTGCGCGGATTGTCTCACTCGTAAGTGTTTGTACTCGCTGTGCATACTTGTCGTCTTAATGTGCTTAATAATTGAGGAAAGAAGCGTGAGGCTCATTTACATACTGTACCGCAGCATCCCATCAGGACTTTAGAGAGGACTTAAGACTTGTTCCTCTGCGTGTTTACCTCACCAAACAGCACCTGAACTAGCAAGCTGTCGTTGATCCCCCTGGGAGATGATACACACTGTAGGGAGTTGTGTGTGTGTGTGTGTGTGTGTGTGTGCGCGCAACCACACTTCTTTTGCAATTCAGCAACTATTTGTGTCGTCTTGCTGGCTCTGCCTCTGGGTCTGCACAGATAAGAAGAGCCATATAGCAAGTGTACTCGCAGCGCTTCCAGAAACCGGCATTGTTTCCCTAGCCGGTGTCGGAGGAAGATTAAAAATAATAATTCGCGACGCCGCTAAGGAAAGGCGACAGGCCAGCAAAAATGCGCGACTCGGGTTTGTCGTCGAAGCGCAACGCCGCCACTCTGCGGGAGAAGATAAAAGTTGTGCTGCAGGCGACGCCGGTTTGTATTTTTGCCTTTATGCTTACTTGGCTGCTCAAGAGAAGATGTAGAAGACTTGCTGAAATGTCTCGCGGGCTGTTTTTACTGGAAATGTTTGGAAAAGCAAATCGTTTCTCACTGTTTAAAGTAAAGTGAAATGTTGTATGTATGTATTATATGCATTATACAGTATGTATGTAGTAGTATGTATATTGTAAAGTATGAGTAAAATGTGAGAATTAAGTCAGAATATTAACTTTTAAAAAAACTTGCAATGTTAAAAGGGTACAGTCATATTATCCATCCATTCTTCCCATTTTCTGTACCGATTACTTTTGTTTTGGGAATGCGCGAGGTAGCCGGACCACCCGGAGGAAATACATGAAGGACGGGGATAACATGGAAGGCCGGAGCCCGGATTCAAACCCCCAACCTCAGAAATATGAGGCGGATGTGCTAACCACTCAAACAACCTGCTGCCTCACAGTCATACCCACCCCACCCACCCCAGAAAAGTCCTATATTTTGTTCTGTTATCAATGAATAAAGTTGTAATTACCAGAAAAGAAGTAAAAAAAAGTCACATTTGTTTTGGGGGGGGGGGAGAAAAAGACAATTTTGCAGGCAATGTTACGAGGATATGATTTTCTCAAGAAAAAGTCCTGTAAATTAAAAATTGTAATTTGACAAACCACAGAGAACAGTGTTATTAACAAAGCTGCCAAGTTGGAATGATTGAAAAGAAAAAAAAAAAAATCGATGCGCATACAAAAGGCTTCAATATCGTAAAGAATTCAAGCACTAGTCTCCTCTGTCAAATTCTGTGGGCGTGTTCGGTGAATGTGTGAAAGCACACCGTTGAAAAATGGATGTTACAAGCATGTTTATTATGACTACACATCCCTTCATGTTTGAGTTGCGAAACTATATCCACTCACAGACTTCAGTGGATGGAAGAAATCCTCAGGTGTCGTTGCAGGATTTTTCACATCACAACAACGAGGCGCTCTAAAACGAGTCTGAAGCCCTGGTCCATGTCAGACTTGACTTTTTTCTCCCCCTGTTCTTCCCTTTCATCTTTGCCTCTGTGACACGAGTGGACCATCTGAAGGTTAGATGGATTTTCGTTTTTGAGGTGCAAACATGGCTCGCTAGCTAGCTAACTGCACATTGCAATAGCGCCGGATAACCACTGATGTGAACGAAGGCTCTCAAGTTCTCATGCCGGACCAAGTGTGCCCCGTTTTCAGCAATTACATTCAAATATGTTTCACTTATTTAGAAGCAAATCTCGGAATTCTCTTTACAGGGTCTTTAATGTATTACAATATATTACAAGAAAGAATTTGCAAAGTTATCAGTATAAATGACTAATATTACAAGTTAAAAAGTACTGTAGTATTACTATGTTAAAAAAGTTGTAATGTTATGAGAAAAAGACAATGTTAGGAGGATACCTCCATATTGTTTAAATGTTAAATTGTTACAAAAATAAAGTCAAAAACAATTGACAGAACAGGCAAATTACAATTACACTATTGCAAGAAAGTCTTATTTTTTTCAGGAAAAGTCAAGCAATGTTACGAGGATACAGTTGTGTTTTTATTTTAAGTACAGGAGTTGAATTAGTCCTAATTGGACCAAAATATATATATATATTTTAACCAATTCACTGCTTTGTGCTCAGGCAAAAAAAACAAAACAAAACAAAAGATTTCTAATATCCATCCATCCATTTTCTGCACCGCTTTATCCTCACAAGGGTCGCTCGAGGGCATGTTCTATTGGACAATTTAAATGCACACGGCTCATAAATTGGAGTTGCATAAAGCGAGGCGCACAACGGGAAAGGTTTACTTTATTTTTTTATGTTAGCTCATGACGGGTTCACACGAGGCAGGATAACAGATGCACGCGCACACATTGATCATCACGCTGATGTGTTGAGGAATAACCTACGCGCTCAGCCAGTCAATAGCTCAATATGTCTGCAGGCTGCGTGCCTCTTTCCATGGCGCCTTGAAGGAGAAAAATGTATTTTCTGTCTTGTAATTCATTTGAGGAGGTTAGCCTAGGTCAGCTTCTGTTCAACATCCTGTCAACAATGTTTGACATACAATCAGGTTTTTTTGAATTATGAGTAGTTATTCTTTCATTGACGCCGCCTGTAAATGTTGGTGGCAATGCATAAATCCTATTGAACATGTTCCGGCGCTTATTTCGATGTTGAATGTCACCAGACAGTAAGTTGTTACATTTTCATCATCTTAGTACCTGATGACTCCTTTACCAGGGACACATTGGACCATACTGAGAAACAAGTGTAAAGTCGCCTCGACTATTTTTTTCAGAAACTTTAATATATATATATATATATATATATATATATATATATATATATATATATATTAACTTTATGAATGTCAAATTACTATTTTTTTCCCTCAAAACATATGATTTTTTTCCTTATATTACAATTTTATTTTCCTCAAAGTATAACGTTTTCCTTAATATATATATATATATATATATATATATATATATATATATATATATATATATATATATATCTGACAAAGTTGTTGTTTTTCAATAGTATTTCAACTGTTAAACTGCTTAAAACTTTATTCTCATAAAAATATGACTTTTCCCTTAAGCCTCATTAAATTATAATTTTCTTCATATTCTGACTTTTTTTCTCGCAATATTACAACTTAAGTCTATTAAAATTATGAATTTTTCCTCATGAGATTCTGACTTTATTGTAAAATGTTACAAACAATATTACAACTATTTTGTCCATTATTTTTGTAAAAATTTTTTTTCTTCTTTACTTTCTTTTTTTAAATAATACCCTCTTCTTTTCCCTCATTTTAAAATAAACCCATCAAATTTAGTTTTTCTTTGTAATATTACAACTTCATTTTCAAAAAATTACAACACTTGTTCTCGACTTAATTCTGACATTTTTCAAATATTGACAATTTTCATAAAATGAAACACAACATCCCACAACATGTTCGTACTTTATAATTGTAAAAATCAAGACTTTTCACAATATGACTTTTTTTCTTGAAATATTACCACCTTATTTGCATAAAAATATAGCTTTTTCCACTTTTTCCAAATACTACAACCTTTCCTTACAACTTTCATTTTTGTAAAATTGCCGTTTTTTATAATACAACAATTGATCATAAAATTAAAACTTAATTCTAAGAGTATTACAAATAAAACCATAAAATAAAAATAATGAATTTTTCCATGTAATGTTCCAACTTAACTGTCATAAAATTACATTTTTCCCCTTCCAATATTACCACGTTATTCTTAGAGAGTTACAACTTTATTTTCATAAAATTTTGACTTTTTCCTTAAAATATTACAACTTTTTTCTTGTAATATTTTTAGGATTTCGGATAATATTACAACTTATTTCTTATAAAATAAAAAAAATCCTCAACGTATTGCATTTTTTTCTTACAATTTCATTGTAATAAAAATATTGCTTTTCTCATATGGTGCAACAACTTCTCAACTTCTAATAAAATGTTAAAAATATATCTAAAATAAAAATGTTCTTTTTCTTTATACTATTACACCTTCATTCATGATATTACTTCATTGTCACCAAAGTATTTTTTTAATCTCACTTAATTCTTGAAAAAAAATTTTTTTTCCCTCACGTAGTAATGCAGCATGATTCTTGATTTTTTTCTTTTTATTATTTAGAATTATTCTAATAAAGTTACTACTTTTTTTTATCATAACACATTTTGTCCACATTCTTTTTCTTGTAATATTCTGTGTTTATTCTCATATTTTTTCTTTCTTTCAATACTCCATACGTTTTGTTTCCGTGGATCCAGATGAACTGAAAGTATTTTTAGCTATTAAGATTCTACATTATTCCATATTTTTTTAGGATTTGGGGGAGGTCTGTGCATGTTTTGGATTATAGCATGAATATTTTCAATGGGAAATTTAACTGGAAGAGATGCATCCTCTATTCAATTGTACCCGCTGCTGTGCTCTGCTGCAAGAGTGCTGCTTTTCCGAATGCACACAAACAAAGACAAATCATCTTTGTTCAACAGAACAAAATGTTCTGCCAAATGTGTGTCACTTCAAAAGCTGTTTGTGTGTGTTTCCCCTCTCTGCTCTCTCACCAGGGTCATCGCAGGTAGCCAACTCCTGTCTGCCTCCCCAGGCAAAACTTAAGAGATTTGCTTTATGGTTAGTGTTCAATCTTGGCAGCAGCAGCAGCAGCAACTTACATCACACACGTGAGCCGAGGGAGACACAAAGCTATGAAAAAGATATACATTGGCAAAACAGCCCTCAAAAGCCAGAGAAATGGTTGCAAACATCAAAAAAGAAGGTAAGACGAGTCATCATGTTCCTCATCAGTGGGAGTGGGGAACCATTCCGTTCATTGGGGCTAACAACAAAAAGGAATTCACCGTGGGGGGTCGCCACCATTAAAAAGCCATTAAAAGCTAATGTGGCATCTTTTCATAGCCATTTGTCATCCTCGCTTCACGTCGCGTATTAGCCGTCAAACTACGGAAACGTCAAAGGCCACTTGCGCTGACTGAATTAAAGCAAATTAAACAGCGACACTGGCAGATAGTGGACAACTGAGTGCTTCATGTTATTGCTGTTATGTCACAACCATGTGGCAGGTTACAAACGACAACATTGACATTTTGGAATGTGTACTTCCCCATTTCACTTTATTTACACAAATCCAGAGTCTTTGAGATCTTATTGTAAGTGGCCAAACATTTGCACACATACCAGTACAATGACAACACGTCTTTTCAAATGATGCTTCGCTAAGATACATTCAGTGCAAGCTTGCTCATATTTGGAAGTAGGTGAAGTAGCTTGGATCCTTTTCCCACCCCGTTTGTGTATTGCTGTCATAGATAGAAACAAAAGCTTGATACAACACACCCCTTTGAGCTGTGGGCCTGCGGTGATGTTAAGCCAGTAGCGGCAAAGTGTCAGTGCATTCCGTGCTTGTGGATGGCATGAAAACCAAAATAACGAGGATGCCTGCACTTGTGCTGCATACGCTTGCTCACAATGCCGTACAATCACAGCAAGGGAACTGGGAATAACCTAACATTGGTAAGAATATTTTTTTAATATCCTTTAAATGTTCTGTATTAATAGCAAATGCTTTGACATCGACAACATGTAAAGCTCATGAAAATTGGTTGAGAAATGAGCAAGCTCTTACTTATTTTCAATGTCCAAGTATTGCCTTTGATTGGAACGTTGATCCACACCAACATGGCCGCCACATCGGCACGTCAGTTAGCCGGCTGCTACAGTGCGCTGGCGTATCAAGTGACCTGCAATCACTCCGCTCTCCTATTGGATGCACCGTCTGACGCCACAGCATCGCTGCCCTCAACTCAACTCGAGGCGCAGCGCCGCCAAACGCTCACATTGAGCCTCGCGACGTCGTCCCGTCTTCGCAGCACATACTCAACTCACGGGTTTGTCCGTGGCGTGCCGCGCCCTGCTAAATGCTGTGTGAAAATGCTTCACAGAAAGACAGGCACACACACATACTGCGTTTGTCTTGTCCTCCGTCAAACTGAAACTGAATCACCGAACCCCTGGAGTTCGATTGAACCCAGGTTAAGAACAACCGAGTTAAAAGAAGGGTATGGGTTCCTCCAATTCCAATGGCATGCCATGATCTGGGGGAGTTTAGGCTCGTCTGTGAGCCACAGCTACCTGAAGACCGCGTCGAGGTGTACTTCAGGCTGAGCAGGGAGCAGTTTCTTTTTCACCACGTAACCGTACGTCAGCCGTCACGTGTCTCGGAGCTTAGGACGGGAGGATGTCGCATTAATTTTTGTCACTGTTTTACCCCGCCAATGTGTCTTGCTGCAAATTGAAATCCCAACGACACCATCTCTCCTATCGGATGCGCCAAGATGTCGGTGCGCTCATGGGCGCAAGCACAAAATGGCTTGGTCAAGGGTAAGGCGTGGCAAAGGTCAGCACTACCTGAGCCTCCTCTTGTTGCATGAAAGCGCACTGCATCAAGTGCTTATAACGTAGCCCCCTGCAAAAGCTTAGGCACGGTTCTCAGTGTGATGCAGTAGAGTTGTAAACCATGGCAAACCACAAGCACAATAATAAACATATTGTTAACTATTAACTTTCTGACAGCGCTAATAGAAAATGAGCATTATAGCTTTGGAAAGACACAGTGTTTGATATGGCACTCATATTGGATCTCATTAGGTTGTGCAGGTGTACGTAGTAAACAGAACAAAAAGTGGTGATCTCAATGACTTGCATATGGTCAGCCAGGCTATTTTCTATTCTCGAAGAACTTCACCTCCCCTTTACATCTCTGGGAGCTTGTTTCCCAGCCCTGCTGGCTCCCTGTGAATGATTCCTGATTAGTATTCCTCGTTCATCCATCACCTGCATGGTACCTCTCGCTCTTGTCTCACTTCCAGACTGGATTACACTCCATCCACCAACAAAAAACACACCTTCATGTTCACTCCACCTCTCTTCTTCTCTTAAATGAACAACTTCCTAACTCCCCGCTAACGCTTTGACTCCTCAGCTCTTTCCATGACCACAAGGAGGACCTCCGCAAGCGCCTGTCGTACACCATGCACAAGCTAGAGATGGTGGAGAGCGAGTTTGACTCCACCCGCCAGTACCTGGAGACAGAACTGCGGCGGGCCCAGGAGGAGCTGGAGAAGTTTACGGAGAAGCTGCGCAGGTGCGTCCAAGTACTATAGTACTATATGCCTTACAGGCAGTGGCATTTCTAGAACCCTTGGGGGGCCCAGGCATTGAACTGCCCCACAAAAAAAAAAGAAAATAGGACAATGGCGAAGATAGCTCATATTTATTTATTTATTCCTTATTAAAAACAAAAAAATGGGGTCTTTGGGGGAAGGCGGGAACATATTAATAGCATTTCCATTCATTTCAATGGATGATTTCTTTTACGAATGTTTTGAGTTACGAGCGTGTTCATGGAATGAAATAAACCCATATCTCAAGGCACCACTGTACATAGAATAAATGTGATTTTAAAATGAAGTCAATGCATTTTTTATTTTACGGACCCCCAAGGGTCATTGGACCCGAGCTTGCGAATTACAGTTTTACAGTTAATGAAGCCTTTAGGACTGTGGTAGACCAACTTCGCTGAACATATTGGGCTATATTTTCGTAGACGGCACGTCTGCGGCGGGGTGGAAAAGACAGCGGATTCTGATTTTTGTGCAAATGTAAGATTCAATGGACGTGTTTGCCAATTTGGCAGACCTGGGTGCGCCAAGCTGGGCGTTCCGGCGTAGCGAGGGTGTGTCCTCGGAGATGTGCCTGACCGAGTGACAATTTAGTAGCAAATAGTCACTCTAAACTTACACCTGCTCAGATGTCTAAATTATGGTGCAAGGTAGACCGCTGGCCTAACGAGATTTTGATTAATTTGATTGGAGCACGGCGGCACGACAGGCCGACTGGTTAGCACATATGCCTCACATTTCTGAGGACCGGGGTTCAAATCCTGGCTCCGCCTGTGTGGAGTTTGCATGTTCTCTGCGTTCCTGCGTGGGTTTTCTCCGGGTACTCCGGTTTCCTCCCACATCCCAAAAACATGCAAGGTAGGTTAATTGAAGACTCTAAATTGCCTATCGGTATGAAAGTGAATGCAAATGGTTGTTTGTTGCTTTGTGCCTTGCGATTGGCTGGCGACCAGTTCAGGGTGTACCCCGGCCTCTCGCCCGGAAATAGCTGCGATAGGCTCCAGCACGCCCGCGACCCTTGTGAGGATAAGCGGAACGGAAGATGAATGAATGAATGAATGAATGATTGGAGCACAGGCAGGCAGATACTGAGGTCCGCGGGCATATTTAAGTTGCCAGTGGTTATCACCATCCCATTCTGTATATAATAAGGAAACCCGCTCACATTATCTGTTGCCACACCAGCCAAGACCAGTGAAAATGCTCCACTCACCCACGGATCGCTGCCGTTACGTGCCATCCTCTTCCGCACAGAGATTCATTGCATCACATTTAAAGGGGATGAGAGGAGCTGCTTTGATTGGCAGCAAATAAAGTCGGCTGTAAACGCATCCACAGAGGTGCAGCCCACCCACTCTCGGAACTGCCGAGTTGCGCTGGTCTACAAAATGACCATCACTAGTCTAACCCGACCCTGGCACACATTCGGGCGGCCCGCCACGCCAGATTTACGTCGGTCACGAATATAGGGCCCATTGTATTTGACTGCATAGCTGCATGCTGTCGGACGACTTGTTCGATTTCATTTAATAGAAGTATCAAGTCTCAGTGGAGGAAATAGAGATAAGCGCTTTCCTCGCTGTCTGTAAGTTAAATTTAGCCACATGATGGTATCATCGGAGTGGGGGGAGGAAGGGATTGATATTATACAGTTTAATCTTCCATCATCAAGGAGCACTAAGAGCCTAACAGTCACTCCTCTTAATGCTCGTTGCAAATGAGAACTCAGTGCCGTAATGGCCACTCTTCCGGCACTTGTTTGATCTTCATCAATTGAGTAACGACACCTCGTCCCCACCCGCCGCCCCTCTGTTCATTGACTCGCCTCCTTTACCCTCTCAAATCTCTCTCAGGTCGTTACTCCATCGTCTGTGTCTATACGGCTGATTCATGGATTCATAAACAACACCAAGGTACCTAAAGGAGGGAGGGGACAAGGGGATGGGGGTGGTAAAGAATAACACCACCCCAAGATCACAAGTGTGGCCCCCTTCTTTTTGTGCTTATGCGTGCTACTAAAGAACCTTGGAGTCGAGACACAAACACATAAAAAGAGACAAACGTAGGACTTATTTTATTTATTTATTCTAAGAGAGTAATAAAAGAAAACAGAGCTCAGGCGCTCTGCGCAAGCTTACTGATGTCTGATCATTAAATATTTACACATAATTCCTCCTCCGTTCCTACTTGAGCAAACCATCAATTCACTTTGTTTCATTTGGAGCAGATTTACATTCATATCTGAGTCAATAATGCACCATATGCCACAAATCTCAGCCATTGAAACGCTGCAATTGAAGTTTTGCCTTTGTAAAAATAAATGTACGAAAAGATTACAAGTTTATTTGTGCATACACAGCGCACCGCTATTAGCTCTTCATACAGTACGTTGTGCTTTGCATTCTAATATGGCGCAATTCTTTTACTTGTTTCTTTAGAATCCAGAACAGCTATGCAGCTCTGCAGAGGATAAATCAGGATTTGGAGGACAAGATGCATGGGACGGTAAGAGACTGGCATTTTTTGTATTCCTTAAATCAGTACCTTCTGAAAGAATATTTTCATTCATTGTGGCCAAATTTTGAGGGCTTTCTTATACTCAGATACTTAAAATCAGACATGCTAATACCGCTAAACATTTATGTCGTAATTGACAGGGATATGCGCACCAAATTTTTATTTATTTATTTTATTTGGGGGGGGGGGGGGGGGGGGGGATTCAGCCCCAAAGCAAGTTTCCCTGAGCAACTTAGACATTTAGCAGACATGTCTATCATGAGCAGAGCCACAAAAAAAGTCTCAAGGACCAATGCTGTAAAACAAACAGGAAGTCCGTCGTTTTGGTTTGAATCTGTTGTAGTTTCAATTTGTCGATTTTGAATGGCATTTCACTAACTAACTTGTCATAGAAGTTTAAGCCAATTGCTACCTAAATTCAACCACATATACTAGAACAGCGGATCTCAAACATTTTACACCAAGGACCACCTACAAAAACACTAAGTACTACCGTCGTGACCATTAAAGGACAGTAGCGTAGTAGGCCTAAGTGTTAATCAAAACTATTACTAACAATAACTGCTACTACTGTAAGCCATGGTAACATTATGCACATTAACACTTTACCTAATATAGAAAAATGAAAAAAATTCACGGAAATAATGATTCCATTCAAATTTATTGCACACAAGTTAAATGCTAAATAAATAAATACATTTTAAAACAAACAGTAAATGTATTATACTTAAAAGTTAAATACAAGTGAACTGTACTTTACAAATGTACTGTGTATGATTTTTCTTATTTTTATTTAACGCTTAATGCACAGTTTCAACTCAATTTAATTCAGTGATTTAAAAAAAATTTTTTTTTTAATATGTACCACTACAGGGAGCACATTGAGAATAACTGTAATAGACAGATGGGCAACGATAAATTACAAAGAATTAAGAGTTTTTGTGTAGGCTGAGCATGGTGGCAAAAACAGCTCTGACAGCAGGTGTGCGCTACATAAACTGACTTGATAGCACCTCCTGTAGCAATGTTGAAAATTCAGCACCTGAAGCCAGTTTCACTTAGTAGCAACATGAAATTTGGTCGATTTGAGGAGACCCACGAAAAGTCTCAAAAACCCATGCACTAAAACAAACAGGATGCATGCCATTTTGGTTTGGAATCTTTGCTTTATTTGCACACAACACTCATAATAATTCAGCTCTTGTAAGTCATGGCTCGATCAAAACTCTTGTGTATAATGAGTGTATTTTTCACGCAGCTAATGTTTTTACTTATGCAGACTCCATGAGTACAGATAATGCGAGTCCCAAAGAGGTTGTTTGTATTTTACATTCAACAAGAAGCGTAGAATCCTCATTGCTTCTGTATGAACCAGAATTCTCACAGACTCTCTTAAAAGCTGCATGAAGGTCATGCGGATTTGTGAATTTAAGTGTGTGTGTGCGTGTCCTTCCACACAGACTAAACACAATTAAGCAGTTTATGACCCAAGGTTTGCCCTCCAGCCGTGCACTTTCTTTCCGCTGCATTTACGAGAAAGACAACTCGGCTTTTGTGGGATGTAAGCACTGTATTGTTTTCCCCAGTTGTTAAATACAGCCAGCCAATATAAAGCTTGTTAAATCCAACAGAATTAATGAAGCATTGGCAGGTTAAAATTCACAGCAGGTTACAAAAAAAGCCACGTTTTTTTGGATGCTAAAACCACCCTCACCTTCCCACATCTTGCGGTGAGAGACGTTTAGGGGCAAAATGCTAAGTATAAATCTATCCCTACCTGCACCAACCGAGAGAGGCAATGATGCACTCAAAATTAAGTCGGAAATACCACATTCAATGGCCACAACATTAGGTACACTTGCACAATCTGATGAGCTCCAGTGTATCAAAAATTCTGCGTTTATTAAGATAATCATGTTCAGTTTTACCTGTCAGGTGTACGGACTACAGCCACAATAACATACTGCACGGTTTTTGATGCTTGGTTCTCCATTTCAAAATGGCACTGCCTCAGCAGCTGCGAGAAAACGCGCATTGAACCCAAGAACAATGGAGGAAAATAAGGGTCTGCGCGGCATAGGGAGATATATTTTAAGACAGACGAGACTGAGGGCACACTGCAGCAAAGTGGAGACTGTAGAGAATACTGCTGCAGCTTCCAGAATGAAGGCACTGCAAGAGGATACGCTAATGTCAGCGTATGTGTTTAAATCTGACCAGCACTGCTTCCCGTCACACATCGGCTCTGCATACTGAACCAGAAATAGCACCTTGTAGCGAATTCGCCTATTCACAGACTCCGTTATTTGCCGAAAAACTCACCGACTCCTGGTTTTGTGCTCAGACAAAAGCCATGTCTAATATAAAAATGTTGCTTTGTGGCCATCTTGTGGCATTTTGCTGCTAAGGAAACATGTTGAAGCGAGAGAAGGAGCTTCCACTTATTCTATTTTCATTATTTGTGGCTGGACTCAGTCCCAATTCCTCGCAAATAGTGGAGGTTCACTGTACTGTTCAAAGAATACCTCTCCAACACAGTGTCAATCAAGGACAGACAATATTACCTACCTATATTATTATTATTATATTATGACATGATCACCATTTTTGTTTCTTTAGTTCATTCCTTTTTACAGAAAAAAAATTTAATAACTGATTTCAATGAAACGTGATCGATGATGATGCATGGGCTCAGAAAGAACTGATTATATTTGAGTGCAAATCTGGATAAAGGTCAGATGGAGTCTATTGTAACTGTGCAATAAAAAGATTCAAATTCTAAATTCTGAATCCATCCATCCATCCATCCATCCATTTTCAGGTTCACCCTGGACTGAATCGCCAGCCAATCGCAGGGCACATCTAGGTGAACAACCATTCACACTCACATTCAACCAATGTGGGAGGAAGCCCCCGCAAGCACAGCATGTACATGCACACTTCACACATGAAGACAGGAGCAGAGATTCGAACCCAGAACCTCGGAACTGAGCTGTCTGTAATGTGAATCTATACTTTGATTTCAACTAAATGATTAGGACCCCCGACTCTTGTCTTAGCATAAACAAAAGCCTTCTCACACCTCTCAATGCAATGGCATGATTAAAGATAGACAGTAGGTGGGCACAATGTTCATAATAATGGCTCACACTGACTGCCCTGTTAGAAAACTATTATAAGGAACCGCTGCTCCACTCACCACCGTCACAGTCATCCAATCACATCAGGAGGAGAGTTTTGCCCCCCACCCCAAAAAAAAGCTATCAGTGCAAATGATAACCTGGCGCCCCTACAAGCCAGGTCCATCCGTGACTTGAGCGTCTTGATTAAAGTGGATCGTAATCTCATCACGAGTTTGATCTACGGGGGCTTTGCGGCCCCGCCACACACGCTGCGATGGAAAGGAACTGTGGGAAATGATTAGCCGGTCGAGGAAATATTGACCACAAGACAAGCTAAACAGGCTAACGGAGGTCAGCTGATTTGTCCTCGCCTTCATGTCTAAATTCGATATATTGCAGTTTGCAGTGTTAAAGGCTTGTTCAGAGAAGCAACATGGATCAATTGGATTTGCCAGGTTGTCATAGCAACACATCTTTGGATAATACTTCATTTGAGTAAGTAAAATATGTCTTAGGGGGAAAACAACATGCTTTGAATATTTGCAGGACCAGGACAACCGTTAAGGAACCGTATTTGATAAAATTATCACTCCTAGCCAGATCAGAAAAGACGTCACAATGTATAATACTGTATAATTTCTTTAAAAAGTCCTCAATCAACTTACAGGGACCATCGCCCTGCCGCAAATAGTTAACTCTGTGAGTATTTCCAACCACCTGAAAAGGTTTGTAACAAGATGGCAGCAAAGCACTTTTTTCTGTTCGACAAGGCTATGGCCTAACTAAATGAAGATCCTCCCCTTACTTCAACATAGATCCTTGACACCTAGATGCCACAAGATAGCACCAAAGAAATATGCTTTATATTAGACATGTCTTTGGGGTGAGCATATTAACAGCAAATAGTTGCGTTCCCACCCCACCCAAAAAAAAAAAAAATCTGCGAATAGGCGAAGGTCGAATAGTGTACATGAGGGGGTTCACTGTATGTTGAAATGATACATCAGACAAACATTTTGTCAAGGAGGAGGTCATTTTAGCTTAGGTTGTTAGTGGAAGTTAAGAGATTCTTTCCTGCAGGGTTCATTCACTTCACTGTACTTCCTTGATACCAATTCCTATTTAGACACATTAGCGGTATCCTTTGGAATCTTAGAGTTTTACAGAAACAGCACAAAAAACGCAATTCATAGGTATTCGACAATAATAATTCCCAAAACAGAAGAGCATCCCGAACGGACTGTGCACAGACTCCACTGTGGTTTGTGCTATTCTGAAGCAATCAGTCTTGTCAAGTCAAGAATAATAGCCTGTTCCCATCATGGCCCATTCATCTACACTGGCACACACACACACACACACAATTACATTCCAGTCAGGTAAACGCTGTCATCTTTTCAAAGCACCTGTCAGAAACAGAATTTACTTTTTTCCTTGGAAGCGGCCTTTGTGGCATCGCCATTTGGTTTGATGTCAGACCACACGAAAGTATTGCAAGAGGCGGCGATGTGTTCCTTTGCAGAAGGTGTCCTCCATAATAGGCAAGATGAAATCAGAAGCATAATTAAGAGAGGACTGAGTGAAGCGGACAAGGTCGGCCAAGGAGTCGCAACACTTCTCGCCGTAAGGTAACGAAAAGCACTTGTGATGACACTGCAAGGATTCAGATAAAGATAAAGATGGATTATGATGGTAAATTACCCGTAAAGTGTTTGCTCTGCTGAAATATAAGCACTGCAGAGCCTGAACTCGCAACTCAACTTCTTCATCACAGTTCATCTCAAAACTCTATGAATCTAAGTATGTGCCTGTAACCAACATCGTAAACAAGGTGTGAAACCTTGTTAATCGCAGGTCGATATGTTCCAGACTCAACCGAAATAGGTGGAAATTTGAATTAGAGAGACGGTATTAAAAAAAAAAAAGTTTTTTTTTTTTTTTTTAGATTGCTCTACCCCTACCACACAATTTAAAGACTTTTATACATATTATACCAACAGTGTTAAGAAAGACATAAGTATTTGGACACAGAAAATTTACACGCATAAAATGTACCTGTACCTATTCAGGGCAGGGATCAATCCCTATACCCCACGTTTACCTTAATAAACATATTGTTTATAGAATACAATATCACTGACAGCGTCATTTGAAATTGAGCATTATCTTAAATAAGGCAAACTCTTAGTGTGTGTGTCCAGGTGTACCTAAAGTTGTCTGATGAGAAATTATCACTCTAAACAATGCCAATCCTAGCTGAGGGGTAATCTTTGCATTAATTAGAGGTCTTTCTTCAAACACTGTGAATTATGAATACGACGCACAGAAGCAATGATAAAACTGGCACGCCATTTTATTCCACGCCGCCACAAATGCACAGAAGCGTCGGTTGTGAAAGGAGCTGTCCGTGGTGCTGCAAATCATGTTTCCCCCCCGTAATCCTGCTAAGAGTCTTTGGCGGGGTGGTCTAACTGCAACTCGGCCACTGGCAGGAAATCAAAGTCTAACTCCTGCTAATAAGATTATTGTTCACCTCATTGGGGAGTTGCCCAACATCGTCTCACAATGGGGTGTATTCAAATGGTGTGCATGTGCTATATATATATATATATATATATATATATATATATATATATATATATATAAACAACACACTGTGTGAATGGAGATGCCAAAAGGAAAACGGGGGCAAAATGGTTGGAGGGTTGAGTTGTAGTGTCTTTTCTGTGCTGAAGACAAATGGAAACCTTTGGCTGTTCCCATGAACTTCATCATTATGGAGTAGTGAAAGGCTAGTCAAGGAAAGCCAACTTTAACATTCTATGGACATCTTGTAAGTGGCTGGCTGTGCATTTGGTACCTTTTAATCCAACTCTTATGTTTACAATACATGACACGTCGCAATTACAGAAATTATCAATACTAGACACAAAAAAACTATAAGAGCACACACTTGTACGTAAATCGTCTGGAGGAGTTCAGAATCAATATTTATCCATTAACATGACTAAAAACATTTTTAAAAAATAAATAAAAGCCATCATACTCACCACAGATGCTGATTATTAACTGTACTAACGTGTGCACATTGCCACAGCAGTGTTTTGCTAGTTTTGTTCTGACCTACCAATCAGAGGGCAGAAAAGTACTTACATCATCGAGGGCCTGTGAGGACGAATTTAAAATCTGAATGGTTAAAGAAACGGCCCATTGCAAATATAGTTTAAGTTTCATGAGCAAGCATTACTGATCTTGAAGGCCCTGAGAAGATTAGGTTGGCATGGCCGCACCTAACAGGCTGAAATATGAGTGTCTTAAAAAATAAATAAATAATAATAATACAAATATCTAACTACCACTTATATGTACTGGAAGCGATGCAGCTGTAAATATCAATATCACTATATTGACACAATTTCATGGAAGAAATGTGAAAATGTAAGTTGTAAATGTAGGATGTGATATGATGTCTTTAGGCCTTGCTGGACCTTACTGCTCACCACTGCATCTTGTCATTAATTTTTCTTTTTTTTTTTTCTTTGCCAAAGTTAAGTTATGGCTTATCCGACTCTTCCATCAATAGCACAGCAAAACACGATGCATGGCTTGGAGCTGCAATTAATCTGTAGCCCCGACACAGCCAATCAGAATTATTTGTGTGTTTAATTATGAAGCTTAAGGCTCCATTTCATCTCTGGGGTCTCCCAATATAGTTCTAGCACGGCCAGTCTTCCATTAAATACAACTATAGGATCATCAATATTAATTGGAGGCAGGTTTAGCTGCATTGTTTATCACGCATTGGAAAATCACAGGAGCAAACACAACTCCAATTCCAATGAAGTTGGGACGTTGTGTTAAACATAAATAAAAGCTGAATACAATGATTTGCAAATCATGTTCAACCTATATTTAATTGAATACACTACAAAGACAAGATATTTAATGTTCAAACTGATCCACTTTATTGGTTTTAGCAAATAACAACAACACCCAGAAACGCCGCAGGCTTCTCTGGACCTGAGCTTATCTAAGATGGACTGTTGAAAAGTGGAAAAGAGTTCCGTGGTCCGACGAGTTCACATTTCAAATTGTTTTTGGAAATTGTGGACGTCGTCTCCTCCGGGCCAAAGAGGAAAAGAACCATCCGGACTCTTATGGACGCAAAGTTCAAAAGCCAGCATCTGTGATGGTATGGGGCTGTGTTAGTGCCAATGGCATGGGTAACTTACACATCTGTGAAGGCACCATTAATGCTGAAAGGTACATACTGGTTTTGGAGAAACATATGCTGCCATCCAAGCAACGTCTATTTCATGGACGCCCCTGCTTATTTCAGCAAGACAATGCGAAACCACATTCTGCATGTGTTACAACAGCGTGGCTTCGTAGTAAAAGAGTGCGGGTACTAGACTAGCCTGCCTGCAGTCCAGACCTGTCTCCCATTAAAAATGTGTGGGCGCATTACAAAGTGTAAAATACGACAACAGAGACCCCGGACTGTTGAACAGCTGAAGCTGTACATCAAGCAAGAATGGGAAAGAATTCCACCTACAAAGCTTCAACAATTAGTGTCCTCAGTTCCCAAACGTTTATTGAATGTTGTTAAAAGAAAAGGTGATGTAACACAGTGGTAAACATGACCCTGTCGCAGCTTTTTTGGAATGTGTTGCAGCCATAAGTTAATGATTATTTACTAAAAACAATAAAGTTTATCAGTTTGAACATTAAATATCTTGTCTTTGTAGTGTACTCAATTAAATATAACATCGAACATGATTTGCAAATCATTGTATTCTGTTTTTATTTATGTTTAACACAACGTCCCAACTTCATTGGAATTGGGGTTGTATGTGTGTGCATATGGATCCCACAGATCTTTTTTCCAGGACGTATAGTAAATACGATTCTGGTAAATTTGGATTTAAGTTGTTATAAATGGCCAAAATAAACGCAACCTTCGAAGAAAATAAATTATTTTGGATTGCTGGTCAAGTTTTCCTGTTAATGAAATAATGGAAATTGTTCCTGGTGTCAAACTTTCACCACCATAAAACCTATATTGACAGTGAAAGCAATTTTTTAAAGTAACTTTTTAACTTTCATACAAGTGGCAATACCAATGTATAAAAAAAATTGGTGTAGATACTCATTCGTTGTGAATAAGGAGGAAGGGAGGCTTGTTTGTTGCCTGTTTCATTTTAACCGGTCATACTATTGTGTACTTTGATGACACAGTGACAAAAGTGCAGAGGGAGTATACTGCTTGTGCCCGGGAGGCAGATCTCGTCACATCTAGACTAAAATCAGCTTGTTCTAGTTTACATTAGGTTTTTCTTTTATTATTATTATTTCCCCTTTAGCTACATTGTACAGTGACATGTTTAACTCTAACCTTGGTACTTTTGATACCTAAAATTTTAATTAACACACTGACAGACAAATGTAAACAAAGACCTCTCTTTTTTCTGATGCGTATGATGATTCGATGATGTGTCTAATCCCCGCTTCCAGTGCCAACTACTGGCGAGGAGGACTTACTCCATGTCAGATTTTTTTCTTTACCTTAAGTGTCGATGGCTGGTATCGGCAGCCTTCACGAGTACCCGATACCGAGAAATAAAGCTGGTATTGGGCCAATACCGATGATACCTGGTATTGGTACTCGCCCATCCCTAAATAAGAGTCAATTTATGCGTTTCTGGTGTGCCTGTAATAGTGTGAAACAGTGTCAAGGCCTGCTGTCTGTACAACTCCAGTTATCACCATTAAACAGGAGGCATTTCTGCTGAATGGCTTTTCACTGGAGCCTTTTTACATGAAACAAAACAAGAGAAAGAAAAAGCAAATGACACTTGTGGAGTTCATCGTTTAGATAAGGAATGGGTAAACATTTGGGTTTTCGGACAGACGGGCCAGGTCATTCATACAGTAAAAAGTTAAAATATGTATGAAGTCTCAAAACATTTATTGACATCACACATTATAACAATGTTTCAGCCATAGTTTTTTCCAAATAATGTGTGGTTTAACTCTGACTTTGGAGGCTCTGATGTCGCTAATTAAGAAATGTACCTCAGTGCTTTGCACTGGGTGATATGATTGCCTGAGAAAGTGCAGGGTATGACAGTCCAGTGAAAGAGATGCTAAATGTGATGGATTAACTGCATCAAGCAAGTGTCCCAAGCAGCTGTCCATAAAGCTGATGAAGATGTTCAACTTGATCAAAGGGAAAATGCTGATGTCAGATCCTGCCAAGGTCTCTCACTTTTAAACACCAACCCAACCTCACAACATCTATTGAACGAAAGCACATAAACTACTCACCAAAAGTTTGAGATATTCGGCTTCAGGTGAAATCTCTGGATGACCCTCAAACGCAATACAGTATAACATTGCATGGGTCAACTTAATTTGACCTTTGAATGCACGTCCAATGTATTATTCAATTTTTCCAATACTTCTTCCGAAACATTTCTAAGGAGATCGACTTCTCTGCCTTTCTGTGACCCTTCCAGTCTCTCTGTATTTCTGTTGCCACCACCTGATGACACTGTGACGCAGTAAACTCAGTGGCCACATCCCTCTGAGAACACCCTGTGTATTGCTGATCTATTAGGTGCAGTCTTGGTCTCATTATGTCAAAATGTGAACAGTACCAGATGTAGCAAAGCAGCCCCACAAAGCAGCCCTCCATCATGCTTGACTTTTGGCAGGGTGTTGTTTTCCTTAAAGACTTCATTGCCTGTAAACATACTATTTATGTGCATTGCCAAAAAGCTCTATTTTTGTTTATTATGTCCATAAAATGTTATCATTTGCACTTTTGTATCAAACAAATTATTTATAGAAAAATGTTGTTTCACTTGATTCATTTTCAACAGGAGTTATTCCACATTTAGTACTTAAACTTCATGGGTGCCAATTATGGTGAGCAGGACTATAAGGATGTGTAGGCATAGGCTAGATGTACGAACCTATTTGACTGACAGTTGAAAGTTGAGCGAGGTGTGTTTTCAGCGCATTCAGCGGCCACACCCGCAGCGTCTTGAGAGCTGAGAGAACACTTTGATTTTTCAAGATTTGGAAGTCTCATTTTATATAGTGATTTTTTTTTGTTTTTTTCCAATCAAATTTGACTGGCTTGTTAACAACACTTGTCTGTGGTTTGACATTTTTGGCTTCACTTTAAAGGGAATTTAATTGTTCTGCCTGTCACTATATGTCACTGGCATTGACAGATGAACGAAGGTGCATTCTTTTTAATAAATACCGGATTTTCATGTTTTTTAATAGGGTGCACCGTATTAAAAGCCGCAGTCTCAGTTACGGGGTCTATTTCTGTATTTAACACATACATAAGGCGCACCATATTATTGGGCGCAGGCATGGTAAAACATACGGTAGCATGCATGCACGCTAAAACAATGTTTTTGAAAAGGCAGCGGGAGCAAAACTGAGTTCGGTTGTACTTTATTGAAGTATTTAACAATGTACTCGCGTTATTTTTTTTAATCAATCCTCATCTACAAATCCATCAAAGTCCTCATCTTCTGTATCCGAAATAAACAGGTGGGCAAGTTCTCAATCGAACACGCCAGGTTCCCTCTCGTCATTGTCGGAGTCAGTCGCGTTGTCGTGCGGCTTCTCAGAAATGATGCCGGCATTTACGAAAGCTCGAACAACAGTGCAACAACGTTAGCCCAAGCATCCACAATCCATTCACAAATTGTGGTGTAACTCGCCCGGCGCTGCCTCCCAGTCTTAGTAAAACTGTGTTCGCCATCTGTCATCCATCGCTTCCGCGCCGCTCGCAACTTCACTTTCAACGCCCTGTTTACACGGATGTCCAGCGGTTGGAGTTCCTTAGTCAAGCCTACCGGAACGATGGCAAGCTTCCTCACTTGCTACACGTGGCAGAGTTATTGCACTCAGTCGAATGGTGACTTGAGACGCTTCTCAAGGTTGTTCTTTGCTCATTAATCCATTGCTCCAGTTGGTCTTCCAACTCGGGGCACCTCGCCTTGTTTCTGCGTTTTATTTGTATTTTTTTCCCCACGGAAACTCAGCTCCGTCTTCTTGACTTGGCGAAGCTCGTTTTCCTGCTTCCTCCACTTGAGAACCATGGATTCGTTGATCTTGAATTCTCTCGCAGCTGCGGCTGCTCGATTCCCATGTTCCTCCGCGTAACTGATAGCTTGCAGTTTAAACTGTGCTTCGTAAGCGTGTCTCTTCGTTGGTGACATTTTCGGGGGTCCTTAGCCAAACCTTTGTTGTTTTGCACAATACACACCATAATACATACATCTTTAGATTCTAAAGATTGCCTCCCACAATACAAAGCTTTTTGTTTTGTTTCCACAGCTTACAATATACACAGAAGTGATATTTGATCTGAAAATCCTCTTTAATGAGGAAAGAAGATCACAGTGTTTTTCTTTTTTTGGCGTGTGGAGTTTTCTGAAGTCGCCAGTAATTGCATCTCACGAGATTTGGACTTCATTTGTGGTCCGGTGAAAAGCCAGAATCTCAAGTGGAATACGTGAAAGCATTTGAGGAGACAGACTTTTTAAATCCACTTCACTTTTCAACACTTCTTACAGAAACCCAAAAAAAGCTGTGTGTTGTGTTTTGTTTGTATGTGTGTGCAATAGGCTTTCGGGGATGTGTGTTGGCAGGTTGGTCGTTATCTTCGTGTGGAGAGGACATTTGCATATTTGGGCTGTCAGCAGTGATTCGCTGAAGCTGCCGTGTGTTTGGGGAACAAAGCACCCTGCAGGTCAATCTCCCTCGAATATGAATACAGTATTTGCATGTCAACTTTTTTTCTTTTTTTTTTTTTTTGGTGGGGGGTGGGGGATTCAGCTCCCAAATGATAAAGTCTTTGTCAGGATCCACGGTGACAAGAGGCGAAAACACAAATCAACGGCTGTGACTCCTCTGTAGGCTTTGAAAACTACTTAATCAAAACCCACACATTTTCTACGAAGTACAACATGAGATGGTGTTCATTATTATTTTGAATAGAAGCCATCAGGATTACGGTTTTTGTTACAAACATTTTCATCTTTTAAAGAATGCACAATCAACAATTCCAGTAGTATTTAGTCCTGCAAGCTTACGTTATATTAATATCACTACTACTTGTTACTAACTCAATAAACGAGTATGTTGCTCTTCTACAGTATATGCAGTATGTTTTTACTGTTGTGTTATTACTATGTTATTAACATTACATGGCTACGCAGTATTCATTGATGTATTACGTTGGAAATTTGTATTATGAGTTCTCAGTCGTCATTACTAAATTAGTACAACAAACTTGTACTTGTTGCTCATGTACATGTATATTTTCCTTGTATTATTATTGTCATTATTATGTTACAACATGACTGGCCAGGACTTTGTATTAGTAGTTATTACTATATTATATCAATGTCTACTATTCAATTTACAATAAGCAAAGTTTGTAACATTTGATTAATAAATAGGTAACAAGCTGGTAGAAAAACCGGACCTGAACAAGCATGTCAATTTTGGACTCAGCGATGGAAAATTGTCATGAATCAGTTGAAAAAAAACAGACAACTTTATGAAATCAATATTTTTTTTTGTAACCCAGTGTTATGTATACCGTGTGGCCATTATTACTATTATGACATGACTACATAATAGTCATTATGCCATCATCACACTGTAGTACATTGTGAGAGAACACACTACATGCCTCTCCATTGGGGGACACATGTAGCGAAAGTTCACTATTGCTAGCGGTGTGTACATGTGTCTGTGCATACAGTGGCTATAAAAAAAAAAGTGTGGGAACAGGGGTGAACAGAAAAACCGGGCTGTCTAACCCCTGCTCGAATGCCAGGCAACGTAAAAAAAATGATTAAAAAAATGGGACCAAGATAAATCATTTCAAAAACCTTTTCCACCATTAATGTGACCTATAGTCTGTATATATCAATTGAAAAGGAAAAAAAATCATTTTGAGAGAGGAAGTAAAAATAAACAAGTGAAAGAAACAAGGTGGTTTCACGACTATGCACACCCTCCTATAATGACATTTGTTTTGCTTTCTAGCAGAAGGCTAAAGGTTTCGTGCTAACACTGACCGCTATTTGGACAGGTTCAGAATTCCCTTCGCCTTAAGGCAGCTGAAGAAAAACAGCCCCAAAGCATGATGATGGCAGGGGCACCATCAAGGGGTGGCCACAGATACAATATACATACAGAATTTGCTGGTCACTACACTCGCCAATCAGTCACATAGATCTTAGCGTCAGTCCTATAGTATTCTTTATTAGTTGTAATTGCTACAATTGGGTGTATTTTATATTATTACATATTTTATTTTCATAGTTTGCACATTGAAATTTTATTTTTTTTTAATTTATTTATTAAATTAATTTAAATGTAAAAGTTTTCAATATTGGCAGTCTTTCTTTACTCATTGGCTGGAGGAAATCACATGGTTGTACTTCCTTATATGGATGCATACAGTACAAGGTCATTTTCTCATACCCTTTTTTCCTGATTATTTTTTTATATATTGGTTGATAGAAATCATGTTGTATTGTTGTTATTATTAACCAAATATTTTGTGACTAAATATTTACTTAATTTCAAATAAATAATTACAATATATGCACTGTTGTATGTAAATTTTGATTCAAAAAAATTCAATTGCAAGCTGTTTGATTTGCTTACTGAAAGAATGAAACCTAATTATTTCAAAACCATTGAAATTCAAAAACCCAAACCCATCCTAAACAAAAGTTTGAAAAAAAGTAAAATAATCAATAGCAAGCGTTGGACTCTATTAGGACAATGTAGTGAATACGAATAGCGCTGCGACAAAACCTGGCTACTCGGAACAAGAAACAGCATCATTAGGCTGCTCCGTCTTTATTCCATCACTGAAAATGGAAGTGTTTCATTTGTCTCCTCTTCTGTCCTCTTTTTGTATCAGTGTAATTGATACGCGAGTGTAATCTTCTTTTAATTAAGACCTGCTGCTGGCACATGCTTCACACCGATAGCCTGCTCTTGCTCTCATTTCTTTTCTGAGCTGTCTCTGCGCCTTTTTTTTTTTTTTTTTTTTTAAAACTTCTTTTGCATCATTGCGTGCTCATTTTTCCTCTCTGTATCTCAACACTGCTTAACACTAGCTCAGGGTGGGCAAACATTTATATTCAAGAAGCCTCATTTGATTTCTTTTTAAAATCATAATTTGTAGATAAGGTGTAAAGAAAAGGAAAATGCGTATGTGAAGGTAAACTGGTTCAGTTTACTGATTAAAATATAGAAAGATTGATCGATCGATAGATCAAATTTGCTATAAATCAATTAACCTATTGTTTAATGAGACAAGTATTCAAAAATACACATTTCACCTTTAACTGGCAGTCTTTTGGACGACACACAAAAGAAGCAGCAAAAAACCACGTGGAATTAATTGTCTTGATCAGAGGTGGGCAAACTTTTGTGCTCAAAGACCACATTTGATTTTCTTTAAATGGAACGATAGGTCAGGCCATTTGTATAAAAAGTTAAATCATGTGTATGTAAAATAGTATGCAAACATTTTTTTTTATTTTAATAAACTGTCTTTTGTTTTAAAATTTATTTTTGCTCATATGGTTTTAATCATGTAAAGCGCATTGAGTTACCTTGTGGATGAAATGCGCTATATAAATCAATTTGCCTTGCTTTTCAACAGATATGATGAACTTTTCCTCACACTGCGACCCTGTGTTTTACCTTTCTTCCACATATACTTCAGTCTCAACACCACGAAGAGGAGAAGAGAGCCCTCAGCCGTGAGATCATCGTCCTCAACAACCACCTCATGGAGGCCAAGCTCACCATAAATAAACTCAAAGAAGACAACGTGAGTATTTTGGGCGCGAGGTCCTTGCCTGTGTGTAATGTAACTACCGCAAGGTCACTATAACGTCCTTGTCTGCATGAGCTTATTCCTAAAATGAAATACATTAAAACCAGAAAGGAATAATTGGGTACTTCACTCGATATTTGAAGAGTAATTTAAAATAAATACGCACTTCTGGATTAGTTGACCTAAGTTTAGATAATGGATATTGGACAGGCACTGGCAACAAAATAACACAGAAAAAAGATTAATTCATTCCAAGGTTCTTGGATTACGATGGTACAACACTTCAATGTTACAGTGAATATATTAAGTCTACACACCCCTGTTCGAATGCCAGGTTTTTGTGACATAAAAAATGAGACCACGGTAAATCTTTTCAAATCCTTTTCTGCCATTGTGACCTATAACCTTTACCTCTCAATAAATAATGTATAGTAGTTGCCCAAATTGACACGTTTTGTCTTACAATTGGGATGTGGCTGTGTTCAAAATTAACCAATCAATATCAAAAACATATTTTAAATGGAAGTTGGCACACACCTGCCACCAAGTGCCTCTGATTAACCCCAAATAAACTTTGACTATTCTAGAAGTTTTTTCCAAATATTGGTTTATGCTTTCTGTGAGAAGCTTAAAGGTTTTGTGCTAACACTGACTGCTATTTCAAACTGTTCATTATTCCTTTCACCTTCTCTAAGGCCCCAGTTCCAGTTGAATGAAAAACAACTCCACAACCATGCTTCACTGTAGTTATGATGTTGTTTTGGTGACAGAGCTGTGATGTGTTTGAGACAAACATACCTTTTTGAATTATGGCCCAAAAGTTCAACCTTGGCTTCACTGGACCATAACAAAATCTTCTTATGAGGTCAGTGTAGCATGACCATGGTTTTAAAGCTGTAGTTTGAAGGTCATATTACAGCCTATTGTTGCTTTAAATGTTCCTGACGACAGACAAATGAAGCAGTATCCAAGGATGGGTATCCTAGGTTAAAGGGGAGCTCTAGGGTGCTTTCTTTCCATTCCTGGTCCATAATCCATAATAATTTTAAGTCCCTATATGGAGGTTGGCTTGAAGCAGCTCCTCTTCACAAAAGTAAAGTCTCATATACACCTTGGATATTTGTGCTCCGAGGAGCCACAACAGATGATTTAACTTGAAGCTGCTGGGTGTTTTAGGGTGAATTTACTCTAATCAATGCGCATCCTTGAGGCTGTCAGGATCTACAAGCGTGCGCTCTGTGGAGCTGAGCTCCAGGGGCAGCATGTGGCAATGTGCAGCCTCTCTTTCTTTTGAACTGAAGATCTTTGTGAAGACTGGAGGCCAGGTTAGATATTCTCTCTTTCGTGAGCCCTTTTGAGGTTCAGAAGAGTATTTGGACAGTTCCTCTCAAATCCCTGCAGGGCTGATTTGAGTAGAGGTTCATTTTGAAGCGGGGTGAACCCTCGGCGTTCGCTGCGAGGCAGCCATCGCTGCTAATGAGCAGGGCTTGCCACTGTGTGCTGTGACACATTACACCCAAAGGGGTCAAAACATGAGACGTGTTAAAAACGTGTTGTAAACATTTTTTACTCACCCTTCGATGACACAAATGCACAAACCTGACGAGGATGTTAGTAGGATGCAAGTCGCCAAAATGCAGCTAACTTTACCGGAGACATTGGTTCTTTTATTATTCTTGACTGTGTTGGCCATGTCATGCTGAGCAGTCAGGACAGAGATGGGTGGATCAAAGACAGGGTGGTAGGGTGCTGTCCAAAACAGTTCGTTATCTAAAGACTAACTACGTTTCTAGTGAACATTCCTTTTCCTTTATTTTTATCATCGATATTAATGTCACCAAATTGCACTAAGCAGCCAGGACAGAGTTGGCCATATCAAAGACAAGGGTCCTGTATGATATGGTGTGTGGTTATGTCAAGTGGTTTCCTAAAGACTGAACCCAGCTACTTTCAGGAGTACATTCATTTTGTTTAGCCTATTATCGCCCGAAATCAGTTGAGATAGGCGCCAGCTCGCCCGCGACCCTCGTGACCATCAGCGGTTAAGCGAATGGATGGATGGATGTGTGTTTTTGGACAGTCGGGAGGCAGGATGGCAATGGTTGCACAAGGGTCCTGTATAAGTTTGTTATATGGAGTGGTTACAGTTCTGTGAAAAACGGTTGCTTGCCGAAAGATAAACGCAGATGACTTTTCTGGAGTGCATTATTTTTCTCTTGTAATCGGACTGTCAACTTGGCCATATTTTACTGAGCAGCCCGGACAGACAGTGTATTGAAGACAATTAGGGGCTTTGTTTGGTGAGGTGTGTGCTGGCAGGCAGCATAGGGTTTGACTAAACATAGCTGACTTTGCAGAATACATATTACAGTATCTTTATTAGTACATCTTAATCAATTAGAATCGAATCAAAAGCTTCATTTGGTTATGTAGTTCAATTCAAAAAGTGAAACATTCTGTATAATAGAGATGCACTACACACTTGGAATGGAATATTTCATGATTTGAACAAAAAAAAAAAAAAAAAAAAAAGTATAATTTTGATGATTATAGCTTACAGCAAACAAAAACCCAAAAGTCACCACCTCTAGAAACTAGAATGTTATGTAACATTAAGAAACAATGGAAATGATTTTTAATGTAGAAATTAGGCAGGAATTGACCCTCTAAAAAGTATTTTCCCAAGAGTTTGATGAATTTACAGTGGTGTGAAAAAGTTTGCCCCTTCCTGATTTCTTATTGTTTTGCATGTTTGTCATACTTAAATGTTTCCCATCATCAAACAAAATTAAATATTAATCAAAGAGAACAAGCAAACACAACATACAGCTTTGAAATGGTTTTAATTTTTAAGGGAGAAAAAAATAAATCCAACAGGGAGGACCCTGTTAAAACATAACTGTGGTTTATAAATCTGAGTTCAATTTCTATAGCCACACCCACGCCTGATACTACCACACCTCTTCTCAACCTAGAAATCACTTAAATAGGACCTGCCTGACAAAGTGAAGTAGACCAAAAAAATCCTCAAAGGTAGACATCATGCCAAGATGTAAAGAAATTGAGGAACAAATGTGAAAGAAAGAAAGTGAGTTCTATCAGTCTGGAAAAGGTTATAAATACATTTTTAAAGCTTTGGGACTACAGCGAACCACATTGAGAGCCATCATCCACAAATGGCGAAAACATAGAACGGTGGTGAACCTTCCCAGGAGTGGCCGGCCAACCAAAATTATGCCAAAGGGTGCAGCGACAATTTATCCAAGTGGTCAAAAAAGACCCCACAACAACATCCATTGAACTGCAGGCCTCACTTGCCTCAGTTAAGGTCAGTGTTCATCACTCCACCATAAGAAAGAGACTGGGAAAAAATGGCCTGCATGGAGTAGTTCCATGACGAAAACCAGTGTTGACTAAAAAGAACATTAAGGCTGGTCTCAATTTTCCCAGAAGACATCTTGATGATCCCCAGCACCTTTGGGAAAATACTCAGTGGTCTGACGAGACAAAAGTTGAACGTTTTGGAAGGTGTGTGTCCCATTATATCTGGCGTAAAAGTAAAACTGCATTTCAGAAAAAGAACATCATAACAACAGTAAAATATGGTGGTGATAGTGTGATGGTCTGGGGCTGGTTGGCTTGCTGTGATAAATGGCACCATGAATTCTGCTGTCGACCAAAAGTCTGAAGTCTCATGAAATATTCCAAAGGCTTGTGTGCGATCACGCACAGTGGTGGTTCGAGATTTATTTTTTTCCCAGACAATTGTACGGCCTCTGCGGCATTCAAAATTGTTGGATAACTATGAAACAACAGAAACTAAGACATCGTCAACAAACTATTTGAACTGTCTCCACAATCCACAGGGTACCCAAAGTTCCCCCCGGCAAAAGGAAGAGAAGGAATAGAATGATTGGAAACAAAGTCGCAGCTAACTGGCGGGGGAGTCAAAGCTGTCAGACCGAAAGCTTTGATGCTCTGGCAAAAAAAAAAATGTCAGCGCTACAGTACGCTAGAGACACATAGAGCAGCAAGACCATGACCTATTCAAAGCAGGCTGATTTTTAGTGTAAAACTACTAAACACCCACACAAACCAAAGTAAGCAAACACTGAAAAGAAGAAAATGGAGCATATGCAACATGCAATACAGAGATTGAGACCCTTAATGATGCAGTTGCTTCTTTGGCTGTAAAGTAGAAAAAAATTGATTACAGTTAGGAGAGATAAACAGCAGACATACTGCATAATCAACAGGTCAGAATACTTTCATTGAATAAATACTTCTACTACTACTTAAATACAGTCTAGACTCTCCTGGAATGTTATTAGTTTTTAAAGACTAATAGGTCAGAATAATTAAATTTAATAAATACCATATACAACATTATGCATAGTTTACAGTCAGAGCCTCCTTGCATGCTAATAGTGTTTAAAGAATCTTTTATACATCAAGGTTTGATATATCTGAGTGAGTGTTTACATGCTTTGGTTGGAAGAATCATCTTTATTTGTCGTGAACACATGCATAAAAAAATTTTCCTCTGCATTTTACCCATCACTCTAGTAGACACAGCAAACATGCATTATTCGTGGCACGCACTGGAGCAGGGGGCTACTTAAGCTCCGGGGGAGCACTCCGGGCTTTCGGTGTCTTGCTCAAGGACACCGCAGCCGTCCGGACGATGTTGGGGGTGGATGGTACTCTCAAGCTCTGTCGCGCTAACATTTTTTTCTTTTTTTTTTGCCCACATTCTTCGGTGACCTGAACAGGGGTCCCCACAACGGCAAGCGATGATTTTAACCTCTTGGCTATGGCTGGCCCCGTTAGCAACAGAGTTCAAATGAGCTCTGCGTTTTTAATATCCGTATGTAAAATCATGGTTTTTAAAATTTTTTAAATATAGTTATTACTTACTTTTTTTCCTGATAAGAAAAATAAATGCTTCCCTCAAATGGATAGCTGCTTTTTCCCAAGCGGACCTAATTTGATCACAGCTTCTGTTAGCAGGACGGACACTACTGTATTTGATAAAATATAGTATACCACCAGTCCTATATTTTTTAAATAATATATATTCTATATGGGGTGCACAGTGGGTCTAGGGCCTCACAGTAGCAACGTGGCAAGTGGCTGCCATCTTTGTGAAATTTTCTAGAAAAAACAGAATGAGCATTCCAAATGCCTATAAAATAAAATTAAAAAATTATTGATTACTACAGCACATGACCTATTCTATTGTTGATTGCGCTGTTTAAGTCACGTTTGTAGGGCAGGTGAAGCTGTATGAACTGTCCAAGAGTTATTTTTTTTCCCGACCAAAAACAAAATAATAATTACGTTTCTCCTGAACCCATCGTCCAATTTCAAAACTTCTTGGTTCGTTGTATTCAGGTTGACGTGACCATTACTACCAGACTTGGCATTTTTACAAACTGTCATTTTTGGGAAATCTCGTCATGTTGCTACTCACATTTCCGAGGTTTGAATCCCGATTCAGGACCTCCTGTATGGAGTTAGCATGTTTTCCCTTTGCTTGAAAGGGGTTTCCTCCAACATTCCAAATACAAGCATGTTAGGTTCATTAAAGACTAACTTGTCTATAGGCATGAATGAGTGAATGGTTGCTTGTCTGTATGTGCCCTGCGATTGGCTGTCGACCTGTCCATGGTGAACCTTACTTCTCGCACAAAGTCAGCTGTGATAGGGTCCAGTTAACCCTAATGAGGACAAGCACTACAAAAGATGGATGGATGGCTTTTCCAACTGCTTAGATTTTATCCTTTTACTTGGTATAAAATCTAACCAACTCTACCCGTCCAACTTATGGCTAAAGAACAAAAATGTGAAGGTGCTATCCGGTCGGCTCAAATTGTCTGCTTTATCCATCCATCCATCCTTCTATCTTCTGTACCGCTTTATCCTCACAAGGGTCGTGGGAGTGCTGGAGCCTATCCCAGCAATCTTCAGGAGAGAGGCGGGGTACACCCTGAACTGGTCGCCAGCCAATCACAGGGCATATATAAAGAAACAACCATTCACACTCACATTCTCACTTAAGGGCAATTTAGAATCTTCAATCAACATACCATGCATGTTTTTGGGATGTGGGAGGAAACCGGAGCACCCGGAGAAAACCCACGCAGGCACGGGAAGAACATGCAAACTCCACACAGGTGGGGCTGGGATTTGAACCCCGGTCCTCAGAACTGTGAGGCAGATGTGCTAACCAGTCGTGCACCGTGCCGCCCTTGTCTGCTTTAATATTTAAAAATTGCTACCAAAAATGTGTCATAAAAATTTTATTGAATTGCTCTGGGACCACTTGATGAGGCCTACCGCTATCCCACTGCATCACTGCACTTATAATTAGCCCTCCTACATCCCAGGTCTGCCCTAATTGAAAAAATAAATAAATGGTGATTAGAAAGCTGTAATTTAAAGTGTTCCAGAGTTTCCCCAGTGGCAACCTGAACTCAAAACCCCTCGCTCCCTCCGGAACTGCATGAATATAGTAATGGATCTTTGTGTCTCCTTTGCAGGACCTATACAGGAAAGACTGCAACCTGGCTGCCCAGCTGCTGCAGTGCTCAAAGTCTCATTACAGAGCTCACAAGATGTCTGAGGTGAGCCACTGACGCCAGTTATGCCAAAACTGTAAACATTAATAAAGGTCTTGGAGTATCTATATTAAAATCTAGTAAATTTAGAAAGAAAAAACATCACTGTTTAATACTAACAACGTACAGGTTTATACAATTTAGGTTGCATTATTTTCAGCAACATTATCTCAAACCTTATGCCTGGGGCAAGGGAATGGTTCCCGTTGTGACTAAAATGAAAAAAAGGAATTACTCAAAAAAAGTGGAAAAATCATGTCCTGTCGTATTTTAGTTTCTTAGCTAATAATGTAGGTTCACAGAGGAAGACGAGAGATGGCCGGACTGTACCATTTCCTTTTTTCATGGATTGCCGTATTTTTGTTTAGCTACCGAAGTATTTTCTGGTTCACAGAAGATAATGGAAGATGGCAGGACGATACCATATATATATATATATATATATATATACATATATACATATATATATATATATATATATATATATATATATATATATATATATATATATATATATATATGTATATATATATATATATATATATATATATATATATATATATGTATGTATATATATATATATATATATATATATATATATATGTGTATGTATATATATGTATATATATATATGTATGTATATATATGTATATACATACATACATATACACGCACACACACATGCAATAATACAAACTATTTAATAACGCTCACATTTTTAATCATCTTTGTAAAGGGTAGAAAAAGCATAGCTAATGTTGCGACTAATGAATCACGATCGCACTATTTTTTGCTAATATAATTAAAATGCTCCATTGCGCATTTGATGTTTGTGAGCCATCTATCATCTATCCACCAATTTTCTATACCACATATTATATCCTGAATAATAAAATTAGCAACTCCCTCCACTACACCAATGGTTGTATTAGGATTCCATCCTACATATGTATGTTTGAAAAAGTCCTTCAGTAGACATACTGTAAGTGACATAGATAGAGAAAGAATAGCGGTAAACTCCCTAAGCGTGTAGCATCAAAACGCATTTAAATCCCAACAAAGCCATGTGTTGTCGTTGAACTCTCAATTGAACTATCGTTGAACCATAATGGAAAACCTCATCTGTGAGAGGAACGTGTTTTATCTTCCCTTTGAGGTTGTGGCTGTCATTCTGAATTGCAGTAATACTCTAAAACAACTAAAGGCAAAAATCCCAAACTAATAACTCAGGGTGCAAAGCGGAGAATTGCTGTGAGGCATAATATAATGAGTGTAACTTCTATCGCGAGCCGTTAAACCATTTACATCAATAAGTGGAACAAGACCTGTTGAAGTGTATGCTGCTAGATGCATTAAATCCAAAGAGTGGGGCAGTGGTACTGCTAATTAAGACTTGCCTGAGATAACAGCCAACGCTGAGCTTGCTCTCTCTGAGCATCCTTACCTACTTTCCATCAGTATTCCTCCTGGGAATTGGCAGTTACTAAAAATAGCCCACATTTACAAGATGCAGGTTATTTTATGCCGAGGTGAGCTTCTATTTCCAAACAAAGCCCAGTCAGTAATTTATCCCCCCCCCCCCCCCCCCCCTCTATTTCCATCTGGAGACCCAGCACCCTGGTTTAATCTGAATCTAAGACGTTCCCTGTGGAACTGGTATGTGTTTGAGGGTCGACTGAGGAAAAAGGGACACTGAGTGAGAGAGGAAATGAGGGCTTTTTGCTTGAGAAGAAAGCAGAGGATGAAAGAATACAAAACTGAGTCAGTGAAAGATGTTTGTATGGCAGGAACAGCCTACTGACATTTGCCAAATTTAATAGCCACAGAGAACAAGTCAGTAATTGACGATAAGACAGTGAAAAAGGAATGTTAGCCAAGAGAAACATATCTGGTATTATTTATTGAAACCTTTAGCCTTCATCCTCATTGAAAGGGAAAGCAGAATGGTGTTGGGAAACACAGTGGAACAAATAAATAAATGGATGTTGTGTTCAGCAGTTTCCTGACAAGTTCATTAGGGTGGCAAAGTAATGCAAGTCCCCCGAGAAACACGACCATGCCTGGACTGCGCGGGAATGAATTACTTTGTAAACCAGAACAAGAAAATGGAAGTCCTAAAGGAGCGGCTGTAGACAAATAGCGAGATATCCTTAAGAGAACCATTTGCGGTCACTTGTACAAATAATGACGAAACAACTTTGACTTCATATTCTCGAAAGCCTGCCTAGTAAAATCTGAAGAATGAGTCGTGAGGCATCAGTTACAGTCATCCGCTATAATGCTCCAGTATTCATCAGCTTTGCTTTGTCTCTCCATGTTTCAGCTGCCACTGGACTTCCAGGAACGCATCAGTTCCCACATTGAGAAACATAATCAGGGTAGTGAAGCAACTATGGCAATGTGCCACTCCAATTACTCTGATGCTGTGCCTACATCCATCATTGCCAAGATCCTTGAAAAACCAGAACCGGGAAACAGTTGCCCCATTACACGCTGCCCCAGTCCACACCCGCAGGACGGAGACTCCCTGGCGGGAACGGGAAATAACGATCACATCAACCACCGAGTTGCGTACAAGACCTCTGATCTGTACTGTAGCGATACAGCCCTCTACTGCCCCGAACGCTGGCAGGAAAGAGACCGCCGGCAGAGCATCGACCTCAATGGCACGACTTTGCTCCAGCTCCACGCCCAGAACTCCACAGACAGTAACCCGGATGAGGAGGCCTACAACTCCAGCAGCTTCCCCCATCATGAGCCGGCATCAGCGTTCCAACACCATGAGGAGTTCAGCGCTGGAAGCCTCCCTGCCTCCAGTTCCTACTCGAGTTTCAGCCTAGCTTCAGACGACAAGGGCGGCATTGCGGGAGGGGGTGCACGCACTGCCAGTAGCACATTATCCACTTCCCACCAAGGTTTGTATGTGGACTGGCGGGATGGCGGAGGTGGAGAGTACGAACACAAAAGCATGTCTTCCTACGATAAAGACGGCTCAGGTTTCCCCAAGTCCAACAGCATTGAGCACATTGTCACTTCAAGGAGCCCACAGAAGGGCACCTTGCCAACGTACACAAGGACAGCGTCTTGCTTCAGTGAACCGTACCACTCCAGCACCCTTCGCCTGGCCTCCTCTCACAGCATGGGATCTACAACCGGGTTAGGCCAGGCACAGGGTGCAGCTCTAGAAAGCAGAGCTGATATCCACGCCCAAGAGGATGAGCTAACCAGCCGGTGGAAACAGCTGAGTGTGGAAGATGTCAACACGTTCTCGTCTTCCTATCGCAACGTCACAGGACGGGTCTCCCCGTACAGTTTCTCAGAGTGTCACTATGCCATGGGCCCGTCGAGCAAGGCCAAGGAATCTCTCTATAGTAGCTTCCAAGAGGGAGATGACATATTCCACAGCCACATGCTGGACCAGTGCTTTGCGTTGGGTTCACCTTCGCCCAGCCCCAAACTTCCTCCTGCGGAGCTTCGCAAACAGAAAAAGAACTCTGCGATGTACCGAGCAAAGGATGGAAATCCAGACAGCTTGTTGCTCTCAGGAAGTTCGAAAGAAAAGGAACACGCCAAGAAGGAATACGTGAATCTGAGCGCGGGAAGCTCAGCTGAGTCCTTACACCAAAGCTCCTTAGAAGCTTCAAGTCTTCAGCATTACCCAAGCCCCAGGCCGAGTGTCCGGCCTCGCCCAAGCTCCAGCTCCGCCCTTAGCGCCGTCGGCCCGGCACTCCCCAAGAAGACCGCTCCAAGATACCAAAAATTTGGCAGCACTGGGCTGACAAGGAAGGACAGCCTGACCAAGGCGCAACTCTACGGCACGCTGCTGAACTGAAGTGGCGAGGAGGGAGCTTGTCGTTTTATGCATGATGATGACGATGGTGATGATTACTAGCCTCCTGTACTGTACCGTCTCAAACGTTCTCTGCAGCCTACTTGGTGTGACAAGGGTGTTCAGTGTTTTATGTATCCTAGCCAAGGCATGTTTCACAGTCTGTAACACCTTTTTCTATTTATGTCATATTAAAGTGTGGCTTCTAGCTAGCTGAGAAGCTGTAGCAATTCAGTGACTTTTCATTGTATTGCTCTTCATAGCCAATAGGAACAACCCACCTTCAGCAAGACAGACCATGGACGTACTGTACTTTGTGCTAAAACGTTCACAATGAATACTAGGGGTGGAATGGTTCACAAAATCCACGGTTCGGTTCCCATCTCGGTTTTGTGGTGATGGTTTTCGATTCGGTTCAGTATACGTTGAGTTTTGAGATAATCAATTATGTCTTGTATATTTGGTGTTATTAATATTTTAATTATTAATCAGAAAATATACCTTTGTTCGCTTATCCATGCCAGCACCGTTTAGTGACGGGCAGATCAATTAAATGCTCTTCCAGTGGATGGGGAAAATGTACAATAAACCTGTGTATCCACCTGTTGCCATTCATACAACAGATAAGTCATATAGTTGCAATATATCAGCTTTGTGTTCAACTAAAAACCTAGATTTCACACTGAGTAAGTCAATTTGTGACTAAATTGAGACAAGATTTCAGTATTCATACATTTGATGATATTTGTGTTTGGTGGTTAATCGTGAGATTTTTCAAATGTGAAATAGGTGCCAACAAAAGTTGGAAAACACTGATCTAATCATGACTCTCCTAAATACAAGCTCCATTTATTAAATAAGTTTAATATGATGGATGATGCACATAGACGGACGGACATGTTTGTACAAACAGTGATTTTCAGTGAGTTGTTATCTCACCAACGCAAGATCTCTGGTGCATAAAACGAACAACTTGGAAGTCCGTTTTATGCACCAAAGATCTTGTGTCGCAGAGATACAGACTTGGTACACTGGTGTCGCGTTTGTCTGGGTTTTAAGCATGTAATGAAAGGACTCGCTGGTACCCAGTCTCTTTAAGGTCCTGGCGGGCGTAGCAGAACTGAGAACAAGCAAGGAAATAGTACAAAAACTGCACCGAAGAGGAGCACCGTATGGCGCTGCAACGTGATTATGAGTATCACTCAAGTTCAGGACAAGGCAGGAGGCCCCGCTGTAAGATGATTGGCTGGTGCATCGTTAGAAGAGCATGAGGCAAATGATGGGTGCTTTCGGAAATGTACCCCGGCGCTGCTCTGCGACACACAACTTGAAAAGTTGCTGGAATGTGTGGAACACAAGCACTCTCAGAGTAGAGTTAGGGCATCAGATTGCATTTCTGAACACCGTCAAAGTGTCCTGCCTAGTCGTCTACTTGAGTGGAAGTCAATGCTTCAACATAAACATGCACCCGGCCATATTGGCTAGCATTAACACTACTGTACACTTTGCCTCAATAGTGAATGAGAAGAAAGAAAAAGTTTCTTGTGCCAAAATGAACGGAACACATGCGGACCAAACCGAAACAGTCAAACTGAACCGTTAGGACAGTTTTCAAAAACTGTTCCACCCCAACTGAATACTGTTAGTAAAACCAGCAAGAAAGTTATCTGTTCTACTAAATAAAGTATAAATAAGTAAATGTAAAGCATGTAGAACGGGATAATATCATCCATAACCATTTTCCATTATGTTGTATCAAAATTCTAATTACAGCATTGTGCATGTATAGTGAACCACAGAAATATACGTTAATCAAATTGATCAAAACAGTGACTAGACTCGTGTAGAAAGAATAAAAGTAAAACCCCCCAAAAAACAATGCAATGGCTCAGATGCAAGCTGAAATATGTTTAACACAACTCAACAGGATTTTTGTCTTATTTTCATACAAAAAATTTGACCCGTAAATGTGGTGCTTGATTGCACAGTCGCTATCCTCATAGCAGGATACTGGTTAAGTTGCCTTAATTCCATTTAGTGGGGCACAACTTTGCAGCATCTAATGAGTGTAAATACTGTTTATCTGCTCTATTGAGAGGTGGTGTCTTAGAAACGGAGTAAGCCTCTTTTATGGATGGTAACGAGATTGGTATAGCTAGCACATTATTTTTAGTTCATTTTATATATAATTTGGGGGCTTTTTAGCCCAATTTGTCTGTTCACAGTAAAGTGGATATAATTATGAGATGTGCAACAAGTGAAATTATGTAGTAAAATAAGAACAATGTGACTCCAAACGTAGATGCAACCAAGTGTGCCAACCAAGTGTGCCCAATTAGGCCTTCTACATTTTTGCTGTCTTTCTCTAAATAAGCACAAGTCATTACCGGTATTTTAATAAGCGTTCTTGTTGTTTTGAATTTGTAAGTCATTATTTTCATTTGAGTGAATCACATTAAAATGACATACAGGTTCATCACAGCTGCAGAAATGGGCTTCCACGTTTAGACACCCCCTCATGTTAAATAAGCTCTTTTTCTTGTATAAGTGAAGCTACTAAAGCAAAATTGGCGCCGAAATGACCAGTTAATTCTTCCTGCTTGGGTTTGTCTTTCTATCCTAGTGAAGAAGAGGTCATCAAAAGGAAGTTAGTGATTTTTAATGTCATGTTTCTACCTCTCCTTTTTGCAAACACTGGCTTCAAGCTGTTTTCAATTGAAACACCATTTCTAAAATGTCACCTTTGTTCACGCTATGTACTTTTTTTTGGTAATTTTTTAAAAATCAATCTGTTTATTTGGAGTGAGTCTGTGTATTGTATGTACTGTAAGTGAGGTTTAGAAAAGTCTTACATGATAAAATAAAATAATATGGTATTTTGATTGAGGTGCTCTATAGAAAGACAGACAGAAAATGCATCTTTACACAAAAATACGACTGTTTTCTCGTCAGTTGTTGTTATATTTATGGAATGTGTTGATCAGCCTGTCGAGAAAGTTCAAGTGGCTCTATCAGTCCTACCTCCATAACAGGCCCAGTAACAACAGAATGTGAACATCTGTTTGATGCATGATTACATATTTTTGCTGTATTTATTTAATAAAGATGAGTGTTGGGAAAATACTTTGTGAGTATCCAGATGCTTTATTTATTTTTAAAGTCAAACTGCTAATGTTAGCATTGGCACTAAACGTATGGCGGGATGTCACATACGATAACAGTCCATCCATCCATGTTTGTGCGAATTTTAACAGTTTTGATTGAATTTCTGAATTTTGCCTCATCTCTGGATAGCGTCACTGAAATACTAAATAATAACTACAGTGAACCCCCGTTTAACGCAGGGGATATGTTCCAGACCCACCTGCAATAGGTGGCAAATCTGCAATATTGAAAAGACCATAAAAGATATTTGGTTTTATCCCTCCAACATGCTTTAGACACATTTAAGCTAATTAAAGCAAAATGTTATAAACACATCGTAAACATATTTGAATACAAAAAAAAAAGCATAAACTGTATAGAAAATACTGTACATATTTTAATCTAAATGGGATACATGCATGTGTGTGTAAGAGGCGGGGCCTGGTGGGGCGGTGTGTGACGTTGGTCAGTCTGTGTGTGTGTCTGGGCTAATACTGTGGCTGACAGCATCTGCGTGAGAGTGGTCATTGTGTTTGATTGATCTCTCGGCATTCAACAAATGGCTGAAAAGTGTATCAGCGACTGTGGCTCTCCTTTCCTACACGCGAAGACATTACAGAAATTAAGTACAGTGGTACCTTAACAAGTGCCCCAACTTACATGTTTTTCGAGTTATGAGCAGTTGGCTTGGTCGATTTTTTGGCTCTGTTGCGAGACAAAATTATGAGTGAGCTTTGGACACACTTGTGCTCAGGGGAATTGAAAAAAAAAAAGTCTAATTAAGATAATGTAATGCCCTTATTTAACAGGACAGTCAAACACACAAAAACAAAATGAAAACACTAGCGAGGAGCATGGCGAAGGCAAATCAACACTGAACTAACCGCGTAGTAAATGTCCAAGCGCTGACTGTGGCTCCAGTCAGCGCTCTTGATGTCACTCACAAGCCCACGCCCCTTTAAAGGAACACAATAAACACATAAATACAACTGTGTGTGCGTGGGCATGAAATCAGTTTATTTTCCATTCTTTTATTAAATTTTTATATTTACCACACAGTTCTATTTTTCTTTATTAAAAATGTAAACAAAAAATTGTCGTGTTTTGGGGGTGCTGGAACAGATTAATGGCATTTCAATTCATTTCAATGGGGGGAGAATTGATTTGCTACATGAGTAAAATGAGTTTCAAGCGTGGTCACAGAACAAATTAAAAGTCAGAGTACCACTTTACAGTGTTCCCTTGCTATATTGCGGTTCACCTTTTGCAGATTCAGTGCACTGCGGATTTTTTTTTCATATTCATATGGCGCTTAATTTGAGGTATCGCTGGATGTTGAGTGTATGTTATTTTTGTATTCAAATAAATGCTTCCTAGCCTAAAACATTAAAACTGTAATAAAAAAAAAATATATTTCAAACAGTCAAAAGAATAAAATGTACAGTAATACTATGCATTAAAGTAGATTTAAGAGTTTAAAAGGTGTTTAAGGGGATAGAAAGTGTTTAAGAGTTTGGTAGAGGTTGATAGGAGTGTGGCGAAGAATAATAAGAGTCTGGGGGGTTCACAAAGCTTTAAAATAAGTATAAATAGTCCCAAAAATATCTGTTCGCTGCTTTGTGGATTTCACCTATTGCAGGGTGGTCCGGAACTTCATCCCCACAATAAATTAGAGATTGCTGTATCCTGTAAAAACCCATTATCACTTAAAAATCTGTGATATAGCAGGGGCATAAATGATGAACCAAAATATAGCGAGGAATACTGTAAGTAACAACTATGCTAGCCAGTCAAACTGTGGCTAGCATGAGCAGATAATGTCAGCAGTGTCACTAAAATACCTACAGTCTCAATACCTGTGTCACAGCTATCAGCATGGTAGCCAGTCAACGTGCTCCATGGTTTTGTGTGACATTTTAGAAATTTTTTCGCAAATTTCAGATTTTGAAGCTGCGTTGTATTTTTATTCATATTGTTCTGAACTTGTTTTCTCTGTCACCACTTGCCAGCTCTTTATTTGACATTTAAAAAAACCATGAATGACTATAACACTTGAACAAGAGCACAGAAAGTTACATTCTGTACTGAAACGTGCATTTTAAGGACTCTTCAATTCAAAGATAAGGATCACAAGCGCATGCACGTCATTGTTCTTTTCTTGACGGGTGGGATTTTTTGGACAAAGCTGACAAGCACTGACAGATGTGAGCAATTCATTTTACTTTAGTCTCGCTCCGGCTGAGATGTTGAGGGAAATGTCACATCAGCGCTGCCGAGAACAAAGACACATCAAGAGCCAAAGAGCATTTTGCTTTTAAAGATAATGACTTGGAGGAGTTCTGATGCTGTGTTTGTGTGCCCCAGAGATCCAGTTACACTCCTAGACTTCACCTACCTAACATTTAGGTTCCATTTTTGACTTGATCCTCAGTGCCAGACCTTAATCTCACCGGCCCAGTCGCAAGTGGCGGCGGTGGCCGGCAGGACGGGATGCTGGGACACGCACAGGCACGGTTGACTGTGCGCTTGCAGGGAGCAAAGCGGCCGAGCGTTGTGATAGTCGTAGAAGTGGGCTGAGCCAGTGGAGCTGCCAGACACTAAAATAGTTCCGTCCTGAGAGAATTCGCACTGCACCGCATATCCCTCGACCTAAGAGAAGCAATAATCATGTTATGTTTCCTCATTTTGTCCATCCTGGTCTACATTCTAAAATGGACACTGAACACTTTATTGGGTATAGTGAGATCCAATATGAACTTTGAACACAGTGGTGCCTTGACAATAGAATAGAACTTTATTGTCACTGTCACAGGAACAATAAAAATATGTTAGAGATTTCACAATTTGGAGCGTTGAGGTAAAAAAACAAAAAAGGAAATATAAGCACATAATTATCAAACGACACTTATTTACAGAACAAATAATTGTTCAAATTTGGGAGAATGACCATATTACTGTATCTGTAGTTATGCAATGATTTACGTTTCAATATTGCATACTTTTTTCCAGATAGTATTGTCCAGTTCTTGTTCATGTTATTGCACTTATGTGTAAAAAGGAAGGGGGGAGGTAGTCATTGGTTCTTACTGAGGGGGTTGAGTGCAGATGCATTCACAGCTTTGTGGTAGAAGCTGTTTGTGAGCCTTGTGATTCTAGTCCTCAATGTCCTGTGACGTTTTCCAGAGAGAAAAGGGGAGAAAAGTAATTGTCTGGTATCCCAGAGGTCTTTTATGATTCCAGTGGGTTTCCTTAGTAGTCTGCCATTGTAGATGTCCCTGAGGGTGGGTAGTGTGCAGCCAATAACCCACTCTGCTGTTTTCACCACTCAATGCAGGTCTCTCCTGTCCTTTGCTGTATAGCTGCTGAATCAACTTGTGCACAAGTCGGTCACGAGTCTCTCCATGGTGGATCTATATAAGTGCATCACCTGGTGCTGGAGGAGCTGAGCTTGGTATAGTTTCCTGAGGAAGTAAAGTCTTTGATGTGCTTTCTCTTTACCTGATGGGAGATGGTGGTGGACCAGGTGAGGTCTGCCTAGATGTGGACTCCGAGACACTTGAAGCTTTCCACACTCTCTGTCATCTTCATCAATAAAGAGGGCGGTATACTCAATCCTCTTGGATTTCCGGAGGTCCATGATCATTTCCTTGATCTTGACTGTATTAAAGTTGTTGATTTCCCACAAACGCCTGAGATGCCGGACCTCCTCCCTATAAGCCGACTCATCGTTCTCCTTGATCAGTCCCACAAGTGTGGTGTCACTTGTGGACGCAAATTTGACAATGGTGTTATTAGGATGAAGGGGAGAGCACTCATATGTAAATAGGGAGTAAAGTAGGGGGACTCAGGACACCCCCCTGAGGTGTCCCTGTGTTCAGGATGAGAGTGGAGGAGGAGCTGTTTCCCATCCTGACATTCTAGGGTCTGTTGTTGAGGAAGTCCAGTATCCAGGTGCACAGTGACCTGCCAGTTTCCAGGTTAAAAGTGACCTGACTTGGGAGTTTTTCGAGATACTAGCCGTCATTCGGCTGATTTTTTTGCTTTGACTTGCAAGTGCAAACATGAGATATGAGCACTGTATGGTGCCAGTAAACTCACTTTAATTCACGTCACAATAAGCAGCAGTTTGGCAAATAGTTAATTAATCAAAAGAGAGGCTTCAAGCTGTTTAATGCCACTCCCAGTTGTAAAAACCCATAAAAAAACATTCACTTAACTAAAGCACGATGTATCGTTAGCAATTCATTTGATAATCAATTAATTGTTGCACCTCTACTAGAAAGAAAGATGCATGCTTTTAGATGACCACACTGTATTTCATCCTTGTATATATGCCCTTTTATACAAGCCATAGGTGGTGTTGTCAGAGCAGTGTGTGTATAAGGGAATTCCAAAACACTGGGACAGGACTGTGAAGCTGGCACGTGCTTCTTTCAAATGTCGCTGTGAGACAACAATTTTATTTCACATTTGACCCCGACGTTGTCACACATCACACTTGTGGGATGTTCTGCCGCTGTGTGAAAGCATTTGCGGTAAAATTCTGCTTCACTTGGTTCTGTTTAAAAGGTATAGGGTGAACAAATCTGTTCATCTGTTCCAGCTCTGATATGGCAATTTTGACATTTGTGTAAAAGAGCCTTGTGCTTTTGCTCACCTCATACATCTACCCATCCATCCATCCATTTTTTATGCAGTAGCACTTGTCTTCATGAGGGCTATGGGTGAGCCGGAGGGCTATCCCAGCTGACTTTAGGCGAGAGGCGGGGTACACCCTGGACTGGTCGCCAGCCAATCACACTCAAATTCACACCAAAGGACAATTTAGACTTCAGTGAATCTAACATGAATGTTTTCGGAATAGGTAGGAGGCCCACAGGAGCATGGAGAGAACCGACAAACTCCACGTCTCTTGAACGACAAACTATGAGGAAAAAAATATGTAAAATTAAAATACACTATTATCACGCTGAGATCTCATTATCTTATCTAATGTACCCCCCGGTGGGATAACATTAAAATATTTAGTGTGAATGTGTAATGTAATGCATTGCATTGCATGTGAGTTCATCATCCACAACTAGTACACATGCAGAAATATCAAATAGCTGTGTTTTTGTTTTGGGGAGGGTGTTGAAAAGAAAAACACTGCAGGCTTTGTACCTACATGTTGTGTTTCCTGACTTATGACACTTCCTTTGCACACTTTTAATTGCATGTCTGTACATCCGACAACATCACTTTTTTCCACTACTGATCTGTGTGAATGCCTCCTGTGTGAATGCGAACCCTCCCCCTGAGGCCAATGTCATTCCTGACCTTGTGTCCTTCGAAACGTCGCCTCTTGTTCATCCTATAGGGACGCTGGGAGGAGAACACGGCCACGTAGTCGCCGTTGGTCTGGGCTACAAAGGAATCCCCCTGTGGGTGGAGAGCCAGGCTGGGGCATGTGTAGCGCTCCTTGAGATCAGAAGGGAAACACAGTAGTACTTTTAATTTCCATCCATCCATTTTCCTCCGCTTATCAGAGGCCAGGTCGCGGAGGCAGCAGGTTAAGCAGGGAAGGCCAGACTTCCCTCTCCCCAGCAACTTCGTCCGGCTCTTCCCGGGGATCCTGAGGCGTTCCCAGGCCAGCCGGAAGACATAGTCTCTCCAGCATGTCCTGGGTCGTCCCTGAGGCCATAACATCCGAATCAGATGCCCTACTTTTAATTGGAGTATGTATTGGTAGTATTAAGAAAAGTCTTTACTGTAACTTTTAGATGTACTGTCGTAGCAAAATGTAAGTTTTCCTGTTCCTGAACACAAATGCTAAAACTTATAATACACTCACTGACCAGAACATTTAGGTACACAGGTACAGGCTAATGAGATCCAGTCCAAGAGCTGTTCTGCCTTAATTAAAGAATGCATTTATTATTTTTGATTGCAGCAACGTTGAACTGCATCACTGCGACAGACGTTCCTATTATTGTGGATACTAATTTTGGCCACATATATACCCATTGTACACCACTACAAACTACAACCACATTAATAAACATATTGTTAAATTAATACTTATATGAGAGAGTCAATCAAAATGCGCATTTGTATTTCTGTAAAGGCACAGTTTTTGATACTGCTCTTCTATTGGTTCATATTATCCTGTATACTATAACTATACCTAGTGTCGTGGATCATCCCATTTACACAAACAGTTATCTCTTCTTAGTAACACACTTACATGGTAGATCTGGTTGGAGACCTTGGCAGTGGTGTGGAAGTCCCAGGCAATCAGCGTGCGGTCCGCAGAGTCTCTGCTGACACAGTCGGAGCTTGTGATGACGTCGAGGCCGCCTCTCAGAAAGAGAATATCTAACGTCTGCTGGATTGCTGCTTTGTACACTTTGACCACCTGAGGGAGAAAAAAATGATAGTTGGCAAAAAATAAATAAAAAAATCATTGAAGAGCAAGATCAATTTCACACTGCAAAGTCTGCGGAGGGAAACAATGTTATTTTATTTGGTAAGAGAACCAAACTTCGAGATTTTGTAACAACATACCATATTTATGCGGCTCCAATAGATTCTGTGCCTCAATGAATCACCAAGTGCATTTTCCACTTGAACAAATAAATGCCTCACTTCAAATAAATGTGTGGTATTCTCTGCAAGTAACTATGTAAAGTAAATATGGGGAAATTTTGCAAATTTGCAAGACTTCAGCTTCTAAAGGGTTGACTGCACACGTCTCTTGCTTTTTTTGTGATGCCACTAAAGAAGGGTACCAGTGCTGATAACAAAACTCTGGCGCAGTACAAGATAGGCATATTTAAAAAAAAAAAAAAAAGTTTAAAAAAAGAAAATGAAAAAAAACAAATTAAAATCGACATACAGTAAAAACCTCCAAAGCCTAATTTCCCAAAGACAAGTACAATTTTAAGTTAAACACGCCTCAAAACAAAACGAGTTCACAGGAGAGCTCAGCTCATCTTGTGAGAGTTTAATTACAAACTTGTCTTCTTCTTTTTAAAGATTTATTTTTTTAAGATTTATTTTGGTCAAACAAATAACGAAGCCTGGACTAACAGCAAGTTAAGAGCTTTCCTCTTAATTGGAAAAAAAAATATTTGAACAAAAGAAATTTAACAAACCTAATCTGGTGAGACTTCACTTTAGAGGGCATCTGAGCAGTTACGGTATATAGTGCGTCTCATATGTAGAGGGAATTTATGACCCCTTGCAGAGTTGTCCTCTGTTGATGAGATAAGTTAATAAAAACCCACTTGAGGTGAACCATGCCCCAGGAACATTTAACTGGCGTCATCAGAATGAACCACTTTTTATCAACCACAGTTTGGGAGCCGGTATCACAGAAGGAAATCATGAGGAAAATAATTAACGATAAAATCCTTAACATACAAGAAAGGAAGCACAGTGGGTAACAAAGTCAAAATTATTGTAATAAGGTGCCCCTTTTTTAATTTGTGCAATACAAAATTAGAGTTAACTTTTTAAATGTGTTTGTTTGTTTCCTTTTGTAATTGCTCTTTGTAGTTTTTTGTATTCTTATATGCTAATAATTCAATATATTTGATTAGGTCCACTCCAGTATGTTTTTCACGCGTGTGCGTGCGTGCGCATGCATGCGTGTTGTGGGGTCGCCAAAGTGGCGTCTCGAACCATGTGCCATTAATCTATTTATTTATCTATATTATTCATTTATATCGCACTGTTTAAAACAGAGTTACAAAGCGCTTTACAACACATACCGTACATATGCAAAGTTGAACAGGTTAAGAGGAAAAGCAAAAAGACAAAGTAGACAAGATGGTAGACATGACACCAAGGGGAAATCAAACTTGAGTAAATGATCAAAACCAAAAATGACAGGAGAAGGGAATAAAAGGGAAGGTCAAAGGAAAGGCTTGGCCATTCAAGCTAAGTGTGTCTAGCTTTTGCGATTGTTTTGTTTTTTGTTGGATTTTTCGTGACGTGACCGAAGGGTATCAATGATGGGAAAGGAGAAAAGAGTGATGATACCCATACAAATCATGGGGCTGTTCAATACAATATGAGCAATACAGTTAATTACATTTCAGCTATATACACACATTAATTTAAGTTATGGTTTTATTATTATTTCATTAGTCAGGCACACCTCTAATAAACACCTAGTACTCTTTGCAGTTGAGTACATAGCTTCCCACAGAGGCCTATTCATGAGGAAATCGGGTAGTGGCAATGGTTCATTTGACGTCAGTACTACAACAATGTAATGGGCCGAGAAATGACCACTTGTTTACAGGGGTCACACGCCTCATCTGCAATTTCCATTTTCACCTAACTGCAGTTGCTGGACGTGCATTAAAGCCGAACGCCTGCAGGGGAAATGATTAAATTTGCTGTGGGCCAGAATATTATCAGTGAGCATTCGTATCGTGAGTAAATGCATGGGATTATCATATAAAACAGTCCATTAAGCTTAATAGCATTATTAGGTTACAGCTTCACTAGAACAATTTACGAGACCAAAATGAAGTTCACATTCAATAATTAGTGAGATACCATGCACTTTTAGTGGGATGTACTTGTGAATGTGACCCTTAAGCGAGGTATACACACGTCCTTGTTTGTGTAACTGTGCAGGATGTGTTCACATCCTGCCTGCCTTTGATTTAGAAAGGTCAAAGCACAGCGGGTTAGGCAGAGTCAATAAAGATGATAGATGTGCAGTAAGGAGGTTAATATGCTTGACCTTGCAGCAGCGAGAGTCCCAAGCATTGACCACTGAACTGTAACCTCCGCACAGGAACACCTCAGGGTTTGAGGGATGCAAGACCACACACATCAACTTGAACTGGTTATCCGCTTTGACGATGGGATGGCCTGCACACACAAAAAAGAGGAGAGAGAAAAAGAACAAGATCAATGGGTCTTTCTTTAATAATACATCTATACGTCTCTGATCAGCAGGGGTTGTCATGAATTATACAGGACAGAGTCAAACTCTGTAATTATTACCGTGTCAGCTTTTCAACATAAACGTTGTGGAAACGAAATAGGCTTCAAAACTACTTCCAAGCCATTCAGAACTCACCAACGTTGAGGAAAAAAGTTCCCTCAATATTTCTCTTAAATTAAATGCCATAGGACTTTAAAAAGCATTCAAAATGACAAAATGTCAAAAATGTTTAAGCTTAAAGATGTCATTTCAGCAACGGCTTCATTTCATTCCAATGTCAGAGTCCTCTTGACAAATGACGGAACGTACATAAAATATATTGTAAACGATTATAACATGCATTTAAGTTTCATACTTTTACTTAAGTATATCCATGAGAAGAATGATCAGGGTAAAGGTGGTCATTTTGTATTGGGGCAAGTGGGCCACAACATCTACCATACGACAATTACAATGTTTATAATAAAAGTGTATAACTACACAATTAATGCTTATCGTGCTGTTTTGGGGGTGACTTCCTTTTACTGCCATTCTCCCAGCCCTTTCTCTGCTGTGTGTGGCAGCAGAGTTCTCTGTCCCAAGTTGCCACGGAAACCATTGTGCCAGAGTTGGAAAAAGTAGAGACATCAAGAGTCCATTAGACAGTACAGTGGAATCACTGAAGTCGAATGATCCTGAGGTCATACAATTCTAAATTCAACCAACATTTGGTGGTAAAATATGCCTCTAGAGTCTGAAGGCCCATTGTTCTTTACTACATATCTTAAACACACTACTTCTATCTGAACACAACTGTACTTTATATACATAAAGGTTAGTGGTTAAAACAGGTTTGTAGAAAGGTTTTACATTGGTGACAATTTCTATTTCCATTATTTCCTTGTTCAAAACTGTATGGCCAAATTTTAAGCCTATTACCTTTGACTTTAACAGATTTGTCTTTGAAGGAAAACCAAAGTCCAAAAAAATGTCCCAAAAAAATGGACAACGAATGCATAAGGACTGGACTACAATTCATTCATGTAAACCCCCTAAATTCATTTGAAACTGTGCTGTCTGTATCGATATGTGGTGTGTGCCGTTTCTACCCCTAGGGGTCAGGAAAGCATTGAAGTTCAACGCCTGGATGATGTTATGTTTGTGAAGAAACGGAAAGACGACTTAGTCACGTCGGTGTGATCTGTTCCTACAATACACTGTCCTTTCCTATGTTCGAAAGGAAGCACCTTTTTTTTTCCTTTTTTTCAGTCTCTTTCTGACCATACAATGCATTCCACAAAGGTTAAAGAAAGGTGGTATAAAGGTTAAAATACTGTAGCTGGTTAGAAGATTTGACTTTCTGGAGAGTCCCTATGTCACGTGCTCAAAAAAGGAAAGCACTGATTGGCTGAAGAGGAGATTTGTGTATTGCCGATCGATTGCTATGCCCTAAAGTCCCCGGATGTCTGTCACAGCTAGTTTGAAATTGAATTTGTCGAACTGAATCTGAAATGAATTCAATTTCAAATTATACTATTCAGATTCAGTTTTAAATGCAATGGTTAAAATTTAACAATACAAATTCAAATTATGGTTTTAAAATTCAGTTTTTGTGTAGAAAGTGTAGAAATTCAAATTCAAATATAAATGATTAAAATTTAGTTGCTGCTTGCACATATTTCAGCCCCTACTATCCCAAGTGACTATTTCGGGTGAAAGTCTGTTCTGGCTGCCAGTCATTCACAGGAAACAGACAGTATGGAGATAGACGACCATTCACACTTGCATTGACACCGTCACTGAGTTGGAACTGAACCCACGCTGCCATAACAGAAGTCAGGCTGGTGTACGACTACACCATCAGTGACCCCGTGAATTTTTCATTGTCCCTGAATTGGAAGATTAGCTATCTGTGACCATCACTGGTCATGAGGAGGCTATAAGCTGTACAAATTCTATTCTTGATCTTATGTCTGTTGTGCATCAAGATTTCACAAGACCATGACTTTGTGACATTAAAATCAAACCATGTTCCATCGCTAGAGACAACAATTCAATTTCATTCCAGAGATGAGGAAATGTCAGAGGTCAATTGTGTGCACACACCAGTCTTGTCCAAGAAGTAAAAAGGGAGGATGTTGAGGGGGAACCAGAATGTAGAATCAAGTTTGGATAAGAGGCAGCCTAAATATATGAATAAAATGTCATCCCTGAAAACAAAACAAAAACACGTGAGGGGCTGGGATAGAATTACGCCCGACAGGGTGCGAATAACAATTTGTATTTTTGCCAGGTGATGAAGTCCAAACTATGAGGCAGCACCCAGTCAAAGGCTATACGAAGCAGTACACCTCAGGCCTCAACTCCTCATCATTAAATTTAAACAAACAAACAAACGAAGCACACATCCAGAACAGTCTCTGACATTGAGCTCGTACAAACCAAAACTCAAAATCATTACACCCTTGTTCCAGGGTATTTGTATCAAGCCTTCACAGAAGTAGGACACAGCTTATAAACTATAGCGAGGACAGTCCGTTCTTCGTTTTAATGGTGGACTATGCAGCACAATGCGAAATCTGATTGAATCGATCAAACATTTTTCACAGGTGGATTTGTGGCGCTCACTTGCTTCCAGCTTAATCGTTTTAGCCACAGATTGTAAACTCATATTTTCTCATCAACAGCCTCATCACAATGAAGAGTGACATGTCATGTTTAAATTAAGAAAAGATCAATTATCTCAAAAGGGCGGCAATAAGACCTTGCAAGTGATCACAGAGTATAGTGATGACACATGGTGAGGGGAAGTGGGGGTGCGGAGGGACCATTGGGATGGCGGGGACGAGGGGAGAGTGGGAGTTGGCGGGGATGGAATGGCTATTCAGCCTCGTTGACGGAACAGAGTGCTGTCACAACACAGGTTTGACACGCATTACTAGGTTTTAACAAGGCGACAAACATGACAACCAACGTGTCTCATTAGTATTTCAACTGGACAAACACATACACAACTTTAGTTAGTACACCTGCAGGATCCAATGATATCACATAGAAGAGCTGCATCACAGGCCTTGCGACAACAAAAACGTTTGGATTAATACTTCTCTTTACTAATATGTTTATTATTGTGATTGTAGTTTTTAGTGGTGTAGAACAGCACTGCACCATATTGAGGGCTAGTTTTGAAATAATTCTTTATTTCAATGTTATTTAATTTATTGTACTACATTCTATTTTGTGGTGGGATGCACAGATAGCATTATCAAAGCATGAAATATCCACAGTGTTAGTAGAGTTTAGTTTGACAAGATTTATGTTACATTTGTGCCATTTCCTACTATACGTTTGTTGAACCGCACAAATCACAATTGGGTGCTTTTGACCTCGATCAAAGCACATTTCTGGGTGTTTGTTTGTCAACCAGCTGGGTATAGCTGAGCTCAGCAGGATACAACTCATTCATCTCATAATAGTATTTTTTTCCCCTCTAACTGTGTCTAGCAATCAGGGAGCTATTGTAAAATGATGCGTACAAAGTAAGTCAACATTCACACATGCTTTGCCTGTGGTATTTGGAGTAAATGCTTCATCATCTGCTGCTGTCGCTGTTGAATGGATTGTCCCTCGGTATGTATCGCTCAAGGCTATGATCATCCAGCCACATTGTTTGCTACAATGCAGTCCAAATGTGTGCAAATGAAAAATAAATCAGTTGCTATGAACGAGAGAAAGTGGATGATGCTTTAGGACTTAAAAGATATGACGCTTCCTTGATAACTTGAGATTTCTTGTAAACAATCATACACAACCAGTTTTAAATTCCAAAGCTGATACGACTAAAATAAAGGTTGCATTCTTAAACAGACTAAAAGAATACAGGCATTCAATTGCAATTATGTGTGACTAATATCACATGCTCTTGAAGTTGTATAATTCAGAAATGGGCTGGCATTTTCAGGGAAACTAGGCCTAGTACAAACTAGTACAAAACTTCAGAGGCCAAAACATAATCATGCAAGGGACCACAAAAGGCTTTAAGTCCAGTGAACATCTAACGAGCACATAAATAATGATACAATTAAAATGTATCGCACATAAATGTTAAAAACTACCTGAATAAAAGTTTATAAATAAACAGTTCTTAAAGATTAAGTGGAAATGTATTGAACATTTAAGTTAAATTCAACTAGACTGTATTTGGCAAGGTTTATTTTGTGTACCACACAAGAGAGCCTGCGTACTATGGGGAGATATGTGTCTCAAAATGATTTATACAAATATATCCGCTATTTTTCAGATCCACAAATATATCTGCGATTTACACGTTTTTCAGATGCACAAATATAGCTTTGATTTCCACATTTTTCAGTTCCACAAATATATCCACGATTTACACGTTGTTTGTGTATTTATCATGATTTGCCATTTGTAAATATTAAATTCTGCTTGTGATTTGTTAAAGGTGTGTTTGTGGATCAGCGGGCACACGCAGTTTTGAGACAAACGTAACGCAGTTTTTAAGATATTTACACACACAAGTTGACAATATTCGATATTTTTTTATTAATAATAATATATTTTAAAAATGTGTAAATCACAGATACATTTGCGTAAATTATTTTGAGACAAATTTTACTAGTAGTACTTGTACCACACCTGAGAACCACTGACCAAAAAGATTGACTCCACAGGCGTATATAGCGTTTTATTTGGTTACTTTGTGTGTGTATTTTACTCTTTTATTGTAGTGTGTGATGCCGCCACAGAAGGCTACCAGTGATGATGAATCATAGAACCAGAAATGTAACGTATCGTAAGCAACACATTTAATTCAAGGGGAACTAAACCCAAGATGCTAAAGCTGTTATAGTTTAAATGTGCACATTTTCTTTATCAGCACCTGTTCACTTAAATCTAAAAAGTATTTATTCTAAAAAGATATGTTTAAAACATCGCATCTACTCGCTTACGGGGGGATCAATTTTCTTCTGAAAAGTCTTTTCACTCTATAATCAGCAATTCCTGCCTACTTTATTCATAAAAAAGTAAATCTTCATCAACGACAAGCTGCGTATTTGATTTCATTACATGTACAACAGCTACATAATAAACCTTGATCAAAACCTCATTATACAAATACATAATACAATATTAATCACAATAGCCTAGTGTGTTTTGACTAGTGATGGATAATAGAATGCCTTCTTGCCCCTCCCAAAATTTGGGTTTAGTTCCCCTTCAATAATGTATACATTATCGTTTTTAACTTATACAACTGTTGATGTTACGGACTTTATTATTTGAACAACTTCAACCACCAAAGTAAATCGGTATCACAGAAGAGATTGTGTTTGCCGTTGGAAGATCCACTAAAAAGTAACTGACTTTCTTTGATTAATAGCAGTCTTCACTCTCAGAGACAAAGTGTGACGATGACCGTAGAAACAAAAATGGCACAAAAGGCAACCTATTGTGCATCTTTGTCCTGACTGCTCAGTACAAGACATTTGAAGCAAATACTTATATTATATTTTAGTTTAATTTATATGTGTACGACAGTTGAGAATGCTAAATTGTTATTTAAAACATTTTAAAAAGGTTATATGACAAAAGGTTTTATGACCCTGGAACGGATTAATTTAATTGTTGAATTAATCCAAACAAATTAGGTTTTTCAAGCTTTTAGGCAGAGAATGAGGAAATGAGTCACGCGGACAGCATAGAGGCTGGAGTCACGCAGGCACGCGCACGCACATACACACACGGTGATACAATGCAGACGGGGAGTGCTGGCATATTTGCCGCCGTCAATCTCTGCCAAAGAGCACGTCCAAGGTGCAGCTCAACAGATGGCACTTCACTCTAATGGCCTGCAGAAGAAACTCATTTCTTACACTCCGACTCTCACTTTCTTTCGCTTTCACTGCATCTTCCCATTTCTTTTTCTTGTTTCTTTCCCTTGTGTGAATTAGGCTTCTTAACCTGTCTTCCCTCCCTATATTCAGTCTACTGCCTCTGTGAAAGCCTGCCTGCGCCCAAATGGGTGTGGAAACGTGTTTCCGTAAATGAAATTGGACACAGGAACAAGTGTGTAGATGGCTGAGGAAAATGTGCTTCCATAGTGGTGCAGAGGCTCCTCAATAACTGATTCACAAGGAGGGTGTCACATTTCATTGGTGTATTGGGGGGGGGGGGGGGGGCATTGACTTGAATCTCAATGCTTACTGAAAAGCAAACACCTCTTCACAGAAAGCCAGACTGAACTCTGAGACGTTCTACATTAAATGTGAAAAAACAACTACTGTATTGCGCATATGTGCTACAGGATGTATTTTTAGTTGTGATAACTGAATAGAAAAGCCATACTATTAGTGTAGCAAAAATGTTTTTTTTTTTTAGCAGGCCAATTACCGTGTGCCGCGGTCGGATTAGCTATAGTGTTAGAAAGAGTCAAAGCCTGGGTTTTAGCCACATCCAATTACACTGCAATTGTGCTGGAATCCCCTAGTCCCTTACTGATATGCAGTTAAATTGAATTGGCTTCATTTAGTACGCCGATGTGCGAGCAATCACCGTTTGAAACAAGCAAAACCCTCAGCTTCCATAAAAGTATTTTAATTTGAAAGTGTATAAAAATGAACAGGATATCAACCGAAAAAAATGGCATGCCACATCGTGATGATGGGTGGGGGTTTAGGATGATTTAGGGTGCACTTGAACAAAAAGGACAAGGATTTTAGTTGTTTTTGACAAGTGTCTAGGGATGACAAAAGGGAAAAAAATGTTGACTGATAATATGCATAACCTGAATTTGTATGCAAGTCAGAACAAGCTGTAGTAGTCTATCACTGACCTACGCTAAATAAAGTCACAATTACATTAAATATTTGTATAAAAAAACACTTCTAGGCCATAATCAAATGAAAGATACTAAATACTGTGCTTACTGAGCGTGCCTTCTTGTGCAGCGTGATGATGTAAATGTTAAACCGCAATGGTTAGCATGTCAGCTAATTTCTAGCATGTACAGTAATCCCCGAGATATTCATAGTTTACTATTCACAAATTCACCTATTCCCATTTTTTTCTGTGGAACCTATCCCCAGGTATTTTACTAAAAAACTTACCTTTTTCAGTTTTTGTGCTCAATAATTGTTGTCAATAAAGTATGTCAAAGTGATACAGCTCGACTGAGAGACAAGCTCTGTATGTCGGGAAGGAGCTGAGTTTGTCTCTGTCTTTTTTTTTTTTTTTTGCTACGAGCCTGTTCCCAAGTGTTTTGGGATTGAGTGAATTTGCGGAAATTCATGATTTGCGGTTGGGCTTGGTTGCCACGCCCTGCGGAAAGCAGGTGTCCACTGTATAGGCAATTATTTGAAAAATGGGGCGGGGGGGGGGTCAGTTACACATTATTCGAGGCCAGGGCTCTGTGCCTATCCTGCATGAATAGCAGGGATTACTGTATCTTGATCCTTTAAATGTTACAAAAACACAGTAATGACCGGTTTGCATAACCAATTCGATTGGGTGGAAAACAGTGGTTTACATGGTATAAGCTCGCAATACTTAGAACCCCAGCTGATCAGATACTAGAAATAGTTTTTCAGTTGACAGTTTCAAAACGGTGTAGCGTAAACAGTCCCGACAAGAGCTGGTGGCGACAAATAAACGTTTGTTTGTTTACGGCTGTGGCCTGTGACGCTCCGCTGTAAGGTCATGATGGTTGCTCCAGCCGTGATGTATCAATTATTGATCCCCTCCCTGCAGCTGCCTGTGTGCTTAATGTGCACGCCACGCTATTATCCTTAGGCCCTATTGGCAGTATTGACAAACACGCTGAGAGGGGAAGGACAAACGGAAGTACGTCATCGCAGCAAAGGGTTGACGCCAGCGAAACAACTACGACGGGGGCTTCAAAACCAACGTCTGACCCATTCGGCTAACACTTATTTACAGTAGCCTCCAACACTGTGTATGGGAAGAGACCTGAGATCTGACTGTGTTTCTAGGTTTAGATTTCTTACATGTAAAGGGGACATCTGCACAACCCGGCATATAAGGACGCCAATTTGCTTGTTAAGCTGGCTCGCCTGGCCGGTTGGGAGCTAAGGGCTTCAAAAGCAAACCAAAGTATTGATCTCTAGTAAATGTCACCTTGAAAATGCATTGTATGATCACACAACACAATGTCTTCAAATGTCATGTCTTCAAAAAAGAACTTTTGTCTGATAATGACAGATGTTTGTGTACATGAACACAATAAATACAATGCAAGAGAAACAATGTTGCTGCTCTGAATTAAAAATGTCACATCACACACAAGCCACAAACATTATTGACCACTTTAAATTACAACAGGCTTCAATTGACTGTTGTTGTTCTTTTCTAGTAGATAGTTTAAAGTTTTGAAAAACAATTACATTTAATAATTTTTAAAAAAAAATCACTGTGGCAGCGCGGTGGACGAGTGGATAACACATCTACCACACCACCACACAGTTTGCCCTACATTCCAAAAACACACGTTCAGTGAAGACAAAAAGTTGCCCTTGGGTGAGTGTGAATGGTACTTGGTCAATATGTGCCCGACGATTGGCTAGCGACCAGTTCAGGGTGGACCGTCCCTCTTGCCCAAAGTCAGCTGGGATAAACACTAGTTCATCCACGACCCAATGGATAAGTGTCGGAATTTCTGAGTCGGAATTCCGGCACATGACCTTCATGTGTGGTGGAGTTTACATTTTCTCCCCGTGCTTTCTCTGGGTATTCTGGCTTCTTCCCACATTCCAAAAATGTGTTTTAGGTTCATTGCATAGTCCAAATTGTCCATAGGCGTGTGAAGGGTGGTTTGTCTAGGCATGCCCTGTGATTGGCTGGCGACCAGTACAAAGTGTACCCTGCTTTGCGTCACCGTTACCTGGGGTAGGCAGACAGAACTGATTCGCAACACCCCCTCGCAAAGTGAAACAACCCCCCGACGCGAAATTTAGAAGACATATTTTGTGCGACAAGATGGACAAAAACGTCTCAAGAACCCATCCGTGAAAAGAAACAGGCAGTCAGTCTGTCGAGATTTCAGCCAGTATTTTTTTGTAAAGACTGCAGCATGTCTATAAATGAGTCTTGTCACGTGACTATTTTTGATACATACTGTTTTGTTTTTAGTTAAAAAGAAGACAACTTAGGGGTCATTTCAATTAAATGTTCAGTAAAGAGGGCACATTTCTTGACGGGATGTCTTGGAATGCAACTGGTTATGATGCATTATGTATACTGTTCTTTTTTCCACTTGAGCTTGATGAATTTTTTTAAATATACATTTTATCATGAGAAAGTATTAATCTCATTATTAGTTATAATGGTAACATTTTTATTATTACTTCATTCCATGGTTTATGAATTCCAACAATATATATTTTTTAAATATTGTATCAACATTATGTGTGCGGAACATAGGTTACACTTTTGTTTAGCTCAAATTTGGTGTGTTACCTCCATATGGCCAAATAGCTGGTTTGCTCCATTTTGATGAGGATATGATGATTATAACCTCATCAATGTCATTTTAAAAAAACTTTTGCATTCAGAGTTTATTTTGGTATTAAATTCCTCACTCCTGATGTAAACGCCCCAACGTGTGCAACTAACGATTGAGAACATGTTTTGTCATATTATTCTAAGTTCAGGGGGTAAATGCAGAGTAAAACTGGCCTGCTGCTCACCAGTCTCCACGTCGGTAACCACAGCTGTGTTGTCAAACGAGCCAGTGAGAAGCTGGCGCCCGCAGGGACTCCATCGTGCATCTCGTACAGCTCCTGAGTGGCAGGTGTAAACCTTCAGGCATCGTCCACTCTCGGCTCCGTCCCACACCTGAAAGGCATTGCAAACACGTCGTGACTGCACCATTTTTGGACACAGAAAGAGGGGTCTTTATGTGAGAAAACCCACTTCCCAGGAAAATTCTTTTTGAAAAACTACAGTACTCACTCTGAATCTCTAATGTATGACAATGTACTAAAGCTGTGGTTCTCAAACTTGGTGTAAAAACATTTAGTAACAACTAAAAAATACTTGGCTTTTCAAGTATCATCATTGTAACCAACTAAAATTTAATACTGTAGTAGGTTTAAGTGGTCATATAAACCTACACAGAGGTTTTATTCCTAACAGGTATATTCAATATTACTGTAAGCCACAGTTTGAATATTAACACTGTGCTTAAATATTGGAGAGAGAAAAAATTAAGAATCATTATTCCATGAAAACGTATTGCGCACAAAAGCTCAAATAAATTGTACCCAAATAAAAACACAGTGTTTAAATATTAAATGCAAATATATTGAACTGAAAAGTTAAATACAACTGAACTGAACTTACGTAGTGATTCTTTCGAGTGCAATTATTGCTACAGGGCACATATAAACAAACAACCATTCGCGCACACATTCACATGCGGACAGTCGTAGCAGGGATTCGAACCTGTCCTACCTACTGAGCCAAAGCCACCCCAACATAATCCCATTGGTATCACAAGACAAGTCTAGATCTGTGTGACAGACCAACAAGGACTCCACTAAAAGAGGTTTGATGAAGATCTGATATTGTATTTCAAAATAAAAGTCTCAGAAAACTAATAAACTACATTTTTTAATGCATCTCAAGATTCAAATTAACCTTGCTGGTTGCATTCCTTAACCGAAGAGCATTGACGTCCGTATTATTGGGAAGCTTTTATTTTGAAGGTGGTTTTCGCCGCGAGTTGGCGACTTACTACCGTAATGCCTAGTATGAACAAAATTAGGGGCTGCTGGCTTGATTGCTACTTTACAATTGGAGGTTGGCTTGACCGGTGCTATATACCTACTGGGGGCGTGCCTTTAGCATCCTCCTTCATGCGCACCCTTCCCCCCTTACGTCCGCATGCTGTCCTCAGCCACGTCTGCTTTTCCTCTGTATAAGCAGCGGGTCGGCAGGAAATGCTCCCAGTCAGTCAAGCGGAGCGCTCATCACACAACAACCTTTATAGATTTTGGAATCTCAGTGGACACATAAGGCGCGCCGCATTATAAGACGCCCCGTCCATTTTGGAGAAAATTTACGACTTTAAGTGCACCTTATGGTCATGAAAATACGGTACATTTTTATGACAAGTGCGAACATCTAAATTTTTTTACAGTACCAATCATTCGAAATAAACTAAATATGTTGAACTTCAGAGAAGACAAGCATCCATCTATTGTGTGCGTGTGTCTGTTTGCATGCGTGTACAGCTATACTATCTCACGCCTGACTGCCATAAAACATTATAGCAGGCTGCAAATAAAGTGTGGAGAAAAAATTTCCTTAAAGGAGACAGTGATTTATGACAGAAGTGCAGATCTTTTGTGTTTCTTAATTGCAGTGATGTGCTCTCGCTGTGGTTTTAACACTTTTGCAAAAGGAGCCACGTCAATACAGTGGCAAAGTTTCACCAGACTTACTGATGCTTATAGGGTCTGATTTTCAGTCTCATGGACCCGAGCTCAGCCTGACAGCAAGTGGGTGGTCTTGTCAGGTGCCCGCTCAAATGAGGGACGACCCTTAACAATGGGAGGCATTTCTTTTCGGGGTGCTCTACAGAGAAAGCTCTACAGGCCACTTCAAACATCTCTCGGCTTCTGTGTTTCATTATTAAACGCGCGGGTCACACAGCATTAGAGAGACAGCCACTGTATCACTGTGGGAGATTGAAGAGAAAGGGATGTACACACTCAATGGAGCTTTCCAGGGATGGTTCAGAAAGATAAGTTGCACCATGCACTTGTTAGAAATACAAATTCATTGGCTAGTAGGTTGAGACTATGTACAGGGCTCCCAACCAACGAGGGTGAGGTTTGAGTAAAATATTTTTGCACAACTCGAGTTGGCATCAGTTACATGAACACAAACCAAACCTGTAAAAACACGGCGCAGTTCGCAAACCCAATCAAATGACTCGGTACCAGAGAAGGCTTCCCGTACGCATGGGAGAGGTGGTAGTATACCACATTCACTTCTTTTAGAATGCTAAAGTGTAGTGCATGAAGTCGATTTGCTTCTTTATATGCATCACGTCGCTCACGCATCATAGCATTTTCTTCATGCAAAGCCTCTAAGGTGGAGCATAAACAGTTGACTTTTCCACACAAACACTGGGTTGTGCATACTAAGCCTTGTTGCATGAACTGATGAAGACAAACAGAAAAGTCCAGTTGGGATCGATTCAATGCCCCGAGAATGAAATGGCCTGGATGAATGAGAATATTCACAGGCATGTCTTCATACAAAGGTTATCTTCTTTTTACAGTTTTATGAGAGCTAAGAATGTTAAAATGCTACTCAAACCATTGCCTTTACAGAAAATGGTTTATGGAGACGACAATGTTGCAGAAGGGCTTGTATTTCAACTCAAAGATATGACTGTACAGTCAGGCTCAAAGAAACACTGCCATCTCAAGGACGCTATATCAACTAACCATATCGCCACAAGGCATACAATTATAATACGGAGTGACTCAGTTCTATGAGCATTACCCAGTATTAATAAAACACAACATAATAAAGCAATTATTGCTCTGACAATAATCTTACAAATGTGAGACCTGCCAATTAGAGTTTTCTGCTCCTTTTTTCTACATCCTCTTCTTTTTCACCAGCCACTTTTCAGACTCACAGCGGATCCTTCCTGATGACTCACCGGCTAATCTGCTTTCTAAATTGCTCGAGGTAATTAAAAAATAAATTAGTATTCCTATTATCAAGTAAAACTGCTGCCTTACACCTGCTGTAGCCATGGCGACGATGACTAATTGCGTACGGTCCGAGGATGAGGTAGGGCTATGGCTATATAAAGGCAAGCTGAGAGAGATGTGAGGACTTCACAAATTGTGTGTCTTCAGCCAGAAACAATAAAGAACAAATGTAGCTTTAATACAAGTTCCTCATTAGTGCCAGACTTATAATTATGATAGTTCCTACTTTCCTGTTCTTTGTGTCACAGCAAATGCGAAAATGTAACTGCTAATTTCTACCTGCCAATATAAGGCTAAATAGGCCTGATAGTAAATTAGTGGTTTTTATTGTTGAAAGTTGACAGCTTTTTCTAAATGTACATCCAGAGGCTCCAAATAATACATTATAAAGACATTGATTGTATGAGAGCAGACCAATAGAAACATAGATCGATATCGCCCCCTGATGGCTGGGTGCAGCCTTAATCAACTGCTGTCGCCCGGCTTTGAGCCAAATAAGCGCTATTAAAATTTATTTTCATATAATTTATATATGGCCCGTCCGTTTGCAGACCAAGTGACACACAAACAACGTGCTGAAATTGTCATGAAAAAAGCAGAGTGCCTTGGCCACTGTAACTGTATTATGGATATTGAGATGAGATGCAACCATGTATTTCAGTGACAGAGACTCTCCCGCTTTGCTTTTTAGCCACAGGTACAAATGAGATTACAGTAGTTGCTTAATTTTAGTTTATTTATTGAATTACCAACTCCTCTCATTGGTAACAGTAAATGCCAAATAATTTAAGGGACTGTTTATAGACTGTAGGCACACTATTTCCTGTACATGATTTTCACAAGATGTACTTTTTGAGGCAGACCCTTGATAGCACTACTTCTGTGGGATAAATTATTCAGAGGATTAGAAGACATAAAAGCCAAAAAAAGGAGGGAAAAACATTATTCTATGGGTGTTCTTCGACTAAGCTGCAATCACAGTTGCATACAAAACAACCAAAGCTGATTTTCCTCATTTGGCCACCATCTGTTCCAACACAAGTCATCCAGGAGGTGCGATGGGGAAGAGGCTTCCATGCTGTCGCTGGACTTGTTTGAATATGCAAATGTTCCTCATACATATTTAACTAATTAGCCATTGTCAAGCTCTCTTAAGAATTGGCAGCGTGGTGCAATGGTTTTGGACACCTGCATGGTTGACCTTTTCCGCTCCTTATCCCGGATTGAAATAGCGATAAGCGCAATGTGAGGGTGGAATCTGAGAGATAGGAAATCCCACAGGTGCTGACACACATTGGACTGATGGTGAGAGAGATGATTGTGCAGGAAGTGGTGCGTGCTGTGTTTTTATATCGAGAGGTCAAGGAAGTTATTGTTATTGGAAGTTACTGTTATTGTGTATCACCAGATACACTGAATATCAGGTAAGAGATGATCCCTGGAAGAATAAATTGAGTAGCTGCCCACTGAAATCCATCCATCCATCCATTTTCTGTACCGCTTTATCCTGAATGTACAAATGCAGCTATTTGACATATGAGCTTTGATTTAAAAAAAAAAATAATAATAATAATTTTATATTTACAGTTTATCAGTTACACTGTGCTTGTGTAGTTTTTTTTCCTTTTATGAACACTTATTCAAGTAATTATTTAGAGTACCAGTGTTTACTTTTACTTGAGTCACACTATTCTGAAGTAACAGTACTCTTACTTGAGTTGGCTGCACAATTGCAAACACCTAATTTTTTTAGTCTTACTCGTGTTATTATCAGTATACCTTAAAGGTCTTGTCCATGGAGGCAGACAGCAGGAGATGACTTCTTTGAGGAACTGGACACCATTGCACTGTGTTGACTGGGCCGTGGTGGCCTTGAAGGCTCAGCAGAAGCTTCTTGGGTATCCCAGCAGCAGCAGGAGCAGGCATATGAGCAAGATGCAGCTTCATTTTCTGAGACGCTGCTGAGAGAATTTGGAAATCTCTGTAGTGAACTCCCCCTGTTAGGTTGTCCTCTTTTTCTATGGAAGAAGTAACAAGTCTTTGCCTTTTGGGAATGTAGGGTCGGACACCGGGCGGGACAGTGCAGGGTCTTTTGGGCTTATCAGAAACTCTTGGTGCGATGTATGGAAGCAGGATAGCCTTTTTCTGAAGAATAGCAGGTGTACCAAGGGAAGAGCTCTGCTTTTGTGAAGAGGAACTGTCTTTTCCAAAGACATTCAGGTGGCATTCCAACATTGTACTATCAGGCTTTGGCGTCGATGCCAATAAATGACATTCCGTCGCTTCGTGTTGTGAGCCAGCTCCTTCTTTCTGGTCCAGACATTCATCCTCAGACTCAGAATCCTCATAAGCTACTAATGTGGTCATCGTCAAGAAACACTGGGTTCAGCAACGTTCAAAGGGTGACATCTATTGGTTGAGCAGATATCAACACACACAAGAAGAATTTAATAATAACCAATAATCCCCAGAAAAATATATGAGTAAAGTTTTTTCCGCTTACCCTTGTAATTCAAAAACTGTGTCTCAGCATGTCTTAATATCCAGAAAGGCAGGAGCTTCAAATAACGTACTGGAAACAAACTAGCTAGCCAAAGCTACCTTATTTGTAACGCTGGGGGTCCCAAATTCGCTTGTCGTAGTAACGCTAGCTTACACACTCAAATAAGATACAAAAATGACCGTGTTCTAACCTCGAAATGAGTCCAAGTATTTAAACGTCTTACGTGTAATGTTTAAAGAAAAATAGTCGCTGTTTAACCATAGTTTTAATTTGAAAATACAGGTTGACTGTTTCCGCCGGAAAATATACTTTATTTTTATAAACATCCGGTTATAGGTCCCATGGTGTACATATGTCCCCATTATTAATGCAACCCCAAATGTGAGGTTTTATTTTTATATTAAATCACATATAAATCACTCAATCCACATTGTTATCATTGCAAAACTATGTATTTTCAAATGTGTTATCCAAAAGACAAATACTCTCATGAATTGACAAGCAGACACATTAAGCGACTACATTTTTCTCGGGAAGAATTTCATCCGAGCACCAAGTCGCTCCTATGCTGATGCAAGTTCAATGAGTGAGCTACCAGCTGTGCTATTACACGGTATGTGCACGGAAAAAAATACATTGACTTACATGTTTGAGTAACAATTTCTCAATTTTTAATTGACACGTTATATAATGATAGGAACTCTTATCTACATAATAGCGAGCCAAATCGAGGCTGATAACTCGCATGGGAGTCTCCTTTTGGCCAGTGTTACACTGCTACCAGCCTACCACATAAAATACTCATCGGTTATTTGAAATACATGATTGTAGTCGCTGTTTACGTTATGATCTCTCCGTGTTTTGACCAGTGTGAAGATGACAGACTGTCAAGGGGATGCGGCGAGGAGTCCAATGGAGCTCTATGAGAAACTGACAGCACAGGGGGACAATGTGAGGAGCTTAAAAACAGCTAAAGCTGAGAAGGTAGGTGCCCATAAGCACAAATATAACACAGAAAGCCTTTATCAGTGAGTGTATAAATCTGTTGCGTCATAATTATAAATGATTGCTGATAACATGGGAAGGACGGTGGTGGCGCTGCCTTTTAGTTCTGGGGTTACAGGTACGAATCTCAGCTTGCTTGGTCTCTGCACACTTGCCTTGATTTGATTTCTGCGGGTACTCCGGCTTCCTCCTACATTCCAAATACATGCATGTTATGTTAATTCAAGACTCTTAAAATGTTCTTAGGTGTGTAAATGTGAGTGTGTATGGTTGTCATGCAATTTACTGGTGATCAGTTCAAAGTGTACCCCACCTCTCAGCCAAAGTCAGCTGGGATAGGCTTCAGCTCATCCATGAAATAACTTGGTCATTCAAGCAGCAAATGTTTTAAGATGAGATCATATACATGCATTAAATACACTAAGTAACAAACTGTACGTAATGTATACTTTAAATACAATGCTGTTTCCATTTATGTCATTACTGGTGTAAATATTGTTGTGTTTCTCAAGGCTGAAATTGATGCCGCGGTCCAGTTATTGCTCAAATTGAAAGTGGACTACAAACAGGCGACGGGTCAGGACTACAAAGTGGGATGTCCGCCATCCGAAAATTCACTTACCTCAGAAAATGGCCTCGCAGCAGATGGCAACAATGGTGATGATGAAGTTAACCCCTGGAGTGTCTCCACAAACAACGCAAAGGGTGTTGATTATGACAAACTCATTGGTGAGATCAAATTTGCTTCACTTGTTGGGGGAAATAAATAAAAAGCGGTGATTGGATGGTACAAACAGGTATTAGGGCCACACTAAAAAGAAAAGCAAATAGAAAAAAAATTTCATATAGTTCTGACAATAGAATAGAGAAAATTTAATTTTATGGAAAAAAACGTTTATATTACAAAATACACATTTTTTTGTAATTTTCAAAGACCAAAGCTGTAATATTCTTTAAGAAAGTAGTAATTTTAAAAAGAATGAACTCCAAATATGAGAAAAACCCATAAGGAGTAGAACGTCAATTTTTATGGGGAAAAAAGTCCGAATATACAAAAATAAATGTACTACTGCAAGAAACCTAATTTTGTTTCAAGAATGAAGTTATAGTATTATGAGAAAAAGTGGTTACTTTACAAGAAAAGTCACATTGTGAGAAAAGGTTGGAATTTGAAGATGTAATATAACAATAATAAAGTTGTAATATTATAAGGAAAACGGCATAATTTTACAAGAATACAGTTGTTACATTGTGAGGGAAAAAGTTGTAATGTTACAAGAAAAAAAGCTTTAATTTTCCAAGAATAAAGCCGTCATTGTATTAGAATAAACATTTGTGGCGACTATTGAGGATCTTGTCAAATCACACTTCAGCATACGATATTTTGACTTTTAATCTCTTATAATGTACAGTCTTTCTTATCTCCTAATATTACGACTTTTCATGCAATATTACGACTTTATTCTCAGAACATGATGTAATTTTACAGTGTGTGGTCTTAAGTGACCTGGGTGTACAACTGACTGTAGATGATTATTCCCACTATGCTGTCTTCTTTCGTTTAGTGCGCTTTGGCAGCAGTAAAATCGACCAAGAGCTGGTGGACAGAATAGAGAAAGTGACAGGGCAGAAACCTCACCACTTTCTTCGTCGCGGAATCTTCTTCTCACACAGGTCAGTCGGCCTTTGACACACGTTGCCTGTTTAGCCTAAATAGATAGACTTGGTTCAGCCCTTGAAGGGAAATTAAAAGAGAAGTTGTGCTATATTTGCAGAGACATGCATCAAGTGCTGGACACGTATGAGAAACACAAGTCCTTCTTTCTGTACACTGGCAGAGGTCCCTCGTCACAGGCCATGCATGTTGGCCACCTCATCCCCTTTATCTTCACCAAGTGAGTTGAGCAGCACATTCAATTCAGCAAAGAACGAGTTCCAAATCTCCTTGGAAACTTGGGGGGATAAAAAGAATATGTCTGCAGTTGAACCTCCCATGTCGATGACAATCCATTCCAATTTTTTTCTCATAGGAAATCATGTAAATGTAATATTTCCATCATAATCATAATTTGCTCTAATGAAATGCCATTAATCCATTCCAGCCCCCCAAAAACACATTTGTTGTTACATTTTTAATAAAGAAAGTAGCACTTTATTCTCTAAAACACAATAAAAGGGAATGTAAAGAACGAAACTGGTTTCATAAAGTGTAATTACTGTACGTCGGGACAAGCCGAAAGTCACAACAACAACAGTGGGTGTGTCACAGTATTCGGTTACTTTCCACTGTAACACAGTTTCCATTTAGTTACCGTTTAAAGCGTATCAGTCAAGAATTCACTCCTTGGATTGCTCCTCTACGTTTTTACGGAATCTGGCTCCCAACCTGCTCGTGGTTAGTGACTGGAGGGGCTAGCAGCTAGCCAAGCAACCAAACTCCTCCCGGTTGACCCTCGCTATACATCTCAACGACTTGACAGACTTATCCAAGGCTGGAAGGAGTCGCCGCCACATGTGCAAGTACTTTCGCCAGATTGCTAGCTGCCAACATTACCGCAAATAGCACTCGGTCACTAAATTCAATGCTATGGGCTCTGATAGTAGATAATAGACACCACTGTCGCTAACAGAACTCTGCTGCAAACCAATTGTTTTTACTTCACTCGAGCGGCGGCATATCTGAGGCTAGACTATCTAAAATTTTGGCTCGCAGCACAAAGTAAAAAAATTGATCAAGGAAGGGGTCATAAGTCGAAAGACTTGTAAATTGGGGCAATCTATTCACAAAGTACCAATGCAATTTGAAGATTGAATAAGTGGTGACATCCGTTTTGCAGATGGCTGCAGGATGTGTTTGACATCCCCCTGGTGGTCCAGCTGACAGACGACGAGAAGTACCTGTGGAAGGACCTGACACTGGAGCAGTGCCACCAGTTCGCCGTGGAGAACGCCAAGGACATCATCGCGTGCGGTTTCGACGTCAACAAGACCTTCATCTTCTCCGACCTCGACTACACGGGGTTGGTACTGATTGAACGGCAACCATCTTGTCTCGGCATGTCTAAGCCACATGATTTCCTTCACTGTTGTGTTTTTTCTTGTACCCCCAGTGCGTCACCGCAGTTCTACAGGAATGTGGTGAAGATCCAAAAGCATGTGACGTTCAACCAAGTCAAAGGCATCTTCGGCTTTACAGACAGCGACTGCATCGGTAATGGAACTAGAACAAACAAATAAACAAAAACAATTACAGTGGTACCATCATGAGTCCTTGGCTGACTATGATCAAAAGAGAGGAGAAATACTCAAATTAGGTTTAATAAGTATGTGTGTACTCCGCAGAAGACGGCAAACTAGTTGTTGCCTCAATTGTTTCAAGATGCGATTAGTCAATAAAATGCAGAGAATCCTGAACAACCAATTAATTGATTACTATGTCTGTCCTTAGTTTTTAGTAATACTGTCTAAATGTTTACATCATCATGCCCGTCTACATCTTCTCTATCCAGGAAAGATCAGCTTCCCAGCCATCCAGGCGGCCCCTTCCTTCAGTAACTCTTTCCCACACATCTTCGGAGACAAAAAGGACGTTCAGTGTCTCATTCCCTGTGCCATAGACCAGGTCAGCGTTTACAGCAACATTCAACAAATACAGTGGTGCCTTGAGATATAAGTGACCCGACATAGGAGTTGTTGGATATACGAGCTAAGCTGTCAGTCGGACAATTTTTTTGCTTTGACCTGCGGTGGCGGTAAACTCAACACACTTCACAATAAGCAGCGCTTTAGCAAATAGTGAAAAATAATTTTAAAAAGAGGCTTCAAGTTTTTTAACGACACTCCCAGTTGATGTTTACTGTCAAACTAAACATAAAACAAAGACAAGTACACATTCAAAACAACCACTTAGCTTTGCTTCAGAAAGTCAGGTAGCTTAATGCTAGCAAACAATGCAAAACAACAAACAAGCACTAACGAATAGCATTTGTCATGGTTTTATAACCCTTTAGCAACAGATAAACACTAACAGTGGAGCAACACATATAGACTGATAAAATAAGAATACAGGCATAATTTCTTTATCCTCTGAAAATAATTAATTTCACTGCAGCTTACTGAGCAATTGTGACCGTCTAACCATATATCTTTATCGTAATGCTCCTAGGTGCACACCAGAAGGAGCAGCACAATGTCCTAAGAATTGAAGCAAAAAATGTTTCTTTGTCTTTTTCGATTATGTAAATCATGTATGATTTACAAAATGCAATACGATAGAGTGCTCTTTTTCTTACAAATTCTTTTCGGAGGCTGGAATGGATTTTTGGCATTTTCATTCCTTTGAATGGGGAAAGATCATTTGCGATGTGAGTGGTTTGACTTATGAGTGTGTTCACAGAACAAATTAATCTTGTATCTTAAGGCAACACTCTACTTCTATGACGATGAAATTTTTTCACGCGAAACCCCTCGCCTGCGCAGGACCCCTACTTCCGAATGACCCGCGACGTGGCCCCGAGGATCGGCTACCCCAAGCCGGCGCTGTTGCACTCCACTTTCTTCCCCGCCCTGCAGGGGGCGCAGACCAAGATGAGCGCCAGTGACGCTAATTCTTCCATCTTTCTCACCGACACGGCCAAACAGATCAAGAACAAGGTATGACTTCAGTTACTCTAGTCATTTGAAGTTGCAGCCACCAAATGAGTTCGTGCAATTTGGAATTCAAAGGGTATAGTTCAAATCCTTAGTCCTTGTGACCATGTCGAAGTGCCCTTGAGCGAGATACTAAACTTCCAGTTGCTCCTGATAGTGCGTCGCAGTGTTAACGTACATTGAGTTAGAAAAGCACTGTACATTTGAAAGCCCATTTGACCATGTTTGCGGGGATAGGGACTGGGCGTGCAAGTTATTGATGCCTACCCAAAAAGATTTGTAGTCCGCTAATGGAACGTCACGTGACAAACACAGAACACAGGATAGCTGACTGCGACTTCCTGTGTATGCTACACTCACGAGCATAACTAGGATCGATGACAAAATAATTTGAACCCAAAGTTGCTAAAAAAAATAAAATAAAATCTTTATGGCTGCTGTCTTAGGGCAAAGTTAAATACATGCATCATTTATTTATACAGATACGATATATGTAAACATGAATGAAGCCTAAACATCAAATGTGGTGTCATCTTGTGTTTGGGGAAAAAAAAAAAGGAAAAAAAAAGACATTGTAGCTGTTTAAAGTCCGTTCCTACAGTTGGCTTGTCGTGGCCCGCTTTGCCATTCACCCAAACCGAGAGGAAGTGCTTAGACCTGTTTTGCCAAATGCAGAAGTAGGTTGCGCATATACCTGACTGGCTATAGATGGTCGAAAAACTTTTTTTTCTATTAAATTAAGCTATGGCTCGACTAAATGAAGCTGCTCCTATCAGTTCAACCTTGCTTGGCAGCAAGATGACACCAAAGCAGTATTTTTGTATTAGACATAGGTTTGCCCTGAGCACAAAACAGCAAATACTGTAGGTGAGTTTTTCAGCAAATAAACGAGGGTAGGTTCGCCTGAAAATTTGTGAAAAGGGAAATTTGCAAATGCCGAACTGCTATAAACACTGTATATATAGTAACTATCATATAACTTTCGATTGTGGTTGCTCACAGATCAACAAGTATGCATTTTCGGGGGGGAAAGACACTGTAGAGGAGCACCGGAAGTACGGCGGTAACGTAGACGTGGACGTCTCCTTCATGTACTTGACCTTCTTCTTGGAAGATGATCATAAGCTGGAGAAGATCAGACAGGTGAGTTTGAACACAACACACATTGATGACCAAAAAGTTTGAACTCCATTTTCTGTGTCCGTCCTTGGACTTACTACACGCGTTGTGTCTAGGACTACACAAGTGGCGCCCTTCTGACCGGAGAACTGAAGAAAATGTTGATCGAAACCCTGCAGCCAATCATCGCCGAGCATCAAGAGCGACGCAAGCAAGTCACGGACGAGATGGTCAAGCGGTTCATGACACCCCGGCCTTTGAATTTTAACCTCTAGCTCATTGATGAACAACAACAAAAACCTGCATCTTGATCAAAACTCATGTCATTATACTGGGGAAAAGAACAGAGTGGTTTCTATCAGGGCTGGGGAAAATGTTGATGTCTTTTACTGGAGGGAAGAGGTGCCTGCACTACATCTCCATGTTTAATTTAAAACCGGGAAATGTGATTATAAAGTGTAAATTAAACTAATGTCTCACTCCAATATGTATTTTACGGTGGCGTATTGTCATAATATCCATCCATCCATTTTCTGAGCCGCTCATCCTAACAACGGTTGCGGGAGTACGAGAGCCTATCCCAGCTATCATTGGGCAGGAGGCGGGGTACACCCTGAACTGGTTGCCAGCCAATCGCAGGGCATATATAAACAAACAACCATTCGCACTCACATTCAGACCTAGGGGCAATTTAGAGTCGTCAATCAACCAACTATGCATGTTTTTGAGATGTGGGAGGAAACCGGAGTGCCCCGAGAAAACCCACGCAGGCACAGGGAGAACATGCATGTATAAATGCCGATTTTCGTCTAAAAATATTACGACTTTATTCATAAAATTAGCTTTTTTTCTGACCATTATATAAAATTACAACATAATTCTCTTATATTACAAACTTATTCTTCTTTTTCCGTGAAATATGACTACTACTACTAAGTTTTATTTTGGAGGTTTTTCAACTTTTCTCTTAGAATGTACATTTTATTATCATAAAATTGTAAATATTTTTACTCGAAAAAATCTGATTTTCTTGTCATTTTCCACTCTTTTCTCTCATACAATTATTATTTTTTTTACTTTATCATAAAAATATAACATTTATAGAAAAGAATTCTTGTAAAATTAAGATTTTATGCACGTAATATTACAAATGCTTGTAAAATTGTCATAAAAGTGACTTGTTTTTGCAATGTGCTTGTAAAATGTATTTTATTCTCGCAATTTTTCAACTCTCAAGTTTTGTAATGCTATGACAGTTAGGTAGATTTTTTTTCTTGTAATTAGGCTTTATTCTCTTAGTATTTTGTTAAAATTTCTCTTTTTACTATTTCAAATGTTACACTTTCCATTAAATTCTCATTCTTTGTTCTGCAACACAACCGACTAACTACTGCTAGCATGACGACTCAAAGTTCAGGCCAGTGAACTGTGCCAAAACATGGTGATCTTTAAATATTTAGCCTTTAAATATTTAGTCTAACACCGTCCCAGTGAACCATTTCCAGATAAGAAAACTGTAAAGGTTGACCCAGAAGCAAGAAGCTTGGAGTACACTCACCAGACACATCATTAGGTACACTAGTCACACAGGCTGGCAAGTGGTATGGAACTGCTTTGCGTCACAATTATAAAAAGAATGTAAAATATATATATATATATATACGGATATACATTAATTATTTCAGTCACATCTTTTAATGTCGATCATCTATGAAAACCACAAAGTTGAATAGGCTGATAAAGCCAAGACAACGCCCAGTTGCCTACCATAAAAATGTTGTTGTTTTTTTAAATAAAAACAACCATCATAATGCTATGACATGACACAATCAACATCCTACCATTAGATTATTTGCTTTTATTTTGCTTTGTTTTTCTCTGCTCTCTGCAGCCAGCTGGGCATTGCAAATGAGAATCTGTTCTTAATTCCCTTACCTGGATAAATAAAGGATAAATAAATAAATATATGGGAGACAGGTCTGGACTGCAGGCAGGCCTGTCTAGTACTCACACTCTTCCACTACGAAGCCATGCTGTTGTAACACATTCAGATTGTGGCTTGGCATTGTCTTGCTGAAAAAAGCAGGGACGACCCTGAAAAAGATCTTGCTTGGATGGCAGCATATGTGGCTCCTAAACCTGTATGTACCTTCCAGCATTAATGGCTGCGTAAATTATGTTATTCAGACGTCCACTAAAATCCATTTAAATTAACAGGACAAATATAGTTATCCGATTAAAATGCAATTAATTGAGATTAATTAGTTACAAAGCCTCTAATTAATTAGATTAGATTTGTTTTATCGAGTTCTGCCCCTAATATATATATTAGCCACTGTGGGCGACTGGTTAGCACATCTGCCTCACAGTTCTGGGGACCGGGGTTCAAATCCCGGCCCCACCTGTGTGGAGTTTGCATTTTCTCCCCGTGCCTGCGTGGGGTTTCTCGGGGCACTCCAGTTTCCTCCCACATCCCAAAAACATGCATGGTAGGTTGATTGAAGACTCTGAATTGCCCGGAGGTGTGAATATGGAGTGCGAATGGTTGTTTGTTTCTATGTGCCCTGCGATTGGCTGGCGACCGGTTCAGGGTGTACCCCGACTCCCGCTTGAAGATGGCTGGGATAGGCTCCAGCAGCCCGCAGCCCGCGACCCAAGTGAGGGATAAGCGGTAAAGAAGATGGATAGATGGATACATATATATATATATATATTTTATATTTATCTAAATGTTACCTTTGCTACCAAGGTGAGCACTGAGTGTGTCCCCATATTTGAACCCGTGCCTAACATTTCGCCGCTTATACTGTTCTGATGACGTCCGCCGTGATAACAATGTTGATTCTAGGCCGGCGCTTCCTATTCGAAGCCAGGCGGACGCTGCTCGCCGCCCGCAGCCAATGCCACCGAGGGGCGGCCGGTGCTGACCAGGGGAGTTGCCTTGCTCCCGGACACACGATTGGACCGCCTTAAAAAGGGCAAACACGCGTCGGCGTTTGCACCCCCGGCGTCCGCCTCCCCCTCCCCTTGAGGCACAGAAATAGAAAGCGGACCGCAAACTAAAACGTTTAGTCCACGTTTCCACCATCGACATTTATTTTTTTCCCCTCCCCTCTAGCGTAGCTCCAGTATCACCAAGAAGGGGACAGTGCTAGCTGAGCCGGAGGAGGGGGGGGGCTATCCGTCTGTCAATCGCTCAAGTTCAGCCGGAAACACGGTTCGTAGCAAAAGTAAAAGTTGTGCAGTAGCTTTAACGTCGACTTAACGTGACAAATTGAAAAAGTTGCACCTTCGAGGGAATGGCACTCGACTTCGCCGCGGGCTGCGTGGGAGGTAAGAAAGCAAGAAAGAGGCGCTATGCGGGTGCGGGCGGGCGGCTAGCCAAACCTTGCCACTGCCGCTAGCCTGCCACGCGAGGCAGGATAACAGATTTATGCTAACCGTGCGTGCTTTGCCTAACACCGACAATCAAATTTTCTTCTCACGCCTTAAGAGACGTTATTAAGCAATAATAGTAATAATAATACCAGCTCAAATTACTCGTGAGAGTAATTCGTAGAAATCTACGTTAGTCAAAGGACTCCTCAAGTTACATTCCAAGACTGTCACTCAACGGGAATGGCTCCTCAGATTTATTACATCCTTATTTGTTGTATTTTATTTTATTGTAGCGTTACCTAATTATTATTTTTTTAGTCAATAATGTGTGTCAAGCGGTGGTGGGAAGTAATAAAGTACAGCTACTTAGTTTATGTACTCAAGTAGATTTTTCAGGTATTTAGTTTTGAGTATTTATTTTTCTGACGACTTTTAATCCCAACCTTTGCAAATCGAACCCCTGCATAAAAAAAAAAAGTGGAACCCCTGCATATTCGCGTTTTACTGATTTTTATTTTACTTATTTTTTTTTTTGGGGGGGGGGTTATTCTCTTTGTTTTAGGGGGGGGGAAACTCACCCATTTGCTGTTTTTTTTTGTGCTGAGGTTAAAGCAATGGCCATTTGTGGCTATGTGCCACGGAACTGTTAAAGTGAATTGAGGAGTTTCATAGTCAAGTAATCCTTTGCTGTTATGTTGTGGCATCTATAGGCAATTACAGGACCGTATATTTTTAAGGGGTGTCATTTACTCTCAGATTTATGCTATTTGCGGCAGGCTCAGCCCCTATCCCCCACATATAGCGGAGATTTCATGAATCTGTACTTTCTCCTCAGTTTGTCAAAAATAGGCTTGTTACTTTTTTCAACTGCTGAAGATGACTTAATGTATAAAAAAAAAAAAAAAAAAAAAAAAAATGTAAACAGAGAGGTAAAGTCAACCGCTATTGTTATCATGGGTCCTTACAAGCTGGAACGTGTACGATGGACCGTTAATGATGATGATTCAAAAGAGAGAGAGATAAAAACATGGTACTACTCATCCATGACCTAATTGTTTGACTTGTCGGCTACTAGAATGATTCTTGGGTAATACGTTGTCTTGTGCTAACCTACAAACCACCAGCTTCTGGCATTCAAAAATTATTTAACATGAAAAAGGTGTATTTTTACACTTCTCATTTAGTAATTTACCTTTTTTTTTTTTGTACGGCTCTCAATGTTGGCAAAGCTATGGGAATACATTGTTTTGATGACATGTCCAGAGATTGAATTTTTCTTAACAGTATGAGCACTATGCAAGTCATTAAAAGAGGAAAACTATTTTGTATGCTGTGAAGTATTTTTTTTTTAATCAGAAAAAGTATTGTATATAATTAACAATTTTTTTTTTTTTTAACTTTTTTAGTTAATTACATTTTGAGGTTTGTACTTTTTATTTATTTTTTTTACTGGTGTGAATTCTTCTCTCTCTCATTACAGTATTTGTACTTAAGTACACAACAACAAGCGCTATAGAAAATTGACTGATGGATAATTAAATTATTATAGAGGCTTGGTAAAATATCCATCCAACCATCCACATTTTTTCTGCTTATCCGGGTTACGGGGGCAGTAACCTAAGCAGAAAAGTGCAGACTTCCCTCTACCCAGCCACTTGGTCCAGCTCTTCAGGGGGAGGAAACCCGAGAGGTGCCCCGGCCAGCCGAGAGACATCTATTGACATCAATGATTGGCTGTGATTCCCGTCACGAAAATTCCACTTACAGGATTTCTGACATTTGTTGGACTTGTTTTAGTCGACACTGACCCAACCTTTGTGTTCACTTGGTAGTTGAGAACCTCAATAAACCCGCTCGAAGCTCAGTTCCCATGCTAATCACACTGGGAATGTTGTCAACTGTTTTGTCTCTGCCCAAGGACGGATCTTCTCAAATTCCAGTAGCAGGATTTCCCGATAAACTCACTAGAGTTGGTTTGGTCTTAATAATTTACAACCCCAATTCCAATGAAGTTGGGACGTTGTGTTAAACATAAAAACAGAATACAATAATTTGCAAATCATGTTCAATCTATATTTAATTGAATACATGACAAAGACAAGATATTTAATGTTCAAACTGATAAACTTGATTGTTTTAGCAAATAATCATTAACTTGGAATTTTATGGCTGCAACACGTTCCAAAAAAGCTGGGACAGGTGGCAAAAAAGACTGAGAAAGTTGAGGAATGCTCATCAAACACTTGTTTGGAACATCCCACAGGTGAACAGGCTAATTGGGAACAGGTGGGTGCCATGATTGGGTATAAAAGGAGCTTCCCTGAATTGCTCAGTCATTTACAAGCAAAGATGGAGTGAGGTAAAATAGTCGAACAGTTTAAAGAAAATGTTCCTCAACGTACAATTGCAAGGAATTTAGGGATTTCATCTTCTACGGTCCATATCATCATCAAAAGGTTCAGAGAATCTAGAGAAATCACTGCATGTAAGCGGCAAGGCCGAAAACCAACATTGAATGCCCGTGACCTTCGATCCCTCAGGCGGCACTGCATCAAAAACCGACATCAATGTGTAAAGGATATCACCACATGGGCTCAGGAACACTTCAGAAAACCAATGTCAGTAAATACAGTTCTGCACTACATCTGTAAGTGCAACTTGAAACTCTACTATGCAAAGCAAGAGCCATTTATCAACAACACCACAGGAACGCCGCCGGCTTCTCTGGGCCCGAGGTCATCTAAGATGGACTGATGCAAAGCGGAAAAGAGTTCTGTGGTCCGACGAGTCCACATTTCAAATTGTTTTTGGAAATTGTGGATGTCGTGTCCTCCGGGCCAAAGAGGAAAAGAACCATCTGGACTGTTATGGATGCAACGTTCAAAAGCCAGTATCTGTGATGGTATGGGGCTGTATTAGTGCCAATGGCATGGGTAATTTACACATTTGTGAAGGCACCATTAATGCTGAAAGGTACATACAGGTTTTGGAGAAACATATGCTGCCACCCAAGTAACGCCTTTTTAATGGACGCCCCTGCTTATTTCAGCAAGACAATGCCAAACCACATTCTGCACGTGTTACAACAGCGTGGCTTCGTAGTAAAAGAGTGCGGGTACTAGACTAGCCTGCCTGCAGTCCAGACCTGTCTCCCATTGAAAATGTGTGGCGCATTACAAAGCGTAAAATACGACAACGTAGACCCCGGACTGTTGAACAGCTGAAGCTGTACATCAAGCAAGAATGGGAAAGAATTCCACCTACAAAGCTTCAACAATTAGTGTCCTCAGTTCCCAAACGTTTATTGAATGTTGTTAAAAGAAAAGGTGATGTAACACAGTGGTAAACATGACCTTGTCGCAGCTTTTTTGGAACATGTTACAGCCATAAAATTCTAGGTTCATGATTATTTGCCAAAAACAATCATGTTTATCAGTTTGAACATTAAATATATTTTCTTTGTAGTGTATTCAATTAAATATAGGTTGAACATGATTTGCAAATCATTGTATTCTGTTTTTATTTGTTTAACACAACATCCCAACTTCATTGGAATTTGGGTTGTACATTCCAACTTTTTTTCCTGTAATACTGCTACAATTCTCATTCCACATTATATTCCTTTATTTGAGTTTTTCATAATTAAAAAAAATATTTAAAACATGACATAACGTAAAAAAGGCCATAAAGTATAAGGGCCCCACTGGAAAAAAAAAAGTCATTTCTGTTACACGAATAAAGTTTTTTGTGATTGCATTTTTAGTTTTGCTTGGTTTTTTTTTGTCCACATCAGTGTGGCCCTAATACTACTTTTACATCTGCTTCACCAACTTGTTTTCCTCCAATTTAAAGTTGGTGTTTTCTATCGGGTATCATGATTGCTACTGTGTTAGCTGAGGTTAACAGAAGTGTGTATGCATTGGGTTAGAATAGTTTAAAGTAAACAGAAGTGTTCATATTTGCTCAACACGGCAAAGTGAAATCAAAGTGAACTATTTTTTTTAAACAAAATTCTTAAATTGTGGCAAATTCCGTATATTGACAGGTACCAACGCAAACGCTTCCTTCCATGTATTACAATTAAACATTGATGGGTACTAAAAATGAATTCTACTGAATTGTGTTTTTTTAAATTGTGTTTCCAGGTGCTGCTGGTGTTTTGGTTGGACATCCGTTCGACACAGTGAAGGTGGGTGTGTCATCCGTAGCGTGATGCCGAATTATGCTTCAAGCCTGGTCTGTCATGTGTACACACCAATGTGAATCTAAATACAGGACGTCCTTGAATTACGACGCACTCGACCTCGGACGTTTCGACTTTACGACGACCGTGCCTCGTCCGCCATTTTGTCCCCAGCGCCATAGTGTTTCTGCTTAGCTAGTGCATAGTGCTTGTCTGTGTTTGTGTGGCGGGAGTATCTTTGCATTTTTCACCCTCCTTTTTTCACACTCTCAGCAGTAATGGTAAGTACAGCATCTTATTTTTTTATTTTAATGTATTTTAGTTTCTTTATACGAAGTGTTAACCTTTCCTGCTACGGTCACCTGACCGTGGTTGGGAGACACAGGGGTTAACTCCCTTCTCTCGTTGCACAGCTGAGCTGGGTGGCGGCAACAATAAAGGCACGAAGCACCGATTTGCTGCTTTAACGGCTTTATTAGCTCCTCTGCACATTCAACGTCAACGGGTCCTCCGCTAATCGCTACTCTTCCCCGGTCGCCTTCACTACACTTGCCACTGTACACACTCGCACCGGCACGCACTCCTTCCTCCTTCGCAGTCCCATCGAACGACGCCTGCGCAGTCCCGTCTCACTCACACATCGACGCAGACGCCCACACACACTGAGCTTGCTGTCACAATCACGTGGGACAATACCTGTAACCAAAGTAAATTTCGACTTTAACAGTGAAATCCGACTTACGCAGAAAATCGTGTTACAGCGCCAGCGTAGGAACGGAACTCGTTTGTAAATCGAGGACTTCCTGTACCTCAAAATGTAATTATATGCACCTACAACCTAAACCAACTTAAATGTATGTTTTGTAAAATGATTTCTATGTACATCTTCAGAAACACACAGATTGTCTTGAGTAAATGGTGAAGAAGATACATTGTGGTTGTTTATCTACTGCCCCTTTTCCTGTAGCAAGGAAGTAGCCAGGGCGCTTTTGGAAGGAAATTAAGTAAACTTAAGCATAGGGCTGGGCGATTAAATATTTGTGTTGCTTCATTGGTGTTTGTTTGTTGATTTTTTTGTGGCTACCGTAGTTCAAAGAGCATCCCCGCCAATGTGCATTGCAATCACTGAGGTGCACACAAGGTGGCCGAACATAGCTGAACTGGCGTACAGGGTTCAGAAACTACTTTTCATGAGTGCCCGACCGTAGGCAACTACGTTTGCTGCAATTCGACAAATATGAATTGCAGAAGAACGGCATCGCAACGTCGCAGATTTAGGCTAACGGCCTATCAAAAACTTCATGTCGCATCATATTAGCTTTCGCAACAAAACATTTTTCTGCATACGAAGCGAGATCCAGCCGACCACTTCCAAGCTGTACCAATACAGAACGTACAACAGCTTCTCAAATGTCCACACACTCTCCTTTATTTCTCACCCATTTCTTCTCTTTTTGTTATAATATACCGAGCTACAACAGGCAGGGCAATCCGTTTCTTTCTTGAAAATTGCACCACATTTGTGGCACTATAAAAAAATAATAACAATGTTATGTTCACAATGTTTTTTCCCTGATAAGAACACCAGGGGTCACAGTTTTTCTGTTGCACCAAGTTGGTATGTGCGAGGGTCATTTGCTGGGTGTGAATCACTGACTGCAAGTTATTTGCCATTCTCCAGTTCAGTCGCCTGCAGCAGAGAGGAGCTAGTTTACAGGAGTCGCAGTCAGTGTTGCCAATTTTGTGATTTGGTCACTATATTAAGAATTTAAAAAGAAATGGGATTTTTGTGAAAAAAACATCAGGTTCTATTTAAAGGCCATATCATCTAACCCAATTTAAACATACAGTAAGTAGCCTTCTGTCCTGTTTCCACCCCAGTTTATGAATCAGTTAAATTAACAATGCTCATATTAATAAGCAGTAATGGATAAAAATGGCTTTTTAATATTATGTTACAGTGGAACTTTTAAAGTCAGACACCTAGACGCTGCTCAAACTTTGTTTCTTTTTCGGACCCATAGGAAATAATGCAAATTGTGTTAATCTATTCCTGGCTCAAACTGTCACCATCAACTGCGCAGGTAATGTTTTAAGACAAACTGGCCACTGTGTAAGAAAACTAAATTAGGCTAAAATAAATCTTGGTCGAATTAACTAGTGTATGTAATTGACAATTAATTATTGCTCGTATTGAATTACTGTACCATGTCGCATTAAGTATCATTTCTGTTTCTGTGGTTATCATAACACTTTTTGCCTTTGCCATCACTGGTACCACTCTCTTGTGACATCAAAAAAGCCAAGGAATAAAAATGTGAAGTTGATCCTTTTTGTTTGTTTTCTTTGACTTTTGAGGCATACCTTTCCCTGAATATTGTTTCCCTTACAAATTTTGGAATGTTTTACTTTGGAGGTCCCACTCTAAATTTAGGTTTGAAGCAGCTTTGAAGAAAAAGTACCATCAGATGCTGTGGTGGGACATTAGTTTGTTGTACAGAGCTCCCCAATAGGGATTGAACCCTGCTCCCAATGGAAAAAAACAGCAAGTAAGTGATGCCATCCAAAAAGTTTTGTAATTGGATATAGATTCCACAGTATGGCAGCAATGCACTTTTATCTATTAGACAAGGCAATGGCTTGACTATGTGAAGCTCCTCTCATTACTGCATCATTTTTACTTGGCACCAAAGCAATATTTTATATTAGACATGGCTTTGGCCTGAGCACAAAAATGGCGAATGTGAGTTTTGCAGAGGATAGTTTCACCCAAAAATCTGCAAATAGGTGAGTTCTTCAGTGATTAACAGAAGATGGGTTAGCCCAAAGAAAAAAACGAATAGGGCATAAATGAAGAACTGCAAATATGCAGGGGTTCACTCACTGTACAAGTTAAACCTGCATAGTTTACAAGTTGTGTTTTCGTGACACCATTTTGTGTGCACTCCGGGAAGTAGTGTTGCTACAAGGCCAGCGTCAGGATGCAGAAACACTTGCAGTACATATTTACATTTATTTGATGTGGCTGGATGAATGGGCAGTGTCTGCGTGCTTGGTGTTTGGCTCTTGTGTATTTTGCTGTGAATATTTATGCTTGGCGATGTGCTGGAAGAGGAGGAGGGTGGGGGCTGTCTTTAACAGCAACAGTGTCACTGTGTTGTAGATGAGAGAGAGAAATAAACAACCTCTCGACGGAATTGGGACCTAGTAAGTAAAGTCCAGGTCTTTCTTTCTCGCCCTCTCTGTCAGGGGTGTCCAAACGTTTTCCTCCGAGGGCCGCATGCAGAAAAATGGAAGGATGCAGAAAGGGCCACTTAGGCATTCTTCAACTTTAATTCATTAAATGCGTTGAAATCAATCCATCAAGCAATGTTATATTGTTTTTATTTACAGAATATTGTAGTTGTTTTTTAAAAACTTCTACATCACAACTTTCGGTTAAAGATAAGCCAAATAGTTAAGGATTTTGAGGTGGCCCACATTCAGAACCAAAATAAAAGTAAAGTTTATTTGAGTATCATTCATGTGATATGTTCACAAATCGGACTTTAACGTGGAGCAGAAAGTGGATTAAAACCGTTTTTGCTTCTGAAGCTGGATTAACTTTATTCACCAAGCGTGTTATGAAGAGAAAAGTTGTTACTATTTTACTTGTAAATAGTTTCTATGCAGCTTTGCATATGTAGAAAATCTTTATATAAAACTAAACTAAATAGTAGTAGTAGTGATCAGGTGTGTCACACTCATGGGGGATGGTGTTTCACAACCCCCTCAGCTTTTTCAACATATACACTTTAACACCAACCTCCCCCACTACGCTTTTTTTTTTTTGTTTGTTTTTTTTAATAGCGTTCCGGACTGTTAAATGTAGGGCTGCAACAATTAATCCAGTAATTGAATTACAAAAAAAGGTCGAAGCAAAATCTCTACCTCAAAGCTTCACAGGGATCATTTATCCACATGCACTCATGTTACTGCAATCTCACGCACAACTGCATGTAGAAATGAGTTGGCATGATGGCAGTGAGCCAGGAGGAAAGAGTGAAAAAGTTAGAGATCATTGCTGCAGGTGTACTTTCAATCGCTTTATTGAACATACCGCAAGAAAACAAACACGTAATGAACGCATTTAAACATGAGCTACTCATGGCCACAACTCACGCCAGTGTCACTCAGCACCCAGTCGAGCTAATGGGTTACCCCAGGCGTGTCAAACTCATTTTTGTTGCGGGCCACATTGTAGTTATGGTTTCAATCAGTGGGCTGTTATAAATGTGGAACCGTGTAAGTGTATACTCTCCTCATCATTTCATATACAGTGTAACCTCGGTTTTTGTATGCCCTTGTTTTCTTGATTAATTTTGAAATTTTTTCGGCCAAAATTTTGTCCCAGTTTTTGTACATCCGCTTGGTTTTTGTACAATTGAAAATGGTTCAAACGCCCGTGTCACTGCTAACTTTCTTATTTTAAAATGCTTGCCATTTCTCAGTCTTATTAAAAGTGAAGACAATTTAAAATGTTGGTCCCTAAGAACATGAAGTAGACGCACATGATTTCTTACGTGGGCCTCATGAAATTATATGGCAGGCCGGATCTGGCCCCCGGGCCTTGAGTTTGCAACATGTGGGTTAGCCAGTTAACAGCCAGCCCAGTTAACACTCATTCGCTGACACCCACGTCACTTACCAAGCCAGGCCCCACCTTTTAAATTGATACGCACTTAGTCACAGATACTACAGTAGAACATGAGGATGGTAACCTCAAGAAGACAAAAGTCATACCTGCACCTCACAGGAACTTGTTGTTGGTTGATAATGCAAAATCCATTATCAATTTGTTTACTCAATTAATGAGTTCAGTAATCGGTAGACTACTCGATTCGAAAAATATTCGATAGCTCCAGCCCAATACCTCCCAGGCCGCAGTTTGGACACCCCTGGCCTTTATCCTGTCTTGAGCTGTACACGACTTGTAAAAAAACAAAAACACACACACACAATAAATCCTAACTTTGCACATATGCATTTTTGTTTTTTACTCTGATTGCCTGCTTGTTTTCCCTTTAGCAGTTTTACATTGTCATGTTGTGACATCATGATCATGATGCTAACACAAGTCTGTCGGTCCTCAGGTGCGTCTTCAGGTTCAAAATGCGGACAAGCCTCTCTACCGTGGCACATATCACTGCTTCCAGTCCATTGTACGCCAGGAGTCGGTAAGCTTGACTCGAAATATTTAATTCAAGCCCTCGACTTTGCTTCCCAGTCCAACCGCACTGCTAATTAAGGAGTCTGGTTACAATGTCACGAGCCACGTCAGCCAAGCACGTTGGAGACAACCAGTGGTGGCGTTGAGGTTAAAAGGGGCGGAAATGTCTCCTCTCCCAGCACTGCTGGAACCTCATTCCTTAGAGGGCTAAATTAAGCTTTGGACGTCAGGCTAAGGTCAAAGCTACACGTGGAGTCTGCTCAGCACGTATACATTTGACTACGTTAACGTTAATATCATCTCAAGTCACGACTCAGGAGGGACTTTTGGATCCACTATGGGGATTTAAAAACAAATACATTAGACAGCACTCTATGAATGGCATTGGAAATGACTAAAATTGTTTGTGTAATGGTTAGTACAGCAATTGCTCGCTATGCAATGGGGATAGGGACCGGATCATTTACTTTTAAACTCATCTTACAACATTACCCTTAAATATAAATGGCTTACAGATGATGTGATTTTGGAAAAAAGGCACCAGAAGTACTTATGTACATGCGACTAACACCCTCACTCCTTTGAGATCCATAACTTTGACTTAGTGGAAAAAATAATAACGCTCGATTTCTATGTCAAACGATGGTTATTTTAATGCATTCCTGATCAAAAAAAATATATATTATTGGTAATAAAACAGTGAAGTTGGTTTCAAAGTCCTTATTCCTGTTAGAAATGGTAAAATGTAGACCTATACAATTTAGGTACAATTTTTATGTAACTTATGTGCAACACATTTAAATTCATGATTTTGAGTAGTTATTTTTTCCCCTTCATTTAAGCACAGGGCTACTGTTTAAACTACATAACGTTACAGTGGCTTACAATATTAAATATACTTTTTAGGAATATGTTTTATGTTTTAATGTTGGTCATGGTGGTAATACTTGGAGAGCTAAGAATCTTTTTTAAAGGTGGTGCATAGATGTTCTTACCAGGTTGAGACAGCCTTGAATGTCAACGCACTGCCATTGTTCCGTAGACGTTGGGTCTATACAAAGGCCTGGGCTCTCCAATGATGGGCCTGACCTTCATCAACGCCATCGTGTTCGGCGTGCAGGGCAACGCCATGCGCAAGCTGGGTCGCGACACACCGCTCAACCAGTTCCTGGCAGGTGCCTCGGCGGGTGCCATCCAGTGTGTCATCTGCTGTCCAATGGAGCTGGCCAAGACCCGCATGCAGATGCAAGGCACGGGAGAAAAGAAGTCCAAGAGGAAGATGTACAAGAACTCTCTGGACTGCCTTGTGAGGATCTACAACAAGGAAGGCATCCGGGGCATCAACCGCGGCATGGTGACGACGCTCCTTCGCGAGACCCCAGGCTTCGGCGTCTACTTCCTGGCGTACGACGTGCTGACGCGCCACCTGGGCTGTGAGCCGGAGGACCCCTATCTGATCCCCAAGCTGCTGTTCGCCGGCGGCATGTCCGGCATCGCCTCCTGGCTCTCCACCTACCCCGTGGATGTCATCAAGTCCCGACTGCAGGCGGACGGCGTGGGCGGCGTACACCGCTACGGTGGCATCGTTGACTGCGTGCGGCAGAGCGTGCGCAAAGAGGGCTGGAGGGTGTTCACGCGTGGCCTCACCTCCACGCTGCTTCGGGCGTTTCCGGTCAACGCCACCACCTTCGCCACCGTGACTCTCTTCCTGCTGTACATGCGAAAGGATGACGAATGCGTCCTGAAGGGCCCAGAGCCGCAGGCCGTACCCATGCAGCCGCTGCAGCCTCAGGCTCAAGCCACCAGCATCTGAGCTCAGCCGCGCCAAGCAGAAAAGTGATTGTAGGTACAAATCACACAGGCGTAGTATTTAATAATTATATAGTGAGATGAAATGGCACTTGTACATATCCTCTTTTTTTATATACTTCATTTTTTTATGCTCATTAAAGAATAGAGCCAACGTGGTTACAGGAGTTACTGTAATGCACAGTAACGTGTTCAAAGGCTGCGGCGCCTCATCTGTTGCAACGCATATCTTCAATTAGACTTATTTTATGGTGTCAAACTACCAGCTTACTCCCCCCAAGTTCCACACTACACTTTTATCAATTTACCCTAATGGTTACCTAAGTTGGGGGACTCGAGTGAAACCTAAGTTTCCAATTTTAGGTCTACGGACTTACGAAAGACTCGACTTTGACTTGAAATACATGACATTTGAAAATCACCAATTTCAAGATATGCTACTCACGACAGACTGATAACAAATGTCTCTTTGTTAGCAAGCTAAGCTAAACTCTATTGGGAAGCTTCAACGTGCATTGAGATGAGTTTATTCGGACACGAAGATTTGACAAATGATGTTTTATTCTAGTAGTGATTGACGCACTTGGTTTTGGGTGAAATTTCAGGATGAACCTAAAATGCCCTAAAAACTTTATCTTCTCTAAACTTTTGAATGTACTTGTCCAACTGTTCAATGTTTCTGTACTTTTCACACAACTTTGTTCTTTAACAAGGAGACGAACGGCAACATATTAAGGACATGCGGTTCTGTGCCTTTCTGTGACTCGTCCAGTAGCTCTAAATTTCTGCTGATGACACTGTGTGACACTCGAAACTTAGTGGCCACTTCTATCTGAAAACATCCCGTTTGAAGCCTTGTGATGGGGAAGAAGTACTGCTGAGCATTTGTTAGGCGTCGTGAACAGCATGATGAAGAGGACTGTTTAAACACCAATTCTAATTGAACCAGGAAATTTGCTTCATTCATGTTGTGAATTTAGCCGTTAAGCATCTTGTTAGAGAACAGAAAGTCGTCCCAAAACAGAAGTACTGAGCTGTTAGATGTGCATTCAAAAGTTTAGAGGCGATCACCTGTAAAGGTTTTAATGCGTTTTAGGTTCATCTTTAAATTTCACACAGAAGCCAAATATTCCCAATTTGTTGTGAGTAGTGTAGTGTGCCATTTGTTGTTTTTGAAAGAAAATATTTTTTGGGGGTGTAGTGTGAGCGAACGTGTCAATCCACCAGTATGCGCGGACGCATAGTGCAGAGGCCACCTCATAAAGCAAATCTCACGGAGGGAGCATTGAAGATTATTACATTTGGATTCAAGGATTATGTGTTTGCTAAAATTGGGAAAAAGAGTGTCAACATGGAAGGTTAGCAACTCAGAGGAAACAACATCTAACTTTATCCATCACAGTCACTCAAAAACCCACAAAGACAGGAAAGCTAACTTCACAGTTTAGCTGGTCAAACATGAACAACATTTTCTATCTGTTATGCGTGTAATTGAGAATAAAATAGTGATAGACAAAACGGAGACTGATTTTGGAACCAAAAAAACAAACAAAAAAACAACCTGATTGTTAATCTGTTGGTGCAGCTAACTAACAGGAGCCCAGATATTCAGTGCAATGTGGCTCGTGTGTGTGAGTAAGCTTGTACGACCTGACTTATGTCTTTCCTAAATTGCTTGAAATTCAGTGGGGACTTGACTTGCCTTATTTTTTTGCTACAGTAACAGAAAACTTTAAGACTCCAGACTCCCACCTCTGATGGTTACAAACATACTGTACATACATGTAAATATTACATTTGTTTTCCTTAGCTTACAGCTGTGTCATTGTCGGTGTACAGTATTTCTTTATATAGATCCTCCAGGTTATGACAGTGGAACTTCCAAAGTCCAACACAGTCCACTCAGTGACGCTGGTTGAGTTCCCAAAAAGTGAAATAAGTTTTAGGTGCAAACTGCTATTTAAAAAAAAAAAAAAAAAAATTATATTTGCACACATAACGCAAGGTTTTAGAGCAATACTGTCACTAAGTGGCATTGCTTTATTTAAAACTGTCAATTTGGTGTATGAAATTGATATTTAATTAATTGTATCAGTCATAGTATACTGAGCAAGACTTTCCTATGACAGTAAGGTCCATTTTATGTTCTGCGGTTGTCACTTTTTTCATCACTCATCACAGAAAATCCAAAGAAAAAGCAGACAAAATAAAACACGGTTTTCAGTTCAGATGCTGCCTGAGCTGAAGTCTAGGGTTTGTTGCACTTTGGAGGTTCCACCGACCGTGCTAGACCATCACCGTCCCGCTGCAATGTAAATTTTAAGCAAAATGGCCGATGCAGAGAATGTGTAACGGTGGTCTTGAATGTTTAAAAAAAAATAAAATAAATTAAGATATTGTATAATAGTTGGATCCAAATGATTGCAAAGCATGTATAAAAGCAGTGTGCCTGTGTTAAATTAAGCACATCTCTATGCAATTTACTTATTTTTCTACTCCTCTCCCACTCGATTATTTATGCCCCCTTTGATTCCATATTTTGTTACAATGTCAATTGTGCTAAAATGCTGTCATCGATTTAATTGAGTGCCAGTAAAAGGCACACCATTTCTTGTCAAATGGCTTTTTTGTTTAAGGTAGTTTGAGTCATCAAGAGGTTACATATGGTGTGTGTGTGTGTGTATGTATGTGTGTATATAGCGGTGCCTTGAAATAAGAGTTAAATTCATTCTGTGACCATGCTCGTATCTCAGAACACTCACCTCAAATCATCTTTCTTTATTGAAACCAATGAAAATGCACTTAATCCGTTCCAGCCCCTAATAAAACACCAACATCATTTGTTAATGTGCTTTTTCAGAATAAAATTGCACTCAACAGTATTGCACTGTATAGAAACACAATATTTACTGTCCACATAACCTGGAAACATGGAAAATGTAAGTACAAAACACAACTGTACCTAATGCATTGTTCTTCTGTGGGGTTTATTGGCATTTGGCATACCAGCCTAATAGTGCATTACCGCCATCAATTGGTATTGTCCTTCCACTGCAAGGAAGTCTATGTGAATTGATTGTGGCCTAATGGAGGGAGGTTTTGCTGCCCACTTCTAACAGTGGGGTTCTGAAATGCATATTTTTGCTCGCATCAATATGAAAAGTGGGCCCAGCAATGGCTCATATAGTGAAAAACAAGCAATTTAAGGAACTCATATCTCAAGGCACCACTGCATAATATACACAGATGATATTGCAATAAATTAGTCCTACCCTGCTGCAAGGCAACATGTAGATGCCGAGAAAGTAACAGCTGCTGTTGTTGATTTTTCACTTGATGCTGCTGATTTGTACTTTTTTTGGTGGTTATAGTTGTACGACTATTATAAAATGGAACAATTGATCATTATGGTTAAAGCAGTATTTACTGTATACGTGAAATTGTGTTATTACGGGGGTTCCCCGGTTTATGATAAGTTCCATTTAGAGAGATTAAATAGACTGATTTAGACAGCGACGTAGATACATAGTAGCGACAAGCGAGGCAACCTGGTAGAAAACAGTAAAAGGTGTGAAATGTGAACGTTTGCTTTGAGTAGGCAAACAGCCCCATCTGGTGGGAAAATGTAAAAATAAAAACAATTGGGAGCCAGAACAGAGGCTCCTCTGTTTACGACGTTCCATTTCTCAAGTTGCGACGTTATCCATGTTTGGACCTAAGTCGGCATATGTCGTAGTGTATCATTAACCTAAGCTAACACAGCTAAGTAAAGTCATAATTGCAGTAAATATTTGGCAAAAACAGACCTCTTCATTTTTTGGGTGAATTGAGTATATATTTTTTTAATGATTTCTGGTTCAAGGTTCAAGCTAATCATTTTTTTTTTAGGTATTCTAAGGTAATATGATTAAAGAACTAAGTGGTATATTTGGAAAATGTTAACATATTAGAGTATATAATATATACACACACCTACATACATACATATACAGTGGGTACGGAAAGTATTCAGGCCCCTTAAATTTTTCACTCTGTTCTATTGCAGCCATTTGATCAATGACGTCATTGATCAGCTCCGCAAAAGACATTTACTCCGCGTCGCCGCGTGTACACTATATTTGAATCCAAAGCCTGGTTTGATGCCCATGTCATCACAGTGCTTGACTAGCCAGCCAACTTCCTGGATCTAAACCCCATTGAAATCTATGGGGTATTATATCAAGAAGAAAATGAGGGGCACCAGACCCAAAACTAAAAAATAAATAAACTGAGCATAGAGGAAATCTGGGCTTCCATAACTCCCAGACAATGCCACAGGCTGATTGCCTTAATGCCACGGTGCATCGAGGCCGTGATTAAGCAAAGGGATTCTCAACCAAGTATTAAAGATTAACGTATCGTTTTGAAAGTAGCATATTTTGATTGATTTAATGTGACCCTAATTTTTCTTTTTTTCCTCTCTACAAAAGCATAAGCAAATGGTGATTTCTTCACAGTATTCTAATTTTTTAAATTCCTGATTTCGTGGGTTTTATGAGTTGGAAGCCCATATGTAAAAATAAACAAATAAATACTTGAAATTGTTTAAATTGTGGCCCCTGAATCTACAATAAATGAAAGTTTAACTTTTTTAATGGAATGATGGAAATAAACTTTTCCATCATATTAAAATCTTTTGGAAAGGGTCTGTATATTATATATCTCCTTACATTTTCTGTACCACTTATCCTCACTAGGGTCACGGGCGTGCTGGAGCCTATCCCAGCTATCTTCGGGCGAGAGGCAGTGTACACTCTGAACTGGTCGCCAACCAATCGCAGGGCACATATAAACAAATAACCATTCGCACACACATTCACACCTACGGGCAATTTAGAGTTTTCAATCTACCTACCATGCATGTTTTTTGGATGTGGGAGGAAACCGGAGTACCAGGAGAAAACCCACACAGCCACAGGGAGAACATGCAAACTCCACACAGGCAAGGCCAGATTTGAACCCAGGTCCTCAGAACTGTGAGGCAGATGTGCTAACCAGTCGCCCACTGTTCCAACTCATTGGACAGCAATGATACATAATTAGAATGAAACAGTAGTGCATAATGTAATCCATAACATAAATGACACACGATAGAATTGGATGTCAAAAACACAAACCATACAGTTGCATACACAAATAATAGTTTTTAATATTCTTTAACATTGATTGGGATTTACATTCTGATGGCTGCAAACATGATAATTTTCTTTCTGACAAATATTCACATTTCAGTGCCACATCTTGAATTCCTAACAGCACAAGGTGCTTCCAACATTAAAAAAAAAAACCTCCATAAAATAAATAGTATGCATATTACACAGCTACGCAAACTGAGGTTCGTCAGTTTGTCGTGCAAATGGTTTGAGCTCATATCCTGATGATGCTCGTGGTGCTAACATAACAAAAAAAAGTAGCAATTAGACTCTGAGTGTGTGTGTTACCGTCTCGCACGACTTTCCTGCGTTTTCCATGAGGGAGGCGTCGCAATTGTAGCGTAGGAAGTGGTAGAGCTCCTCGGCCCTCGCTCTACTCATGCCGCCTCCACGCGCCAAGCTTTCAACTGAGCTGTGCACACAACGTTCTTAAGTTAAGTACACAAAAGGCTTTTTTTTTCAGATGAATACTGGTCTAAAATCAGGGTTTAGTTCCAATTTTCACAGAAAATGGGGGGAGAAAATCCTCTCTCACTCTCAGCATTTTTCCCAATTTATCAGTGTAACACTGTGCTGATTCAAGCCACTAAACGTTTACCTGTTGATGAGCTGGGCGACGGATCCGAAGTGGCGGCTCATGTTAAGCGCGTGGACGTAGTTGACGGCAGGGATGCTCAAGTAGAGCTGAAGGGCCTGCTGCCCGTGCTGGCCGCTCAGTTCCGAGGAGGGCGGGGCGAAGGCCTGCCCCTTGCGCCGTTCCAGTCGCGCCAGCTCGACCAGCAAGGCGGCGCTCTGCTCGGAGCCGTCGCTCCACAGCAGGTGCACGCCGGTCCGCACCAGTGCCACCAGGGTACTGTCATAGCAGTGGGTGCGCTGGAAGGGACGGGATGCATCACCTGGAACACATATTGTCGTTAAGCTTGACCCTTAACGTTACGTGCATCTGTTGGTCTTTGACAGATCATGGGGGAAGCTTGAAACAGTGAACGTATAAAACAGCGTATACATTTTTATTATTTTCTTTATGTCTTGGGTAAAATATGGCATCACATTGTTTGAGAGATGTTTGGTTTGAAACAAAAAACACAGTTTCGCTTTTGTCTGAACCATTGATTTAGGATTAATCATTCATTTATTAACATCAGACAGGCTATTAATACATTTGGATCTGTAAGATCTGTAGTTCATAATTTGATATAGATAATTATTACAATGCTATTCTTGGCTCAGGTCAAAACTGACCCAGAACATACACTGAATAAAAATATAAACACAACACTTGTTTTTGGTCCCATTTTTCATGAGTTCAACTCAAAGACTTGTTCTATATACACAAAAGGCCTATTTCTCTCAAGTATTCGCAAATCTGTAGATAATCCATCCACTTCACATGTGCGGCATATCAAGATGCTGATTTGTCCGCATGATTATTGCACGGGTGTGCCTGAGGCACCCCAAGAAAAAAGGCCACTCTAAAATGTGCAGTTTTCTTCTCATGGGGTGTAATAGGAGATTTGGAGATTGCACTGGTTGTTTGTCTATGTGTCCTTCTATTGACTGGCGACCAGTCCAGTGTGGACCCCGCCTCTCGCCCAAAGTCACCTGGGACAGGCTCTACTGAGAACAAAGCGTGATAGAAAATGGATGGACGATGTGACATAATAAGACTGACCTGGCTTGGTTCTGTCTTTCTCCACAATGAAACAAACGCGCTCGAAGCGCTCCTGCAAGCTGCTGACTCTCTCCGCCAGCCGCTTGCGGTTCTGGAGGGACGCCAGATCCGACTGGGCGTGCCTCTCCACGGCCATGCGGGCGCTGACGACGAAGTAGCTGCCGTCCAGCGAGCACACGTGGACGATGGCGCCGTGACACTGGCGTAGGCTGGTCACAAGTTCCACGCCGCTGCCGAGGCAGCGACTGTCCACCAGGATGCACACCGGACTCTCCGTAATGGACGGGCCGGGTCCGACAGGATCTGGGATAGTGGATGGAGGCTCCTGGATGGTGGAAAACTACACACAATCTGCATTTCATTTCGTTGTCTTGTACTTGTGACATGTAATGACAATAAAGTGGAATCTAATCTAAGATCAATATGGCCAAGTCGACAATCATTAAAAAATACAAATGAATTGTTTTGTTTTATTATTAATAGTGGTCAAATTCTTTGAACACTAGTACGACAGGTCAAATGTTACTTGAAATATTGCCTGTACAGTTTAAAAAACAGGAAAGTTTCCACTATTTCCTATCATAGGATTTTTTGAAAATATGAACTAATTGGATGTTGTTTTGTTTTAGCATTTGTTTTTTTTTCTGTACCTGAGGCTGTTTCTTAGTTACATCATCTGACTCTGATGTGTCAAAGTCCAAGTGGTCATAAAGTGCATGTTGATTTTCTATCCTCTGGCGACACCTGCAGGAGGAAGCAAGCATTAAATGAGTTCATTGGGCTCTGGGAATCCTCTATGAGCTTTTTTGATTCCATTAAAAACTTTGTTGCCAAGCAAGACAGCAGCACCTACCAAAGCAAGTAAACAGTCTATCAGATGTATTAAAGTGTGGAATACTTAACACATGAAGATCAAGTACATGAGGTCATACCACATTATTGTGTTTGCGTCTTATGTTTATGCTCCCCGCAGCTACGTGACTATTTTGTTCCGCCCAGTCTGCATCGCTTGTTGTGTTTCTCCACACAAATCAGAGACTAAAACGATTGGTAAAGTGCTCAGAACTACCAATCAAAAAAAAAGGCAGGGAAAAATCGTAATAATAAATCAGTCATCCATTCATTTCTATTGCATTTGTTCTCATTAGAGTCACGGGTGAGGTGAAGCCTAGCCCAGCTGACAGTGGACAAGAGGCGGGGAACACTGGGCTGGTCGCCAATCATAGTAATAAACTATATATAGAATACATTTTTTTATGTGTTCAGACTTAAATCTGTCATATATCATCAGATCAGGTTGTAATGCATTGATCTTATTGCCTTTTGTGATCAATTCATTAATTTTCTATAGCGGTTGTCCTCAATTAGGTTCGCAGGTAAATTGGAGCCTATCCCAGCTGATCTTGGGCGACAGGCCACCTTGGACTAGTCACCAGCCAATCGCAGGGCCCATATAGACAACCTTGGGTTTGGACAAGCACAGGGAGAACATGAAAAATCCACACAGGAAGGATGGAGATCAGATTCAAACCTGGAAACTCTCAACTGTAAGGATATTCTAGCCACTACTCCACTGTGCTGGCCTGTCTCCTGTGACCTTCTTATTATATTACTGATTAGTTTTTCAGATGTTACCTTTCTTGTTGTTGTTGTTCTTCCCTCACTTTCCTGCTGAGCAATGACACCTTGGATGTGATGGTGTAAGATGAGGAAGAGGAGGATTTCTGTTGCTGCAGAAGCTTGACGGGCTTTGGGGGTTCTGAAACATCTGCCTGCTCCTCATCCTCGCTTGAATCTACCAAGCGGAGAACACGGCCACGCTTGTTCCTCAGCTTTGCGTGACATCCTGCAAGAGTGCCAGTTTTTGCTCTGGCTTTGTGCAAGAAGACACGGCGTCGTGTGGCGTATTGCCTCCTCCCGTCCACGCAAAAGTCCTCCGGCATCAGCTCCAAGGCTTCCTCAGAGCTCTCCTCTTCCTCCTTTTCCTCCTCCTCCACCTCTTGGCTTCCCACCACAAAACTGTCCTCTTTGTAGGTTTCGTCCTGCTCTGGCACCTGCAAACAAAAGTGGCGGCCAATTGCGTCATTTGCACAGGTTCCCGCAGGAACAAGCACCTGTTGCTTCTTCAAGGGTCATGGGGAAATCTCAAAATAGTCAAAGCAAAAGCATGATGATTATTTTTTCATGTCCTAGATAAATAAAACACATCACATTATTAGACGTGGAACATATTGTGTGTGCAGGGAAAATGAACAGTAACACAGGTTAAAGTGTTCAATATTGTTGCTGTATGTGCATCACACTAAAAGATGGAATCATGCCCCTCATGAGTCTATTCAAACTGAACATTAATATCTTTGTAAAAGAGGAACTGTTGACATACTATCGCTCTTGATTCGGATGTCATTAGATTATGCAGCTGAGTATGCTGTATTACCTGGGAGAAGATATCAGCGTTGTGAAGGTTTTTGTAGGACATTTTAAACCTTCCAGGAACAGTCGGGCTTCTTAAAGACTTCAAGTATATCCCATGCATCTCAGACTCTGATAGATAAGAACAAACGTGAGCGTCAGAGTGGAACGAGACAGCGGGGAGGAAAAGTTTATCTGAGAGGAGACAGAGGGCAGCGAGAAAAAGGAGCGCTACAGCAAAGTCGCGATTGCGGAGTATGACGGTGCGGTGTCCTGGTAAATCAATGTTAGCGTGTCTATTTTTGTCAGTTTGAACCATGTATTCTCAAATTGTATAACAATGCAGCAATGAACAATCTTCTTGACCAGTGGTGGTTTACATCTCCAGCTTTAAAGAAACAAAATCTAAAGGGGACATACTGTATTATGTAAAATACAATTTTTACTGTTAGTGTCGAAATAGTTGGGTCTCTGGAGAACCTATTAATTGTGAAATTAAATAAGTACATTTTAAGTTACAAATATTTCTGAAAATGTGTCTGTGAGCAAGCTGAACTCCCTTTTTGCTTCCATTTTCACTTATTGAAGATGTAATGTCCAGGTATCAAAATACTTTTGTGTCAGTAACCATGGCAATCTACCATTCAGTCCCTGAGACAGGTGTGCATTGTCCACCACGAAGCCATCAAGAGAACAGTTCTGCTCTTCTCCATCCTCTTCGTCAGACGAAACCACCGCACCCTCCTCGTCATCCGACAGCATTGCTTCCTCGTCCAGGAACTGACGGCCCTTTCGACATTTCGTGCGCTTGGGGAGAAAAAAAAAAACAAAGACAGAAAATGCCAAGGCTGAAACCAGTGTTAATTATAGACATGGCATTTAAGGAGGAAAAGGTGGCATTTGAGGGAGGGTGGGTCGGGTGGGGGTGGGGGGGATTAGTTGGTTGTTATTACGCAAATGTGAGGAATACCTTAGTGTTGATTTGGTGGACTGGTTGTATTGTTCTTTTGCATGCGAGCACACGCTCGGTCTGGAAATCATCGTCATCATCAGCTTCAGTTTCTTCAGACTGGAGACACGGGTGACAAAAGGGGTCAGCTGATGTGTGAAGGTGTGAATGCTTAGACATCATCACATGGCTAATGAAGACAGTCTCACCGTGTTAAGTACAGTCACGCGTTTCCTCCTCACAATTGGCGAGTCTGCATCAGAGAGGATCGTGGACTGGAAGACAAAAAACACATTTAGGACATGGACTGTACGTCAGTGAAAAGCCATCAAGAGTACCGGTTTTGCCAGAATGACTCCATCGCTGTGCTATTGTGTTTAGGCAAAAACATTCTAACTACTGATTCTTCCGACATGCCGGTTGCCGTGACAACCAAATGTTCCTCATGACAGCCTGAACAATCTGAACTGATCGCGCTCAGATCACTGCTTCTTTGTCCCTTATTTGAACGTTTACTATTGATTAAATGAAGTATCGGGTCTGTGTGTGTGTGTGTGTGTGTTTGTCTTCTCACCACTGCCTCTGGAGACGACAAAAGGTTGACCTTGTTTGCGTGTCTTCTCTTATGGACAACATCATCATTATCGCTGTCTATGGTGCACGCCGCTAAAATAAAATGTAAGAACGGAAACATTTATATGCTGACATAATAGAAGCTTTCACACTCAACAGTCAGAACATGTACAGTATACAGTGGATGTAAAAGGTCTACACACTCCTGTTCAAATGCCATGTTTTAGCCATACAAAAAAAATGAGATACCTAATTTCAAAACGCCATTAATGTGAACCATCACCTGGAGAGCTGAATTGGAAAATCCTTTTGAGAGCAGAAGTCAAAATAAACAACTGGGATAATGTGGTTCCACAAGTGTGCACACTCCATAACTGGCATTGTTCATAATTAATCATTTAAACCAAACATTCAAATTCCTGTTAAATGGGAGTCAGCATACACCTGCTACCATTTAAAGTGCCTCAGATTAACCCCAAATAAATGTTAGATGTTTCAATAGGCTTTTCCTGACATTTTTTCTCTCTTTCTTTCTTTCTTTCTTTCGCGCAGAAGCCTGAAGGTTTTGTACTAACACAGACTGGTATGTGGAACTGTTCATAATTCCTCCATTTTGACGAAGGCACCAGTTCCAGCTGAAGAATCCAATCCTATTTTCTGTTTTTGTGCACAGGTTTTGGTATCAAGGAAGTATGCTGAAGTGAGTTGAGATATATACACATATTCATTTAGACAGATTGTGTTTTCTATAGAAATTACAAAACTTCTGAGGTTGCATTAATTACTCACTATTTGCAGCAGGGCTCAGTCCCCACCCCACTGAACACACGTTATCCAGTCACTTTTATTCATGATCGACGCCTAGAAGTCTCAGGAGTTGAGTAAATAACCACCCCTGGCCACTATATCAGGAAATACAGTAACTTCTAAGCCTTAGCATGCGTAAACAAACCTTGATAAAGGTCAGAATCGGACACAATGGCACATTCGTCCTGAGTTTCCACTACTGACTTCGGCCCATCTTCTGGTCGTCTTCGTTTCAGAGTACTGAGTGAGAGGCGAATGGCAGCGGCCCCGTCAGAACCCGGTGAGGCCACTGGTGAAGGCAGCGGGCCCGCCTTCGATGTCAACAGTGACGCGGGATGAATCGACTTCCGTGCCGAGAGCCTCAGAGGTGTGGAGAACTTGGACTGGGTACAGTATGAAGGTGCAGCGGGCCTGTGAAAGCTATAAGGAGTGGACGAATTGGATGCACGTGGCGAGGCTGCCTGCTTCAGAGGCCGCGGGACGGTGGTGTTCAATGACACGGCGTCTTCTTCCTGTTCCGAGTCCTCCAGGGAATAGCCAAGGTCGAAATTGACCGCAAAGTCCAAGCTGTCAAACGACTCTGCACTTTTTGACACCGTGGGAGAGCCATTCCCTTTTTGCTTTGACATTGTTGCACTATTAAGTGATGCTGCTGTGTTTTTAATTCCTGCGTCACATGTCTGTAAGTGAGCCAACATGTCCAGGGTTCTGTTAGTAATGTCCTCCACACTGGGGGAAGTACAGGGCTTGACATCACCTTCCGGGGTGCAGACATCCGGGATGGTGAGCTGCAGGAAGGCTTCGTCATCGCCAAACAGGTCCATGCTGTCGTCAATCTGGTGGGCGTCCCATGCGGATTGCGCATTGGTTTTCAAGTCTTCCACTGTTTCCTTTCTTTCACCAAAACTCTGCTCATGGTTTTCACCTTCACTATCTTTATTTGCGCCTTTATCCTCAAAGACCTCATCCCAGGTTGGACTACTGACTGACTGCAGTTCCTGACGGATTCCCTCCTTATCTCCTGGAGACACATTTAAGACCGCCTCAGGACAGCCATTATCAGAATCAATCACTATCACTTCATCATCATCATTATAATCATCATCTACATCCAAGGTAAAGCTGACGTGGAACGGCTGAGAAGGATCAGGAAGAGGAGGGCGTGTTGAGTCAGCCATGAACATGTCTAAATCCGCGAGAGGCGGCGGTGATCGGGACAGGAGCTCGACCACATTGGCCAAGATGGCTTTTAGGTTCTTGTCTCTTCCCGGGATGCCAGAGGTGGGGAGACAGGAATTCCATTTGGGGAGATAGAACATGGCCTGAACTTCAACATCATCTTCATTGTCCCTACTGATCTGCACCTCCTCATTGTCGGGGGAATCTAGTTTTAGGACATCTTCAATGACAATGACAGGCTCGTCATTGTTCAACTGAGGTTCAACAGAGAGATCTATATGAGGCTTCTGTTTAATAAATAATCCTTGTGCATTCTTTGCTTGCTCATTACTTCTTCGGTGTTCCAACCCAGACACTGATTGAGCAACAGTTTTTGAGCAGGTGTTTTTCTTTGTCTTTAAATAGCCACGGGCATCAGCTTTGTTGAGATATGGAGATAGTTCCCGCTCGTAAGCACAGTCCTCCTGCGGAGAAGCACACACAATTGCGGTCAACCAATGGACTTTCTAAGCCCCTCATTCGCCACGCTTAGAATCCAGCTGCTTTATTGGTACATGCAGTATTTACATGGCTAGCTAGGAAGTAGATGAAGCCCCACACAATATCAGACTGAGACTGAAATTATTAGAAAGTGTTCCTTTAATTTTTGTTACATTAATATTTTTATATTATATACTGCATTTATATCTTTAATATATTTTAAAATCCATATTTATTCATCAGACCAAATTTGATTAACAAGTGCATCAAACCTTTATAAGAAAACTAGAGGGTTGATAGAAATATTTGCACGGGGGAGGGCGGCTATTTATTGCCCCTTCAAAACTAATTGATAGTAGGTTTTCAGTAACTCTATGAAAATGCTATGCTATTACTTACTTTTCCTCCCTTTATTGATGAAGTGACATTAAACAGACCTGTCACAAATAAGAATTTGCATCCAGTAGTGCTGCAATTAGTAATCAAGTATTCTACTGACAATTCTATCGGAATAATCAAGTATAAGAATAAAATATATAATTTCTGCTTGGTGAAAGAGAAAATTAGACATTTCACTTAACAATGAACAACCACTTGGTTTCCTCTTTTAGATAATCAAATAAATAATAATATTATTAATAATATAATATAATATAATATAATAATATTATTAATAAATAAATAATAATTCTTAAATTCACATTGTCTAGAAAACTGTACTTTGTCTACAAACTATTTTCCTGTCTACAAACATTTATAGTGAGGCAATTTCAAAAACAAATATTGGAAGATTTCAGTTTAAACTTGGCATTTCTTGTGAATATCAAAAACATGAGGCATTAATTTAAAAAAGAAGAACACAACTTTCTCACGTTTTGATAAAGGTACAATTTTAACCCTAACCCTACAATTTTATTCAAACTGGGGTTATCTCAGTCGCTAGAGGGCACTATGTAAAAATATTACGTACGTCAAAAAGTGGCAAAGAAAAGGACACGAAGAAGAATGTAGTTTCATGTCAAATAGATGCTGTGCTGATCGACTGGTAAATATACAGTGTATAAAAAAGAAATACAGTACAAGACTGATTCTCGAGAACATTACACTGATTAAACCAGACTGAAATGTATAGGCCAATGTAAAGCCCAGACAACGCACGAGCGGCCCGAAGGGTAACTATTTGCATGATCGCTCTCAACGCTAGCTGCTAATGCTAACAAAAACAAGCATACGTGACGTCAAGCTGCATAATTCCCACAAACCAATGTGATTTTTGTTGTTGTTGTTGCAATAATTAACATCCTTATTGTTACGTTAAATTTCGTTGTCATTTCTGTGTATGTTAACAGTGTTTCTTGGAATATATACTTTATTTACTCAATACTCTGCATCTTTTTGCACAATTGTCAAAAAAAAATACTAATAATAATGTACCGGCATTACCAGATTACTAGCAACCTTTTATTGCTCAGTGACTGTTTTTCTCAATGTCGTTATGTCTCAAAAGTATCCTCTGTCAATTGACTGTCTGTCGACGTACTAGAGTGGCTCCAACTACAGGAGACAAATTCCTCATGTGTTTTTTGGACATACTTGGCAAAATAAAGATGATTCTGATTCTGATTTAGCTGTCACATTTATTGTTGATTTATGTTGAACTGTTTTTTGTTTGTTTGTTTGTTTGTTTGTTTTTTAATGAATCCATTACTTTAGGTAGTGTGTGAAAGAATGACCTCTTGATCAATTCCTATACACGAGTATACCCAACAGGACATTAACTGTTAAAAGATAATTAGAACTAACTACACATTTGCTTTTGGTGAAAGTCTTTTCAAATCAATGGGTTCAAGTCCAAGTAAAGTCACGAGTCAAATTCATGATTTGAGTCCACACTGATGTTCTTTACACAAGGCTGCCATTTCCATCTTGTTGTTCAATCAGATTTCATACACATAGACACACACACACACCCCCACACACACACAGTCATTGCTGAAACTCTTTCATGCTTGCAAACCATACAAACTGGAATTAATCTGTCGTGAGTGGCACCCTCCCCCCGCGGCAGCTGGGTGCCAATGAACCAGCAAGCAGAGGGAGGAAGCTGCCCGTCGTGAGGACAGGGGAAAATGAAAGGTGAGCTTGGAAAGACGAGAGGGGAAGAACCATGGTGACTGGACATTAGTGTGGTGGTGTCGTCAGTTCTGAAACCATTACTTTAGGTAGTGTGTGTAAGAATGACCTCTACATGAGTGTGCCCAACAGGAGATTACCTGTTAAAAGATAATTCGTACTAACTACACATTTGCTTTTGGTGAAAGTATTTTCAAATCAATGGGTTCAAGTCCAAGAAAAAAAAAAAAGTACCGGCATTACCAGACAACTAGCAGCCCTTTATTGCTCTGTGACTGTTTTTCTCAATGTCTTTATGTCTCAAAGGTGTTCTCTGTCAATTGTCTGTTGTCTTACCAGAGACAAATTCTTTGTGTGTTTTTTGGACATACTTGGCAAATAAAGATGATTCTGATAATGTATAAGTCTACCATGCCTTACTTCCTGTTTGGATTTGTATTGTCAATACTCATAAACGTAAAACACCTCCCGGTGTGTGGAAGTGCTATGTGATACCGCTGCTACAACTATAATAAGAGGCATTGTATTTTATGTTAAACTAACAAATATGGAAGCATGTCAATCTATGTTTTGATCAACTTTATTTAGCTGGTAAGGAAGTGAGTATTTGCAGATTTTAGAAAGCCTCATTTAAGACTCAACAACCTTTTTACTACTGATCAAACATAGGACCTCCCCGTTGCTTAATGTGACCATTAGGTGAGTGGGCTATATGGGATAAAAATTATCACAATGTTTCTTCAAGACATTTTGCAACAACATTTCTGATATACTTAATGAAATAACAATGACTGTATGTATTAACGTAATTCAAAATAATATCGGTATTCTATTCTACCTTAGTCTAACATTAGCTATTATCACCAACATGAAATAGTAAGTTTATTTTTCTTGACATCTTGTTCAATACAATTGGATAGATTTGGAGGACTTCTATAATGGTGGATTTAAGAATTAAGTGTAGGCTTTAAGAAGAATCAAAGCTTAAATTTTGGAACATCTGATTTAAGACTTTAAGGATCTACGGACACCCTGAATAATCTTTGGCCTCAAAGTTTACACTTTTTTGGGGAGGCAGAATTATCCGTGGTTTTCATTATTATTTAAACTTAGTAAGGATAATTTAATCAATAATTGTTTAACTCAGCATCTATTTTACTATTCACTTGTTTTAAGTGTCTGTTAATGTCTGTGTATTTCTTCTTTGATTTAGAAAAGCATAAATACTGTATGTCAGATGATAAACTCTGACAAAAAGTATACTACAATAGCTAATAACCAAATTACACAAAACAATTAAATGTTGGTGCAAATACAGATAAAGGAGCAGATCTATGATTTTATTTTCACCGTTACAGGCCGCTTGCATTGGTGTCAAGTGGGACAGTGAAAAACTGAAAAAAAGTGAAAAACTGCTATTTCTTTGCAGTGAATACCCATTTTGTAATGCATATTGCTGAGTGTAATAATATCTCCCTTTGTATCAGATATGTTTGGGATCGATCCCATTTTAGTTGCTGAATTTTTGATGCAATTCTTAAGATCTCATTAACTCATGCGTGTGGACCTAATATTGTGACAAGGAACTTTAACAGTAATAAATTAGAAATGCATGCTTGATAATGTATATGTAATAAAAGCTGTTTAACCAGTTAGGTTCCAATCATAAGATCAGGTTGAACGGAAGTTGACTAAAAAATACAACTTTGTCAAACTTTATATTATTATTATTTATATTTTGGGCCCATGTCCACATCTAAAGTACAGTTAAAATTTGAATGTGATCCCAAAAAATCTCAGAGACAGCGTAATCAATTGTACCTTGGGCTTTCCCCCATTGAAATATAATAATGGCGTAATTTAGAGACTACGAACAGTAATTGTACATAGGTATTGTTAGAGGAGCTTTTGTAATGCCCATCCTCCTGCAAGTTGAACATATTACTGTAACAGTCAAAGTTTTAATCTCCGCCCAGTTAGCCAAATTAAACGCACAACAAAATGTAGTTTCTGATTCTTGTGTAACTCTTTAAAGTATGTGTGGCATTATTACACAACAACATAGCATGCCATAATGGACCTACCACACCTTTAACTCGTCTCGCATTGCCCAATTGTTTGACACATTACCACTTACGACCTAAATGCATCGGTGCAAACATTTTCTGAGCTGGTATGTTGTAAAAGTGATTTACGAGAATGAACACGAGTGAACATTTCCCATCACACTTTCAACTTGACCCCGGAACTGCATGAGGCTAACAATTAGCACGTAAACACACAGCAAAGCCTTTAACCTGGATAAATGACATCTGAACTGTCAGCGAACACAAAGCGTCACAGTGTGGTGTTCCTACTTGCTCCACTAGACAAGAAAAATGGGCACTGAAGTATGTTTAACAACAAAATTACAGAACACAACCACTTGTAAAATGGTGCATTTAAACTGCAATGTATTGCTTATGTATATAAAGCTGCAACAGGTACACATTTAATTAGCTTAATTCATGATAACGACAAAATATTTTAGGACAATAGTAATGGACTTATACAACACAATTATGTGCTAATTACACAAAAACAAAACTTCCCTCTCTCATGTCATTCTCTCAAATTAGTTTAGTAGTTTGGCATCTGTTTTAGCAGTCTCCTGCTCTTCTTATCCCAATCTAGGTCATCACAGCCTGACCCAGATCCAGCTTCCGGGCTTTATGTAACGCGTCGGAGGATTGCATAATCACAGGCAAGGAGGCCTGTCTATAGGCATGGCCTGTGTGTCCCCTCATCACAAAGAGCAGCGTGACAGAGAGCTGTGGAAAACACAGTGTGCATTTTGCTTCTTGGCCCAGCCAAACAGAAAATGTCTTCAACTGACTGGGAAAAACAGGAGCGAGCAAAGTGTGTCAGCGGGATTTAAAGGGGGGAAAATAAGAAAGTTGGAGCATTTTGTATGTGCGCTGGAGTTTTTGGAGCAGGAGGTCAGAAGGCTTCTGCAAATTCCAGCTATGGAAGTAAGCCACTGCTAACGTTATCCTCGCAGGGGATAAGACGTGCGAAATGGAACACAAACATGGAATGAAGTGCAATTGTGAGCCCTGTTTAGATGCTTAAATAAAAACTATAATAACAGTAAAATCAAACCATTATTTTTGTACAATAAATCTTCTGGAAATTGCTGTTTGGACTACATGACAATGACCGACTTTTTCTTTGCGCTTTTAAAAAGTTCCATGAACAGACGACGACATTGTCAAAACCAGTGATTCGCAACCACTGCGCTGTGACGGATGTATCACAGGAAAATTATCCAATTTCAATTCATTTGGCTGAAAAAGATTATTCATTCACTACAAATGTATGATTGTTCACTATTTATGCCAGCGACGCATAGTGACAAACAACTATTAAACACTCTTCCACTAGATGACAGAAGGTACAATTAACCTGTCTATACATCAGTGTGTAAATATATATATTCTCGGTGACATTTTTGTTTCTTGGTGTGCCGTGAGATTTTTTAAATGTAAAATATGACCCTTGGACTCACATAGTCACTTGCGGGCGCTGAGAATCAGGAGCCTACTGCATCAGATCCGACTCAACTTTCTTGTGTTTTTGTTTTTTTTTCTTGCTTCCTCAATGTATTTTATTTTTTTCCCCTTTTTCAATCCTGGATGCATTGTCGGACAATATCAACTGCCCCGGCCCACTCATTTACGATGCTTCACCTACAGCCGCGAGAAGGTAGCTGCACAGAGTTTGGTCATCCAGATCAAACTCTGTCATCCATGTCTTTATGGACCTTGCTTTGTGCACACCCATCTTAGAAATGGAAGAACTTTTCCCATAAATTTGGGAGCATGGAATTGTCGAAACATTGGCTCCTTAGTTCCAGTGAAAGGAACTCGAAGGATTCAGCATACCAAGAGCTTTTGGACAATTCATTGCTCCCAACTTTGTGGGAAGAGTTTGTGGATGGCCCCTTCCTGTTCCAACATGACTATGCACCAATGCACAAAGCAAGGTCCATAAAGACATGGATAAGAGAGTTTGGTGTGGATGAACTTGACTGGCCTGCACATAGTCACATAGTCCTGACTGATAAATCACCTTTTGGATGAATTAGACAACATCACCGTGTGACCTCACAAATACGCTTCTGGAAGAGTGGTCAAAAATTCCCTACACACAGTCCTAAACCTTGTGGAAAGCCTTTTCAGAATAATTTAAGCTGCCAGAGTGGTAAAGGGTGGACCCACATCATATTAAACCATATTGATGAAGAAGGGAATGTCACTTCAGGTGAGTCAAGGTAGGTGAGCGAATACTTTTGGCAATGTAGTGTATTCCCAAAATCTCTCCCCAAAACTGAACAATTCACAACTACGTACCTTTATAGTTTTTTCCATTACAATAATGACCTAAATCAATGTGAGTCAGTTCACCCGACACTCCACCGTGCTTTGTTTTGACAGGTGGGCTCCCTCGGTTCATCCCTTTTTTAGCCAAGACTCACCGTGGAAAAGCAAAAGGTGGGTTTTACCATAACCCCTGACCCAATTTCAGGGATTTGGACTGATGTAGCAGTCTTATCGATGGCCCAGTCTTCTGAAATGTTTGTGAAATTGGAGATACTCGAGAGTGCTTAAACAAACAAACAGGTGGTGAGTAGGAAAGCATCCATGTGATTAAATTACCCCTCCGATGTGGGTTGTCAGGACTAGGCTGATACATGTAAAGCAAACCACGTTCAAGCATGTTGGGAATTCTGTGATTTAAGACAATAATGAATCTTGTGACAAGTTTTAGTAGCTCTGATAATCCATCTGCTGTGTGTTTTGGGGCCATCCAACATGCCTGTGGAAATAAAGTAAAAGATCTTGGAGAACAAAGCAACTAATTATCCAAAAAGAGAAGCAGTTGTTTGCTTGAGTGTAAAAAAACAAGATGACTAACGGAGCATCTAAATGAATCATTATTATCGGCTGATTTATGACGTAGAAAAACTGCTGAACTTGTTACGTCAAGCATTTTCCTTCCAGGTCAAAAGAATGACTGTAGTTACTTAAACCAAATAAAGATTGGACATGCTGATGAAACTCAGCTGACCCCTTTCAAGAAAGTCAGTGTTTCATAAAAAAAATACTACTAAACCCCCAACCCCAAGCTTGTGCAAGCTTATTTTGTGAGAGACCAATTGTATCCTTGATGCATCAATGTCATAAGATGGCTTTATAAATGAGTTAAAAGAGCTAATGTCTCACTCTTTGAAGGACTAATTTACACAACACCTCACCTCGTGTTCCTCCCTCATGCCGTCAATGAGCTGCATCACCTTCATGAAATGGTGGCAGCGCAGGGAGTGATCAACGACATGGGTCGGAAGCATCCGATGCTGCCAGTGCCTCCATTCCCAAAGAGAAAGCTCTCTGACGGGCGTTCCACCTCTGGGAACGTCATCCTTTGAGATATAAAATTATTTTATTAAGTTAAAATACGTTAGAAAAAAAATTAGGTACGCCTACGAAATGTCACAAAAGCTGTATAAAAAAATACAGTAGGGTCTTGACTTACGAGTTATATTTTTTCCATGACCATGCTTGTAATTCAAAACCCTCGTATCTCATATCATTGTTTCCCATTGAAATGCCATTTTGTTCCAGCCCCCACTAATATAGCCCCCCCAAAAGTTGTTGTTTTTTTAAACAAGAAAAACAGCACTCTACAGTATTGGACTTTATAAAAACATACAGTAATAACATAACAGAATGTAAAGAAATAGTTGGTTTCTTATGAGTTCATGCTTTAATTCACTGTGCGACTACTGATGAGTGCCACCAGAGGGCAGGATAGTATATACAATCATTGTAACACGAACAAGACAATCACAACCAACTGTTCAGTAAGCTGCAGTAATATTAGTTGTTTTTGCAGAGGATAAATAACACGTCTGTGAGTATTTTTATATTGTCTGTCTGCATCTGTTGCTGCACAGTTTGTGTTCAAAGATGTACTGCTTAAAGGGTTATTACACAGCTCCATTGATGCTAGTTTCGTTAGCCCATCTACAGCGTTTTGCATCGTGTGTTAGCATTAAGCTAGCAGACTTACGTAAGACAAAAATATGCAGCTTGATAAAATACACAATGTGTTTAGTTTTACAGAAAAGGTAAACTGGGAGTAGCAATAACCAGCTTGAAAAACACTTGGACTCTTTTTTGAAGAATTGTTCATTATCTGCCAAACAGCTGCTTGATGTGAAGTTCGCTGACACCATCTTGCGCTCACCTCTCGCAACTCCAATTTTTGCTCGCAATTCAAGGCAAAATACTGAAAGAGCAGTGGCTCGTATCGCAAAAAAACTAAGTCGAGCGAATCACAAGTGGAGGTACCACTGTATTGCCTTCAGAACGTCAATTTTTGTGGTTATAGAGTTGCATTCATCAGCTGCTTTTTTAATTTGTGTTGCTAAAATTGGTACCCATATTATTAGAAACACCTCTTAGTATTACACAGTGCAATTTGACAACCACAATATTGTTAATTTCTCTGTAAGAGTGTCAATGAACGGAGAATAATTATTTCTGTAAGGGCAGAATGTTTATTAAAGCCCTCAAATTGCATCTGATTCAATTAGATCAGTGATTGGGAACCTACAGGGGGTCATATAGGGCCTAGGAGACCATTTGATCTAGCCTGCCATGTAATGCTAAAAAAAATAATAATAAAATACAATTTTAAAAAATCAAATGTATGATATTTATCTTAAAAAAAAAACTCAGAAACTTTCCCAATAAATGTATTATTTATTTCCATACACTTTGGCCCTCAAATAAGATTTCCTTGATTGACTATGAGGAACAATCAATTAATTAATTGCTATTTTCTTATTTTTAACGATGTGAGAATCTCAACGTTCTCAACTCGTTTCAGAGCTCTTTCTGGATGTAATTCCTATAGCGGATGCCATCACTTCTTTAGACAGCAAACAGATCTGAATTAACAGCGCAACTCCTGCCATTTTGCCTCAATTGCTTCAAGACATGAATTTTACAAAAATGAAAAAATCCTCAACATCAATTAATGGATTACTATCTTGTTTTTTGTTTTTGTTTTGTTTTTTTACAATGTATTCCTTATTTTATTTGTATTACTGTTTATCGACCATATTTCATGAACAAATATACTTTATACTTCCTAGACTTAGAATTTGTTTTATTTCATCCTACTTTCTTTCTTTCTTATTGTTATTGTTATTACTTATATATTATATATAACCATATATATATTCTCATTCAGTTTCATTATTAATAATAACGAACTAAAGTTAATGAATGCTGATGTTAGCATTTTGCAGATGGGACTAATGGACGACTAATAAAATGGTTGTTTCTACCTACTTTACTTTCCAAACCTCAAACAAATACATAAACAAAAAAAGAGACCTGAGCTGTTCCATTATGTGGTAGGGACATGAAGCGTGATGACTGCCTCAAGACTGGTTGAGCTTCATCTTCCGCAAGCCTCATGGTGGATGCCCACACAGAATACTCTGTGCTGCTCAAAAAACCTCCCGACACAGCACCCTCCTGACAAACTGACAAAAAAAAAAAGCCCACACTCAACCAGAAACTCCAAACTAAGCTTTCTCAGTTGAATCCCATATCATCCACGATCACTTACTGCGGTTTTGAGGATGGATGAGTGACACCCGACCCTTGGTGTGCGACCGGCAACCCCTTGAAGACCGTCTGTTGCTTTCCCTGTGGTCAAACTGGCCACAGGTGATGTGCATCTTATGCAGCGTGGGTGTTATACAGTCGGGTAGCATGCGGGGACTGTTAGGATACATGTGGAAGCCACTTTTGTTGCCCATGATGGACTTCAACAGGCTGCGTTTGTTGCTCTGGCTCTGGTTGTAAGTCTAAGAAGAAGTTTCAAAGTTTCAGTTTACTTAGTAGGACTGCAGATGGTACGATGGAAGTACATAAAAATGAATACAAAAATACATTGAAAAACATCAGAAATCAGGGAGGGGGGAAATACTTTTTTACGGCACTGTACCCACTGATGTTTCGGACTTGAATTCAAATACACACCCTCTCTTCCCGTCCCTCGGCCAGGATGACCACAATGCGTCCTTGCCTCTTGCGTCCAGTGCGGCCCATGCGCTGCACGAGGCGGATGGGATTCTTCTGCACGTCAAAGCAGACAATGAGGTCAACCTCGCCGATGTCCAACCCTTCCTCCCCAACGCAGGTCGACACCAGTGTGTTGAAGCCGCCCTCACGGAACCTGTTCACAACCTATTCAAACCACACCAACAAATTTTTTAATATACCATTATACCAACAGATTCAATAGATTACTAAAATAAGATTTTTTTCTTAGCACAAATAGTTGGTGGCAAAATATTGGCCCATTTCCACAAATATCAAAGGCACAAAAAAACAACATCATGGCATTGCCTGAATAGCAAAGGTGAAAGAAATTTACAAAGAAGCCAACCTTCAAATCTTGCGATTTCCACACATTTTAAAATCAATCTATCAACAAAGAGATTATGGAATAACTGAACCTTTTCCGTAGGATGATCAAAGGCGGAAAAAATGTCATGGCATTGCCGAAAGGTGCCGGAGAAGATCGTATCCACCACTTTTCAAAACTTCTAATATTCGTGCTGTCATCTTTATGATGTTGACAGCCCCAAGGGAGCATTATATTTGCATATCTGCAGGTTGCTTTGACAACTGTGGCATTTATGAGCGTATCGTTCCGTATTGACATCTCAATTTGCTGCCCAATGAAAAGCAGGTGTTCAAATTTAGTACATTTTAAAATGTCTATCCCAACAAAAAAGAAACACAAAGAAGCCATTGTTTTTTTCCACCTTAAAACAACACATGCTTTTCATTGGACTTGGACGATGTGATGAGATGTGATGTGATCACGATAAAGGGAAAGAGAAAGTCTCCACCTCCAATTGCTCCTTCTGGGTGAAACCTTTGACTCCTTTCCCCGCAGACGCTTGCCCCATGAATGTCATGGCTCTGATCAGCGGGCCGTGGCGGTCCAACATGCTGGCGATCTCCTGCACGCTGTCACGGAATGAGGAAAAGATCATCACCCGCGTGCTCACTTCCTGTGCATCTGAACCTGGAGGTTAAGTTCTTGGCATTAAACATCATTCAGGTGACTTATGTCACCGCACTGGTGAATTGTTATACCACAAGCAAATTACCATTATTGTCTGACAGGCACTGTGCCAACAGTCGGAAGTGTCGCAACACCACGTCCTCTAGTTTCTGCAGCTTGGGGTGACCATAAATGAAGGGTTCATCTGGGCCTATGAGTATGAATCACACAGGATGTAATTCATAGAAAAAAAGACATCAAGATAATCTCCCCTCCACAGTTGAGTACAATCTGTTCATGTTGATCCTCCAACTTGGAAAAAAAATAAAAATTACCCATAGCCATCATAAAATATTTATTAATAATGTTTTGAGTAACATTTTAATATTCTTATCAGTCATACGTGTGTAAAAAAATAAACAAATGTGTGAATATTGCTGTGACAATGAAATCGACCGATTTTCAGGTCTGCCCATAATTTGATAGGATTGAGATCAGGGCTCGCGATGGCGACTCCAAAACATTGACACTGTTATCCTTAAGCCTCTTTGTAACAGCTTTCTACAGTGTGCCTCAGGTCATTGCGCATTTGGAAGAATCGATCAATGTTGACCGACGATCACTGTCGATCTTGGAAGAATCCATCCATCTATCTATTGCAACATTAAAACAATTCAACAATCTTGAATTTAATGACAAAGAGACATAATGTATGTAGTGAACATACTGTATATCCAACAAAACACAGTGATGTTGGGGGGCTAGCACTCGCAGCTAATGTTAGATGTCGACTTCACTGTCTCTTTGGTCTCCTCATTGTCATGATACCTTGAGTTTATTTTATTTTTTTCATGACCAAGTTCTTAACTTAATTTACTCATATATCAAATCAATGTTTCCTACTCAAATGAAATGAAATGCTATTCATCTGTTCCAGACTCCAAAAAACAACTTTTTTTAAACATTTTTATAAAGGAAAATAGCACTGTATTTTAAAATAGGACAATAAAAACTTCATAAAACAAGAGACTATAGAAACACTTGTCGAATTACTTATGAGCAACTTGCTAGTTTGTGCATGTACATGGAAATTAAAAAATGAAGGGGGAGGGAAAAAGGCATTAAAGCAGAAATGGGCACTTGGACCTGCAGTGTAAATCTAGCCTTATTTGCAACTGATATGCTTTGGAAAAAAATACCAGGTAGCTTCCCAAACTTTGCCTCCATCTCATGATAAAGGTCCATGAAGGTGGGAGTTCTCTGCAGCTCATTCCTGGCCCGGGACATTTCTAAAACAAACAGGAGGATGGAGATGTCAAACAACACACGGCTACGAAATGATACCTCCCATGGCAAAGGATATGGGGGGAAAAAAGCTGCTTCAGAAATTTTGTACAAATATATTCATTAAACAAACCTCTGGAGCCATCCATGATCCCCTGGATGTAAAAGAAGAGCGACCTGAGTCCCATCTGCATGAGTAGCTCATAGCCGTGATACAGGCTAATGCAAAGTGCAAAGTCTCCCTCCAGCATTCCCTGCTGTGGTCCCTGCAGGCACAACATGTGAGTACACAAGACTACTGTGAAAAAACAACTGCCAGGACTTATTGTGCTTATATATTGTGCAACCTGCAAGTCGAACACCTGTAGGGTGTAAAATTCAGACTTCTATGAAAATTTGGGGGAAAATATGATGTCAAAATATGACAAGCCCGATGAGGAGAATTGTTTAAATACTAATTCTAATTGAACCAGGAAATGTAGTGGTCCATAAATGGAAATCAGTCGTACCTTGATGTGAGTTGGTGGGTTCTTTCTGAACTGGTCCCTGGCAAGGATGAGCTGGTACTTGGAGAGACTTTGTAGATCCTTGTGTGCCATCACTCGGTTTTGGACCAGACGAGACATGAACTTCTGCAGCACCTGGCGGACGGATGGACGGACACGGACACAGACACACACACAAAGACACACAGCATGTATGTAGGTCATCATAATTGGCCATTTCCTGCTGATGCTTTTTCACTGACGAGCACATACAAAGCAGGGAAGTGATTCCACACATGCTTGATCACACTCACAAAGACGTGCTTCAGTTATTTATTGAACCAATCTGCACCAACTGAAAGTTTTATTAAATTTCAACAATAGACTAGTAATAGCTTTTGGGCTGGATGTGATTTTTCTTTCTCACTGCCCTCATTTTGGAATAAAAGAAGGGGAATATGGGAGCAATTTGTGACACAGACAATTTGAGGATATCTATTCACCCTCACGGTGTCAGACAGTCATTACAATTTCTGTTTCGCGAATGGGGAGACGTTGCTCGAGAAACAGAGTAATACAACACAAATTGAATAACAGTACAATACAACAAAGCATGGACGTGATGAGCAACTGCATTTGTTCGTTACATACGTTTTCAAATCTCTCCAAGTAATGCTTTATTAACTTGCATGTGATGCGAGCACTCTAACCTGCTTTCTAGTGAGTTACTACAGCAACTTGTCTACAGTATATTTCCCCAAATGGCGGCACCTAATATAATAGACCCCGTGCCACAGAGAGTGTCTCATCGACTTGAATATATAAATGCCTCACGTCAAATAGACCCTTCTTTCATTTCCCTCAGGAATAAAAAAAATAACCTTTGCAATTACTTATACCACCATACAGTATCTCTCAGTAGACAAAATTACAACGCACACCCGTCTGCAAAACGGACGTGGCACCTGTAAAGCAGATCTTTGTGCTAGATTTACAGAGAAAGAGGTGTACAGTAACTTCATCATGGGGGATATGTTCCAGGCCTACTCACAATAGGTGAATATGCGGAATATAGAGTAGGCACAGGCCGGTACCAGATTCTGATTATGATAACCATGAGTGCTGCGGAGATACATTAGTAAACATAAAGGGGTGGCGCTGTCATAAATATGATATTCCGTCCTCTACCAAGCTGCAGTTCTTGCTGGAGACTGCTTGCCCCGACAATGGGAGGGAGAGAAATCCATGTCACATGATTTATAGACACCATGTTGTTTCCCAGCATCTCCATCCGCAATGTTTACATGTCTAAAGTATAAACTTGGACAGTTTTTGGCAAAATTGTTTGTTGTGTAGCTGTAGGCTGTTCCATTTGTCCCTAACAGATTGTTTTCGGAAAAACCCAGAAAGACAATGCCTATGAGACTTAAAATATTAATTAAACCAAATCTAGCATTATTACTTGAAACAGATGAATAATGAATTTTTTTTTTTTTTTTTTTTTTTTTACAAAAGGGGTGTGCGATCATAACTGGACTGTAACATATTTTCCCTCATGTGCTGTTATGGTTCGCTAAAATCAAAGTTGAACTTTTTGAGTATAATTCCAAAAGGTATGTTTGGCACAGACATGACACTGCTCATCACCAAAAGAACACCATACCAACAGTGAAGCATGTTGGTGGCAGCTGTTTGTCTTCAGCTGAAAATTGGGCCTTAGACAAGATGGGAATTATGAACACTTCAAAACAGCAGTCATTGTTAGCACAAAACTGTCTGCTAGAAAGTTAAAAAAAAATTTTTTTTTTTTAAAGTGTCAGGAAAAGCCTAGCTAGAACAGCATTTAATTTGGGGTTAATCAGAGGCACTTCAAATGGCGGCAAACAAGCGATTGAATGTGATAGGTTAATTCTGAACACAGCCACGTCCCAGTTATAAGAGGGTGTACACACTTCTGCAACCACAGAATCACAAATGTTTAATTTTAATTCCTTCTAAAAAAGATTAAAATCATGTTTTAATTGAGTTGTACTTGTTAAGGGTCACGTTAATGGTAGAAAACATTTTGAAATAGTTTAAACATGCCATTTGAACAAGGGTGTGTAGAATTATTATATCCACTGTACATGGTGAAACGTACAGCCAGGCCGTTCCCCAGAAATGGCTGATTGTGATCGGTCTTTCTTTTGGATAGGAAAACTGAGACACTCGGCCCATTGGAGGTAAATCTCAGCATGCTTGTCACGGGGCTGAAGCAAGGTGTTCTTTACACAGCTTTACACGACAAAGGCAAAGGATTGAATGATAACCATTAATCCCCCCTGACCTTTCACTAACAACGGCAGTTATTATGTCGCCTATTACTATATGTTCTTACTCGGTATGTGCAACACATTTGACTGGGACTGTGCTTTGTTTAGTTTGTCATGGTTTATAACTTGACAAATGATTTTCAAAACAAAATTATTGATAACCTGACGCATAAAATAACAGCAATGTCAGACTAATTTATAGAGTTGCACAGTCTAGTTTACGAGGGAGGCAGCTTGTCAGATATTGCATTAAAAAATAAAATACTATTAATCAAAATTTATTTAATTATTTTGTTTTGAAAATATGCTATGCAGTGCATACATCATCTTACACACAACTGGAAAGAGTAATGACAAAAAAATTGTATGTTCTATTCTAAAAACACAGTAGGAAAAAATGATATGGACTGTGGGTACGGAAAGTTTTAAGACCCCCTTAAATTTTTCACTCTTTGTTATATTGCAGCCATTTGCTAAAATCATTTAAGTTCATTTTCCACAATGTACACACAGCACCCCATATTGACAGGGAAAAAAGGGGAATTGTTGAAATCTTTGCAGATTTATTAAGAAAACAAAAAACGGAAATATCACACAGCCATAAGTATTCAGACCCTTTGCTCAGTATTTAGTAGAAGCACCCTTTTGAACTAATACAGCCAGGAGTCTTTTTGGGAATGATGCAACAAATTTTCCACACCTGGATTTAGGGATCACCTGCCATTCCTCCTTGCAGATCCTCTCCAGTTCTGTCAGGTTGGATGCTGAACGTTGGTGGGCAGCCATTTTCAGGTCTTTCCAGAGATGCTCAATTGGGTTTAAGTCAGGGCTCTGGCTGGGCCATTCAAAAACAGTCACGAAGTTGTTCTGAAGCCACTCCTTCGTTATTTTAGCTGTGTGCCTAGGGTCATTGACTTTTTTTAAGGTGAACCTTCGGCCCAGTCTGAAGCTCTGAGCACTCTGGAGAAGGTTTTCGTCCAGGATATCCCTGTACTTGGCCGCATTCATCTTTTCTTCGATTTTCAACCAGTCTCCCTGTCCCTGCAGCTGAAAAACACACCCACAGCATGATGCTGCCACCACCATGCTTCACTGTTGGGACTGTAATGGACAGGTGACGAGCAGTGCCTGGTTTTCTCCACACATGCCACTTAGAATTAAGGCAAACAATTTCCGTCTTGGTCTCATCAGACCAGAAAATCTTATTTCTCACCATCTTGGAGTCCTTCAGGTGTTTTTTAGCAAGCTCCATGCTGGCTTTCATGCGTCTTGCACTGAGGGGAGGCTTCCGTTGGGCCACTCTGCCATAAAGCCCCGACTGGTGGAGGGCTGCAGTGATGGTTGACTTTCTAGAACTTTCTCCCATCTCCATCTCTGGAGCTCAGCCACAGTGATCTTTGGGTTCTTCTTTACCTCGCTCACCAAGGCGGTTCTCCCCCAATTGCCCAGTTTGGCCGGACGGCCAGCTCTAGGAAGGTTTCTGATCATCCCAAATGTCTACCATTTCAGAATTATGAAGGCCACTGTGCTCTTAGGAACCTTAAGTGCAGCAGAATTTTTTTCTAACCTTGGCCAGATCTCTACCTTGCCACAATTCTGTCGCTGATCTCTTCAGGCAGTTCCTTTGACCTCATGATTCTCATTTGCGCTGACATGCACTGTGAGCTGTAAGGTCTTATACAGACAGGTGTGTGGCTTTCCTAATCAAATGTCCAATCAGTATAATCAAACACAGCTGGACTCCAACGAAGGTGGAGAACCATTTTAAGGATGATCAGAAGAAATGGACAGCACCGAGTTAAATATGAGTGTCACAGCAAAGGGTCTGAATACTTATGGCTGTGTGATATTTCAGTTTTTCTTTTTTAATAAATCAGCAAAAAATTCTACAATTACGTTTTTCTTTCTGTCAATATGAGTTGCTGTGTGTACATTAATGTGTGTACAAAAAATGTACTTCAATGATTTTAACAAATGGCTGCAATATAACAAAAGAGTGAAAATTTTAAGGAAGTCTGAATACTTTCCGTACCCACTGTATATATATATATATATATATATATATATATATATATAGATAGATAGATAGAGAGACAGAGAGTGAGAGAGATAAATAGACATGTAGATAGATAGACAGACAGACAGACAGATAGATAGATAGATAGATAGATAGATAGATAGATAGATAGATAGATAGATAGATAGATAGATAGATAGATAGATAGATAGATAGATAGATAGATAGATAGATAGATAGATAGATAGATAGATAGATAGATAGATAGATAGATAGATAGATAGATAGATAGATAGATAGATAGATAGATAGATAGATATTCTAGGTGCTAAGAAATGCTAAAACATTTTTTTGGGGATGACCTTAAGTGTTGGTAATTGTGTCCATGCGTGTACGTGTATGTGTGTTTGTGCGCGTGCATGTTTGCGTGTGTGTATGTGTGTGCGTGCGTGTCTGCATGCCTGCAACTGATTGGTTGAAGGGCTTAGAGTTAAGTGACGTCAAGAGAAAAGCCGCTCTGTGGGCTGCTATTAATAACGGAATCTGCACATTACTGAACTCTGCATGTCAACAATGGAAGGGGTTTGTGCGTGTGTGCGTGTATGTGTGCGCGCGTGTTAGTGTGAACAAGGGATCCTAAGATCAACCAAAAAAGCAAAGTTATATAGTTATAGTCACATATAAAATGATTACACTCATCTTGATACAGGCTTATCAATTAAGTTTTGAATGATTAAACTCGTCAGTTATAGATCAATTTAGTTATTGTCAGGCAGCATGTGTAAACAAATCCAGTAACATGGATCAGTACAGTAAATGCGCACACACACACACACGCGCGCGCACACACACACACACGCGCACACACACACTTACTGTACATGGAAACTCCCCCACAGACTAGAGGATTATATAATGTCCTCCGTACTTGCGGGTAGAAGGGTGAAACATGGTGGCTGGCTGTCGCAGCGCTGCAGATCAGACAAAATCCTGCCTGCTCAAGTTCAAGATTGTTTATGTTCAGACAAAGGACTCGTTTGTTGTAATACGGCGGAACCTCCAGAGTTATTCTAATTTCAAAGCAAATTCCACAATAGGAAATGTAAAGCGGATTTATTAGTGGCATCATAAGCCTCTATTAAATGTACTAGAAGAGTAACATTAACTGTCATGAGTGTAAAGGGAATTTCTACTCTAAGTACTCAGCGTTTGAAGATACCTGACAAGACATTAAGTCACCTGCGACCCTAATAAAGAGAAGGACTGAGAAAATTGATGGATAGATATATTGCTCGACTACTAAGCAGACAGGGCTGTTCCTCTGTAGGCACTTTCTATTCTATGCTCATCATTGCACTTCTCTATGAAAATCCATCCATCTTTGAGAATTTTTTTTTTTTTAATATGTTGTATGGTTTAAACTGTTATTTTTTTTTTTTTTAAACTAAGTAAAAATAAAGGAATTTTTATAACATTTATTGTGCAAATCTCAAAAGTCAAAATAAAAACAAATCAGCACTCTCGGAATACGTAGGCTATAAAATATTGTATGTATTCATGGTGGTTGTGATTATGTGGGTTTAAGTTGTACATATGTGGGCATGTATATGTATTTAAACATGTACATGTTTACATATGCAAGTGATCATTTTAGATATAAACAAATGAGTGGTAATGCAGATTTATTAATTTTCAAATATAAATGAATCAAAGTATGTATTTTATTCAGACAAGTTGTGGCAGCTGGCCTGACCACAGTCATATTTTGTGCCTGAAAACACGATAAGCAGCACTGCTTTGTTCTCGTCAGAAGGAGGATATCTCTCTGTAAGCCTATTTGTGACCCTCCAGCGCAAAACTGATCCGAAGTCGCACGGCCATGTTCTGAGCTCGACCCCATAAAGCATTGACTATGTGAAGTCTGACAATGACAAGAAATCAACGACACTAATCAGGTGCTTCCGCACGCAAAATAAGGAAAATCACGTCTGAAAGCTTGGAGTTCTCTGCAGCGGCGGATTTAATTCTAATGTACGTCATTACACATATGAACCAACAAGAAGCCGTAATGCAGTCCCTTGTGGTGTAAACAAAACAACCTTGTAGCTAAGCTAACGCTGAAACGCCGCTTCCGATCTTTTAATTGGCCAAATGTTACCCGATTACCACTATCTATACATCATTAGAAAGCATTTTTTTTGCCTTTTCAGAAAATGTATATAGCTCAAAACACAGTTGTGCGACATCCGATCGGTTTTGTGCTGGAGGGTCATATTTAGTTGAGTTGTTTCAAAACAATGTGTCCTAATCAACCTAATCCTTTTAGGATCAAAGCAAGAAGCATTTGCGTTGGCATTATCAATAGTAATTGTGCTGCGTGGTCCACGTAACATCATTCTCCAGTTTATCCGATCATGTATTCGATAAATACGTTAGTGCCTAGTTTGTATTTTTAAAGTTGTTAAAATTACTAAATGTGCATGAAAATTCACCATATTTTCAAATTCGTTACAACAAAAACAAACTTTTCATTGCTGCAAAAAAGAAAAAAAAATCACCATTAACAAAGTACAGTCTCCCTTTAATGTATTATTGTCTGTTGAAGTGATTATTGTAATATTTTTAGCTGTAGATTGCTATTTTTTTATTTTGTTCTATTTGACGTTCATGCTCTGAATTAAAAAAAAATCAGAAGTTACTTAGTAGTAGTACATGAGTATTTTTTTACGGAGTTAAGTCATTATTTGTAGTCCTGCTTTTTACTTTAGTCTCATTATTCTAAATAGTAATCTTTGACTACTCTATTATATCTGTTCCTTTAGTACATGAGTATTTTTTTACTGAGTTAAGTAATTATTTGCAGTCCTGCTTTTTACTTTAGTCGTATTATTCTAAACAGTAATCTTTGACTACTCTATTACGTCTGTTCCTTTGCCTTTGCTGATTAAAGCGATCCACAATCTAAAAGTGGGCCGTGTTGTTGGGTTGGGACTATTTATCTTCTCGGCAGCGGCGCTAGGAGTGGGGAGTGGTGAGGCCTTTGGAGTCACGTTTTACTGAGTTAAGTAATTATTTGCAGTCCTACTTTTTACCCTAGTCGTATTATTCTAAATAGTAATCTTTGATTACTCTATTACATCTGTTCCTTTGCCTTTGCTGATTAAAGCGATCCACAATGCAAACGTGGGCCGTGTTGTTGGGTAGGCACTATTTATCGTCTCGGCAGCGGCGCGAGGAGTGGGGAGTGGTGAGGCCTTAGGAGTCACGTGGTGTGCCTTCGTCTCCTATAAACAGTCAGTTTCGCCGATGTCGTCCGTTGGTGCCAAACATTTGCAGGAAAAGAGGGCGGTCTGTTCAGGCAGGCAGATTATCATTATTATTTTTTTTATTTAATGTGGCGACAGTTGCGAAAAGGCTGATTTGTTGACCCACGAGTGGCCGTGATCCTAATCTGGACACGCGTCGCAGCGAAGTCACGAAAGGAATACAAATCGTCAAATTGAAGGTTTTAGCGTAGTATTGTTATAGTATTTTTTTTTAAAGAAACAACAACACATAAGATACATTTTAATCGCTACGACAGAATGGACCGAGGCGGCTGTCAAATGAATGGTGGCGGCGGTGGAAGTGGCCCCGTCGACGGCGGCGGCATGATCACCCTGGAGGACCTGGAGTCTTTCTCCGAGGACCAGCTGTCCGACTCCGGCAACGGAAGCCTGGAGGACGAAGACCCCGACCGACTACTGCACTACTGGCAGGACGTAGCCAGGGGACACCAAGTGGAAGTTTCAAATGGTAAATAAATAAAATGACTAACTTTGCTGCTAAGTTTGGACGCAAAATGTAACGTTTTGACACGGTTGGCGTAGCCTTAGCTTCGTGCGTTTATAAAGTAGACAGGCCGAAACAACAAGTGACGACCTGATTTGAAGTTCAACTCTTTCGACTCCACTTGGCCGTGTCCACGGACCCGAGTTTCTAAGTAGCACACCGATAAAGCAACATGCTCCGAGGTTACCGCAGGCTTTGTAACGCGGTTATAAAAGGTGACATTTAACATCAAAAGCACATTAATGTTATTACCGAGTGTAAACAAGCTTCCGGTTACTAACGAGATCATGGGACCCTAAAGTAGCCTGTAGTAATACGTAATTTGAAAGCAAAACCTCACTGTTTCACTTTACAGACTTAAAACAAGTCTATAAACGTCTCATGGGGTTAATATCACAATACATTTCTTCTTCAGTCTACTTTATTATTTTTTTTTGTCAATTGATAGCACTCAATGGACCTTTTTCAGTGGACGCAACCTGCCAAAATTGAAGTCATTTCTACCACTCAGGGCTTCTTGATCAGAAAAGTACAAACACCTTAACAATGGAAGGACATTTCAGTGATGCCGGTAACGAGTTACTCCAAAATGGACTATATCCATTCTTAAGTCTTAAGCAATTATTTCTGGCTTATGACTTGAAGAAGCAGCAGCCTATCTGTCCAGTAGCATTTTACCATATTGGCAGACCGCTTCCTTTATAACATTTTGAAGAAGAGACTGGGAGGTCAGTTTATCATAGAATCAATCCGCAGTGGAGGTGCACTAAATATAAAAGTGAAAAATGCACGGCTTCGCTGTCGCCACACTGTTTTTGTTATTTTCCTTAGTAAAAAGTGTATTTGATACTTTTTAATTTACACATTTAAGAATAGTTTTACTGGCGTGTTAAGTGCACAATGCAATGTGGGTTGGTTAATTCAGACTGAAGTGCACGGTCAGAACCTCATCAGTCAGGACTGACTCACTGAAGGACTTGCAATACTTTCTTAAATAATATTTACAATGGAAAGTTGAGAGCTTTCAATGTCATCTGGAGTCTGAACTGCTCGTGAGCTGGTTTAAGGGACAGCACCACTGACGTTCATGTAAATAAGTGCTTCTCTCTCCATCAACCACCCACAGCTTTGCTAGTTAAACAGCTGCTTAAACTTGTCACCGGGAACAAAAAGGTTTTCTCACTATTCGCATAAAAATTACAATGGTGGGAGCAAGTGTATATGCGTGTCTGTATGGCAATTGTTTTGTTTTTCATGTATAGGGTCTCAGATTTTATAAATATTTGAAGATATTAAAGATGGGTATGTGTGTAACCCACTTTAATGAAGGAGCAAAATGCTATATTCTATGTCTTTCAGTGCATCCATCCATCCATTTTCTGTACCGCTTATCCTCACTAAGGTCGCAGGCATGCTGGAGCCTATCCCAGCTGATTCTGGGCGAGAGGCGGGCTCCACCATAAACTGGTCGCCAGCCAATCGCAGGGCACATATGAACAACCATTCGCACTCACATTCACACCTACAGGCAATTTAGAGTCTTTAATTGACCTACCATGCATGTTTTTGGGACGTGGGAGGAAACGGGAGTACCCGGAGAAAACCCACAAAGGCACAGGGAGAACATGCAAGCTCCACACAGGAGAGGCCGGATTTGAACCTGGGTCCTCAGAACTGTGAGGCAGACGTGCTAACCAGTCATCACCATGCCGCCATCTTTCAGTGCATTTTTTTTTTTTTTTTTCAATTTGGAGAGTTTTTATTGCCGCCATCTTTCAGTGCATTTTTTTTTTTAATAGACAGTTTTTATTGCCGCCATCTTTCAGTGCATTTTTTTTTTTTAATTTGGATAGTTTTTATTGCAAGATGTGATACATGACTGAGTGGGTAAAATAAGGGAAACTATCATATTTTCTACTCCATTGTGGATGACTGAACGGACAGAGCAGACACTCATGAATAAGAAAATTCTTGTCAGTGTTGTTCTGCATCTGTGTCCATAAAAGTCATGTGGTTGAACGTGTGTGTGTGCGCATGTGTACACAAGTGCGTGTGTGATCTATTAAGTCATTTGGAATGTGGTCACGGCACATTGAACACATTCATTCATTCATCTTCCGGCCCCTTATCCTCACTAGGGTCACAGGCGTGCTGGAGCCTACCCCAGCTATCTTCAGGCGAGAGGCGGGGTACGCCCTGAACTGGTCGCCAGCCAATCGCAGGGCACATAGAAACAACCATTCGCACTCACATTCACACCTACGGGCAATTTTGAGTCTTCAATCAACCTACCATGCATGTTTTTGGGATGTGGGAGGAAACCGGAGTGCCCGGAGAAAAACTAAAACAGGCACGGGAAGAACATGCAAACTCCACAAAGGCGGGGCTGGGATTTGAACCCCGGTCCTCAAAACTGAGGCAGATGTGCTAACCAGATTCACCGGTCCGCCTGCTTGAACACAACTAATACACATATATTACTTTTCCATCCATCCATTTTCTGAGCCGCTTCTCCTCAGTAGGGTTGCGGGCGTGCTGGAGCCTATCCCAGCTGTCGGGCAGGAGGCGGGGTACACCCTGAACTGGTTGCCAGCCAATCGCAGGGCACATAGAAACAAACAACCATCCGCACGCACATTCACACCTACGGGCAATTTAGTATCTCCAATGAATGCATGTTTTTGGGATGTGGGAGGAAACCGGGCCGGGGATTGAACCCGGGTCCTCAGAACTGTGAGGCTGACGCTCTAACCAGTGGTCGACCGTGCCGCCTATATTACTTTTGATAGTTTGAATTTTCTTTGCATACAAGTTGACAGGTTATTTTGAAATCCATAATGCCGCTATTCACACATTCGGCCCAGGGGCCCCTTGAGCACACCTGAAATTAATTTAAATCCTTTGTTAAGACTGATAAAACACTTGTTTTTTTATGGTTTGCACTTTGCCTTTATACTGGTGAACCATCTGTATTGACACATTTTGTTTACATGGGAACATGTCACCAGTTAAGTAAAAACATTCACCTCTCAAACTGTTTCATGTAAGAAATAAATGAGAGCCACAGTCTATTACATTGAAAAGAAAAAAAAATACGTAAAATTGATATTTACAAATCCATTTGACAAAATAGTGTACAAAACATCGGCAAACAAATAACATTGATGATCGACAATTGTATAATTTATGTATGGACAATAGTTTGTTTCTATTTTGTGCAATGTATTTCTTGTACACAGAAGTACATGTAGGAAGAAGAAATGCTAGTTGAACACCTGCTAAGCTCTAAAATGGATGTGACTTGAGTTTCTTTAAGCCGAGGAAGCAAAGCGTGTGTTGTGGCTATTGACTGAATCTAGACTGAGGTGCTGCCATAGCAACTGATCATATGGCTTGTCTTCATAGAGAATGGATGACTCACAGACATTGATTTCTTGGGATATACACATGCAGCAATGTTGGTACTGTCACTTCAATTGATTGGTGGCTCTAACACTACGGAGTCATGTGACCTAGTTATTCTCCCATATTGATTTGATGCAATTTGAATTTCTGGTCACGCTTTGCATTTTAGTACATCAGCCTATTTAATCCCAGTTGATGGAGTTCTATTATCATCATCATCTTGAGTCATTACAGTTCTATTATCTTTGAGTCATTACTTAAATGTCAGTGGTCAGACCAGACTTTAAAATTTGGCACAGCATGTGCCCAAATGACTTTTGCGTCAATAGTGGTCTATTGCTCGCAGTGGGCAGCTTTAATCAGCGTTCCCTGTGTCACCCCTAATAAACATCACTCACTCCATGTGACGCCCTGGCACAGCACTCTGCCCATCTGGTAGCCTTCTCACACCAGCACTAACACACACACACACACCATGTGAACGCTGGGTGTTTTTCCTCAGTTGAGGCTGGCGAAGTCGCTGGGTGTTTTTCTCATGAGCAAATAGAGAGGTTTTGGGTTGGACCTTTTCACACCATTGTTGATACAAAGGATTGAAAATAGCAGAAATTTCGGCCACTGAAATGTTTCGGCCGAAAATGACCCAAAAGTGCATTTTCAGTTTAGGGCCAAAAGACTTTGTCACTTAAATAAAACGACAGAAAAGGATGTTGCTATGACGCAAGCAAAAACCATGGCCAGCACATGGTCATTTACACGATATTGTAAAATATATAAACGGCAGGTGCATCCACATTGAACAGTCGCTGCGTTCCACTGTTCAGGTACTAAGGGGGAATGCTTGTTGCATGCTATTTTACACTGCCCTAGCTACCTACAAGTTACAGCTAACATGGCTAAATACGATTTCGAGCCACAGAGGTGAACATTCGCTTTGCGTCCGGTGTGAACACAGCATAAGTCACTAATCATCGCCACTATGGCAGCGAATAAGCTACACTTGTGACAAGTATCGACATCACGGAGCGAGGACGAGGAGTAATTAACAGGAGAAAGATGAAGATGCTGCGCTAACTGCTAACCTATTGTGACAAGTCACAAAACACCAAAATAAGTGATTGGGTAATACAGTAAACTTGTCACATAGGTCTAAATGGAAGCAAAATAGCAAGCAAATTAATGTGTCTAGAAAGAAAACTAATACACAATAACGCTAGACAGGCACGCAGGGATCGAAACCAGAAATGAATTAGTACATCACCACTAGTCACATGAGAAAAGGGGCCTATAAATTCAAAAGTACATTGATATAATACATATTTCTAATCTAACATAACCTTCATTAGTCCCATAATAGAGAAATTTGCATCCTTTCAAATACAAATATAGCATGCAAGAGATGACACTTGGCTGCAAATGTTGATGCAATAAATAAAATGAATATTGAAGCCACTATTTGTTAACGATTAGGATTATAGGGTAATGATTATGTTGTGCCATTGAACAGTATGCAGAATTACTTTTAATCTATTACATAATATACTGCAATAACTGTCCCGCGGTAATGTTCAGTTTAGAAATATGGAAATTCAGACAAATTGTTCTGGAAGTAAATTTCTATAGGTTAGCAGCCCTGCAGTCTTAGCCAGAAATGCAATTTTACAAATAATTGGCATAGTAATTTCTTGTCGTTTCGGCCTTGGGCTCCATTTTTCGCTTTTCAAATTCCGGTCAACAATTTTCCTTTCAATGCATCAATTTGTTTTTTGTTTTGTTTTTTGTTTTACATTTCAATTTGTTTTACATATTTTATACTACTGTATTGTCGTATATACAATTGTTAAAGGAATAAGAGGCAGTTTACCATTCAAAATAGTTGTTTAAATAACAGTTAACTTGAAATAAGTTATATTTTTAAGTGCACTACAAAATGCAGTTTTTGCTGACAAGCTAAAGAGAATTGTGAGGGGAAAAAATGTCGATGCACTAAACATGTACCAAAAATGTTCCGAACCGTGGCCCAAAAACCGAGGTAAGAATCGTACCGTGGGTTACCTGTAATCTCACCCCCCTAATATATAATACAAAACAGTCACTTAACTTTCCAAATTAAGATAACATGTACACCAACAAGTGTTGAAAAGATGGTTTTGTTCAGGAAGGCAAGCATATTTCTTTGCTTAGCGACATTAACTGCTATTGTTTTGGGTTTTTTTCCTGCGGGAATGTGGATCATCATGTTTTGTTTGCATTGTTGAAATGTATACAGATGTCAAGACAAAATTGTAAACAAACTAAAACGTGCAATAACCTCAATTTACTTGCTAGTGAACATGCTACAATTCAACTTTTAAAATTTTCTTACAACTGACCGTGTATTCTGTTTCCTTTTTTTTGTTGTTGCAGAAATGGCTGAACCCATTCAACAGCTAACATCCAATAACAACGGACACGGTAACAGAGAACACATCCCTTTCACCCTCCTGTCACGGAAAGAAAAGGTATGAATCTGCCCTTTTATTTTACGTACCAACTTTATTGGGAAAGTTCTCAACAATGGTTTTGTTATAACAAAACATCCAGATACTAACTATCTTAAATGTTTTTCTTTGTTGCTGTAATATTTCTGTAGTTTTTTCCCAACTAGGCAACTATATCATCATTGAAGGGATCATGTTCCCACTGCAGTGCAGTAAGCCACTTAAACCCCCTTGGGGACCATGTTAATAAAGTTGGCTAATTGGTTTAAATTAATTAGTTCACAATTGGTTTAAATTAATTAGTTCACTGAAATGTGCATTTAAACAAAGGACAGTCGCAGAGCTCTATTCATTTAGGGAAGGTGTCAGTGGAGGGAAAGAGAAAAAAAATATTTTAATCAGATAAATCCACTTGACGATTTTCCTTTTTGACCATAATGAGATTCTTCTGGGTGTACTGTTAAAACTATGTAGCCAAACAACCAATAAAACATGTTTTTAACAAGTATGTCCAGTATTGCCACAATTATCCGCTTCAGACCACACCTCACTTTGGGATGAAAATTAAGTTTCAGGACAAGAACCAATGGTCGTTACTTTATTTGATTAAACAAGTGTAGAAAACCTTGGTTAATGTTTTTGAGCCAATTATTGTCAGTAAATTTATATTTGTCATAAAAGGCCTTTGTTATACAGACCCTTTCCAAAAAATTTGAATATCATGGAAATGTATTTCCATAATTCCATTCAAAAAGTTTAACTTTCATAGATTATAGATTCAGGGCCCACAATTTAAAGTATTTGTTTATTCTTACATAATTTGGGCGTCCAGCTAAAAAAACTCACAAAATCAGGAATTCAAAAAATTTGAATATTGTGAAGAAATCATCCCAAATTTTGCAGGCCATATATTTTTTAAATTGAGTGTCACATACTAATCACCTACTGAACTCAAAGCACCTGCACAGGTTTCCCAGGTGTCAATAAATTGCTTCAGTTTGGTTCAATTGTCTCAGTTGGGGACGACTGCAAACTTGACAATAGGATGGGTAAGCCACAAACGTTCATAGCAAAGGAGGCTGGCTGTTCAGAGTGCTGTGTCCAAGCATATAAATGGAAAATCTAGTTGAATGACAAAATGGCAGAAGATGGTCACCTCTTTTGCCCCAGCAAAAGAGATGACCATGGGCTTCACTGGATTATCAAATAGAGAAGATTCAAGAATCTAGCAGAGATCCAGAAAGAGAGGAATGAGGCGAGAGTCACAGCTTCAAAAACCACCACATTGACGCATCCGGGAGATGGACTAAAACTGTCGGTTCCTCGGGTCAAGCCACTTCAGAGCCTGAGCAACAAACGTAGGAAGCGTCCTGAACTGAGCCAAGGAGAAGGAATTGACTGTTGGGCAGTGTTCCAAGGCCCTCTTTTCCGATGAAAGTAATGTGTGCCTTTCATTCGGGAATCCAGGTCCAAAGGTTTAGAGGAAGACTGGTGAAGAACAGAATCCAAGCTGCTTGATGTCGTGATTTGGGGTACAAGGTCCAGTGCTGTGTTGGTAAATAGCTTTCTTAAATCCAAGGTCACCACAACAGTCTACCGAAATGTTGTGATGATTCCTTCTGAGGATCTGTATGGAAATGCAGATTTCAAATTACAGCAGGACCTGGCGCCTGCCCATACCACCAGAAGCACCAAAACCTGGTTTGATGCCCATGCCATCACAGTGCTTGACTGGACAGCCAACTCACCAGATCTAAACGCCATTGAGAATCTATGAGGGGCACCGGACCCAAAAACAAAACTGGTAGCAAGCATCAAGGAAATCTGGGCTTCCATAACTCCCAGGAAATGCCACAGGCTGATTAAAGTAAAGGGATTCCCAACCAAGTATTGAAGATAACGTATCTTTTTGAAAGTACCATATTTTGATGGATTTAAAGTGACCCTAATTCCTTTTTTTTCCTACAAAAACTTGAGAAGTAAATTATTTCTTCACAGTATTCTAATTTTTTGAATTACTGATTTTATGGATTTTATTAGCTGGAAGCCCAAATTATTTAAAAATAAACAAATAAATGCTTGAAATTGTGGGCCCTGGATCTATAATTTATCAAAAGTTTTAACCTTTTGAAACACCCTAAAATGCCACAAGATGGTGCCAAAGCACTGCCTAATAGGAATACATTGGTGTCAAGAAAATGTTTTAAGTCATATATCAACTGAGACACTAGCTTCGTATGTTGAGGAGTTTAACTTTAGTCTGGATTTTTCACGGAAGGAGGAGTCTTCACCACCTGAGCACCCATACTCTTATTGTACTTTTTCCCTCTCTAAATAAATTATTTTTAAAGGGTAACGTAAGGTTAGTTTGAAATGAGAAAATTAAAGTTTTCGATTGTTTTGAGAACACACCTTGTTTAAACATGTACCTATGGTCAAATTATTTTCAAGCTTTTCTGTGTCCAATCATTTTTGTCCAGCCCTGTTTCATGAGTTTTTTTTTTTTTTTTTTTTTTAAATCGGTTGAACCACAATTCAAAAACAATGATTTTCCTTTGGTTAATTTTCATTAAATTTGTATTCATCACTTTTGTCAGATTTGTTATTTCTGTGACCATTGTGTGGGTTTTACTTTATTGACAAGAGGGTTACCACAATTTTGTGTGTATATGTAATATATAAATGAAGCGTGACAACTCTGCTTGTTAATAATAATTAACAAATATCCTTGATATAGCTGTTCTGTTGGTTTACCTTTTCTAGTGTGGAGAGTTGCTGTATGAGAAGCGCCACTATGAAAAGGGCCACTGGGCCTGCATAACAATACGCGAGGAGACGTACGAACAGAGCATCTGCTACGGCTTCATGAGGATAATGAGATATATCTGCCAGCAGAACTCTTTAGGTGAGTTGAAACACACGTTGACCAAAAGTTCTAGTTGACCAAAAGTTCTATTTCACTCAGTGACAACATGACGTCTTATTTACCCTCATTGGTAGGCGACTACCTGGGCATGTCATTGCCCATCGTGACCGTGGTGCGCACGGATGAGAACCATTCAGCCATCGCCCAGGAAGTGACCGTGGCGTACTACCTGCCCACCGACCACCAGGCGCAGCCCCCACAACCTCACGACAGCGACATCATCATCGAAATCTGGCCCGCAGCTGTGGTTTACACAAGGTGAGCAAAAAATAGTTATGTAAATAGCCTTCATAATAAACTCACAAAATTTGGAGATAATTTTTGAAAATCAAAGACTTCTGCAGATACCATTGTCTTAAGTATAAAATACTTGCATATTAAGGCTTTCAATATAAAAGTATTTTATACCAGAAGTTAGTGATGACTGCATTAAAAATGATTGCAGGATTTGCAATTGATTGGGTTCTGTCTAAGTCTTGCATTATTGTCAGATCTTTTGTTACAGCTCTGTGTGAAACAAGCTTTTTTTTTTTTTTTTTTTTTTTTTTTTTTTTTTTTAATCCATCCTCCACCTGCAGGCCCTTCACCGGCCCCACAAACGAGTTGACCATTGTGGGTCAGATCAACGCCATGGCCGAGGTGCTCGAGTCCCCCAGCGTGTGCGCCAATGACTCGTTCATTGTCGCCGGCTACACCAACCCGGCCCACAGCCAGCGCCAGAATGAGATCTGGTTCCTGGAGCGCCGTTGACGGGGAACAGCAAAGCGAAGTTCCCCGGCGGCATTCCATTCATGACCCCCACATTCCCCAGTCCTCAGGTGCAACATCATCCTTTCTTAGTCGCTGCCTTGCCAGCTCAGCACACTCCACATTCATCACCCATGCCATATTCAAACCCTTGGGAATGTTGTAATAAAGCCGCTAAATTATCCTTAGTAGCAGACGTGCTGCCTCATCTTGCTCCATTTTTGTCCATACCACAGCTTCTCACATTTTTAGCTTACGGACTCGTGATGTCAAATCTTTTAAGTGTTGATGTACTTCTTTTATTGTTCAAATCTCGGGATCGCTGCAGGTTAAACTGTTCGATGAGATGATAGAATCAAAAACCAAGTGGTAAACCATTTCTCTCTAGCCTGGGAGCGTGGCGAAGCGGGATATAGTTTCTGTCGTGTGAAACACAATGCCTATAATAATCTACCTGAATGAAACTTGACACTAAATGAGAAAAAATACATTAGTGCATGAATGTAAGCGATAAGAGAATGTGTGTGCAAAAACCAAACTCCACTGCTGAATGACAATCAAAAGCACTTAAATAGATCCAAGGCAAGCAAGTCAAAGCATTCCTCCACCTGGGAATTGTCGTCTTTTCTGTATTTTTTGCAAAACGCTCTTTGTACGTGCTACTTTGTGTTCGTGTGTACGTACTCACTACTGTAACATGACAACCACTGCTGCTGAGTAGAGACAATGCAACCAAATTCATCTCTGAGATCAGATTCTTAAGAAAGCGAAATGTTGTTAATGTAGTTCGAACTGTTTTTTTTCTGAATGTTCTATCATAAATATGACTAAATATCAGTCTGACTTAAAAATAAGGGTACCCTTATGAAGGTTTTGGTTATTAAGAGTGCCCTTGTTGTAAAGTGGTGCTGAAATCTCTTATCAGGTAAAGACTGTATATTTTCAGTATATTTGCACATTAAACTAACCAATCCACCAGCTGTACTTAAATATATATTTTTTTTAAATTGAGATTCTATAAATTACAGGATGTTGAAATAGGATAAGGAATCTTTGATTTCCTCCAATATTTATTTTGAAAAATTACATTTGGGGTTGCCCAATTGTCGGTTTAAAAAAAAAAAAATCCAAAGATGTTATTTTTCACACAATGACTATGTGGTTGTTCAAAGCTATGATACAAAATGCAAGTCTGTTTCTCCCCTGTGAGACTGGTTATACGGGAACAACCCTTCCTGTTTTATGTTTGCTTGTTATAGTTAAGAGGCTAATGTGTGCTGTAGCTTGTTATAGTTAAGAGGCTAATGTGTGCTGTACTGTGAACATAAGTGCAACAGCAGAGCGCTACTGTGGTTTTGTCTTGGTCAATAAACGTGCTTGTCTCCTGTTTTTTTTTAAATATGACAATGCGAGTTTTATTTACCAGTTTTTAAAATCTGTTTTTGTTTTTTTCCTATGGCACAGTACCTATTGAGGTCACACAGCTTTAACTTGATATCAGTGCTTTCCCATTGACATAAGGTACAGGTACCATATGAGTGACGTAAACCACTGGTAGTAGGCTAGTAGGTCATGTAACTAGGATACATGACTTTTAATGACAAAACTAAAAACACATGCTATAACTTTAGCTGTTGCTTTGCCTTAGCTCTGGATACTGTAGTATTACTAAACGCCACACTTAGCTGAAGCGTGCCGCCGGGATATATCTTGTCTATGCCGAGACGGATAATACAGGAGAGCCCTTGTTTTCCATTGTTAGCTGTCATTCCAACTGATGCGTGGTTTTTGCAAAATGATTTTTGATTACATTTGGCTAGTGATCAAATGACAATTACACACACATACAGTAGAGGCCGAGCACTATTGCAGACTGAACAAATACTGTAAAATTATTAATAGTTATCACAAACTATTACCCAAAAACAAATATTTAAAACTCGTCTGACAGTATGAGCCTTAGAAATGGCTTACAAATAATTCGATTTCAGCAGACTGTGCAGAATTCCTGCTAACAACCCAGGCTAAACTTAGCACCTCCCCGACATAAGGTCTTAAAATGATCACTTCAACATAGTGTAAGGTCTTAAAAGTATCACTTCAGCATAGTGTAGTTCTTTGACACCATTACTATTATTTTATCGAAGGCTTTGGCCCCATCGTGTGGCATCATAGGGCATTAACATGCAAATATAAAAGCTGCAAATAGCAAAATTTTTCTGTGGATAACTGAATAGGAAAAAAAAATCATTGGTGATTTTGCAAATTGTGAATATGCGGGGGTTTAAAAAAAGATGAAATACCTGTCACATTTTCCCAGTCTGATTTGTGGCATCAACACTCATTATCCACAATATAATAGTGTACACTACAACAATCATCAATGCCTCTTAATGGTGTCAAAACAGATTTGTACAGGTTGTACTAGTCTAGTTTACCCACCCTGGAATGTTCCTGGAAATCCCTCCCTCCTAATGGGATCAAATGTTGCCAAGAAGGTGGACACACCCTACTCAACCATAAAGCACAGCTTGAAAGGTGGAAACAAACTTGATTCGAGGATCAATCAACATGGAAAAATAACAGCAAGTCTTAATTAGGCCACATACGTTCCCATGACGTCACATTATACTTGGTCTTTCATTACACAGCAATACAAAGTATGTTGTGAAATTCAAACAATATCAAAATGACATGTAAGAGGTAACCAAACAAGTCACTTCACTGCCAGGACAAATAATATAAATAAATAGCACCTTATATGTTAAAAAGGCAGAATTTCTTTGGCCAAAACTTGAGGGTACACAGCTATGCAAAGTTTGTAGTGGTATGTGAAATAATCACTGCCTTCAGTACTTTTCAGTTGTATTTAACTTTGTAGTTCAATACAAGAACTTTTTTATTAAACATTTATTTCAGTAAAACATTTTTTATAACTTGTGGACAATACATTTTAATTGCATCATTACAGCACAGTGACTCAGTACAGTCGTTGTTTTCCTATATTTAAGAGCGGCAATCGTTCAGAATGTGCATAATGTTACAGTGACTTAGAATAACAGTTAATAGACTTTTTAGGAATACAAATTTGGAGAGCTAAGTATTTTTTAGGTTGGTGTAAAATGTTTAAGAACCACTGGTCTAGTGAGTTTTACCTGTTAATGATTCCCAGAACAAAGAATCCTGTGACCACTACGAGGCAGCAAAACACTAAAAAATAGGCAACACTAAACCGTGCACTTAGTGACATATAATATAATGTGGTGGAGCCTACCTGCAGGTAGCGAGCCTGCTGGGCAGCCAGCACCTCCCCCAGTGGCACCACCATTTTCTCCACGCTGCGCTGGTGCGAGTGGGCCAGGATGTCCGGGCTTTCCTCCGAGCGTAGCTCAATGTGCGAGATGAGCAGATTGGCGATCACCGACTGCACCGACTACACGGGCATTACATTTAGTTAGCATGTCTGTCACGGTGGGTTGCGGCGAGAGAAGGGTTGAACTCTCACCTTTGTGTCTCCTCCTGGAGTGGCGCTAAGGGCTAGTACGCGAAACTGCAGAGTCTGACTGCTGAGCTGTCTGATCACCTGAACGAACAAGAACATGACCCAAAATTTAATTATCATTTGTGACTGCTACAATGAACCCCTGCCAATTCGCAGTTCCTATTCACCACTTCACCTATTTGCATGTGTGACCTCCACATGGTGATAAAGTGGTTAGCACGCCTCCCTCAGACTTCTAAGGTTTGGGTTTAAATTTCTGCTCTCGCCTTACTGTGTGGAGTTCGCATGCTCTTCCCATGCTTGCGTGTGTTTTCACTGGGTACTTCTGACTAACTCACATATTTCAAAAGCATGCATGTTAGGTTCATCAAAGACTCTAAATTGTCCATAAGTGTGAATATGAGTGTGAATGCTTGTTTGTCTACATGTGCCCTGCGATTGGCTGGTGACCAGTACAGGGTGTACCACAACTCTTACCCAAAGTCAGCTGACATGGGAACCAATGACTATAATGAGGACAAGACTTATACAAAATGGATGGATATTATGAGAAATGGTGGGTTAAATGTTTTTGGTAACAGTTTCAAATCATGCGAGTGACTTGCTAGGCCTAATGTCACAACAACAACCTCTTGAGTCTTTTTATAGATAGGCCATGTGTCATAGGTTCCCCACCATGTCTTTAAACTAGGTGCCAACAGATTAACCGAGGAAAAAATTTTAAAAAAATGTTTATGATTTTGTTTTATTTTTACTCATTACTGCATTACAACATAATGATGAGATAATGACATTCAAACAAACAACAACACAGATAATAAAGTATAAAACAAAAAGAGCCACAATGCACAACCCGATAAACAATCAGTATAACAAATACACACACAAGAAGATTGGCTCCCGTTTCAGTTTAACGCTCTCTGTGTACATCATAATAATCATATATATAAAATGCAACTCTGTTAAAGATTACATATTTTGACATCTGGAAAAGGTGTTTCTGGTTTTAATTTTTAAGACATCATGGCAAAGAAAATATTGGTGAAGAAGAAATGTGATTTAGCGTTAAAGGGCATCATGCGTAAATAATGTTTTGCCAGTAACTTCGCTCATTATGTTATTATATACTGTATACATTTATGGCTTTAATGTAACGATAAATTCAACAGTTAATGCTTTTTTTGTGCATGTTTTTGTACTTGAAAACACTGCTGTAAAATCGAACAAATACTAAAGGACAAACTATTGTAAAACAGTCAAATGTTCTTCCTGTGAGTCATATCTTTGTTGTTGTAAGCCAGTGGTTCTTAACCTAGGTTCAGTAAATCAGTCTCAGGGATTTGGCGGAGGACTAGACAGATACAAAAGCCTTTCCACACAGCGCGCCATTGACAAATGTATTTCTTGTATATGTGTGAGGATTGTGTCGCGTTGCGTGGCTTTGCTGATTTTGTGTCACGCTTCAAGTTGAAATGTTCAACCACTGTTTGAAACCCTAAACAAGGTTTCAAACCTTTAGATGAACCACTAATACCTGTTTTGAAAGCCTAATATGAAATCCTGTTGTTTGAAACCCTAAGCAAGGCTTCAAACCTTAATTTGAAACCCTACCCGTCTTGAAACCCTAATTTGAAATCTTAACCGTTGTTTGAAACCTTAAGCAAGCTTCAAATCTTAATTTGAAACCCAAACCATGGCTAAAAACCCTAACTCTTTTTTGAACTCTATGAAGGGTTTCAAACCTTAATTTGAAGCGCTAACCATTTTCTTGAAATCCTAATTTGAAATCTTAACTGTTGTTTGAAACCCTAAGGAAGACTTCAAACCTAAATATGAAACCCTAACTCTGGCATAAAAGCCTGTTGTTTGAAATGCTACTTTTTAAACATCAGTACTGGCTGAAAATCAAGCACATTTCGAGTGACCGGTTTGCAAATTTAGTGTGATTTCCAATGCCACGGTTACCTGACAGTAGGCATGGTTGCCCAGGGCCTTGTGGGCCTCATCGATCACCAGACACTTGACCTGCATGCCCGGGCAGGTGTCTCTGGACAGGTCGTTCATCATCACCTGAGGCGTGAGGAAGAACACGCGCTTGGACCGCCACACTTCCTGCCTCCGGAGGGCCGCTGTGCTGCCTGCGGAAACCCACACGGTGGTTATTGTTAAAAACATCCATCCATCCATCCATCCATTTTCTATAGCCCTTGTCCTATTAGGGTCAAGGATGATCTTGAGCTATCCCTGGTGACTTTAGGAGGGAGGAGGGGCTGGTCACCAGTCAATTGCAGGGCTATTATTAGGAATGGGGGTAATAGAGGACCGAGCCCTGCCACAAACAACAAAAAAACTGTGTAATTGATGCCCCACCCCTCTAAAAATGTTTATAATTGCCTATCTTAATAGATGGAGGATCTTCAAGTGCCTGCAAGCTGTAACTTGGGGGTACGCAGAATAATTTGCAATAAAATGTCGTATTGTTTTTTTTCTAAATTTAAATCTCAGGACTGGCGCACCAATAAAACCGATTACTCCTCTGTCTTAGCTTTGGGCCAATTAAAAGCTCTGATTGGGACGCATCATGTAAATATGTCATCCTTTCATCCATCACTTTACCCGTGAATTACCTGGGTCGCAACATTTCTAAGTACGGATGAATAAAAATTTTAATTTGTCTAGTGGTCCTAAAACCAAACCGACTAAACTGATCAAATACAAATATGTTGTGTGTGTGTGTGTGTGTGTGTGTGTGTGTGTGTGTACACGCGTAATGGCATATAGGGGTAGTTTCAGTATTTATAATTCTCATTTGAATTATGAAGGGGTTCTTGGAAAATGTTCACCATGTAGGTTTGAGAAAGTTTGAGAATCCCTAGTTTAAACCATCAATATGCCTCAAACTATGATCACAACTCATTACCCTTACAAATAAATGGTTTACAGATTTTCTTTTTTTTTTTAATGCACTACATGTACATACACATGCGGTGAAGATTGTCTGTGACTTCCAGTAATAACCCAGGCTAAAGTAAGGTCCTGTCCTCCCTGACATATAAAGCATCTCTCTTCCTTCCTTGACATCAAATCCTATTTAAACAGGGCTTTGGCATCTCAAGGGTTGTTTCATTAAGAGCATAAAAACGTGAATAGGCGTCTTTTTTGTGTGCAAAAAGATGGGAATAGGCACCACAGAAAAAAACTTACATTGATAAATCTGTTAATATGGAGCACAAATGTGGTGGGGATTACTGTACCAGTCAGTTCGGCCATGTGGTCCTGAGGAATGCCCATCACTTTGTAGCAAGCCTCAATTTGCTGGGCCACTAGTGGTTTGGTGGGGGCCATGAACACGATTTTGCCGGATGGATACCAACGATAGAAGTTGTACATGACAACTGCGGCGATGAACGTCTTTCCCAAACCTGTGGGAAGGCACACGAGTGTGTTTTGAAACAAGGCGGTCTTCGATATGTTGAGCTGGTACTCCCTGAGTGGGTAGTTAGTGGGATAAATCCACACTGCCGCAGAGGAGCTGTCAAAACCAGGGAAGTCTGGATAAGGGATCTTCCCAGCTGAAGGAGTGGGAGACATGGGCCTCTCCATATGGAATAAGCTGCCATTGTCATGTTGGAGGTTCTCTTCGGCTTCCGTGACAGCGACCACCATGAGGTCGTCATCTTCATCTTCATCTTCATAAGCAGCAGGTTTAGGAGTTTGTGTTGTGTGAACTCTCTCTGTAGGAGCGTCTGTTGGCTTTAAAGAGCCGAGCTCAGGCCACATTGGATTTGGAGCAGGTCTCTGAACTGTGGCGGTTTGGCTCGCTTTGCGCCGTCCAGCGGTTTTTTCCCCTTCTTTTTGAGACCGAACAACGTTGTTTGGAGGCGCGGACGCACCCCACGTCTGAAACAACGTCCTCTGGTTAGAAGAAGCGCTCATTTTCTTGAGTTACGTCGTAAATAAAACTTTTGGATGAGTAGGGGAGAAAGCCATGGCTAACCTAAGATGACTCGTTTCCGGTTAACGTTTTGCAAAATAAAAGTGTACCTACGCTCAAGCAAGTGTCGTTGTATCTTTTAGACATTGTTTCTGCTCATAAGGTTTATTAAAAAAATTCTAACCAAAGATAAAAACAAACCTAACCCCCAAAGGGCGTAAACATATGGTTACAATTTAAATAACACTTTTAATGTTACAACCTGACACCGGAAGTAAACGCAAAGCTCCCGCTTCTCTCTGGCAATGTAACCATAGTGATGGACAGGCGTGACTGGGACAAGACGCTCACCCTTTTACAGGTAATAACCTCATTGCTAATTTATCTGATCGCGCACTGTGAGGCGGTAAAGCTTATTTATGGCCGCGGCGATTGTGGTACTACTTTTGGGCTAAGTTATGCAGTGCGGCTGTGGAAAACTGAGAACGATGCTAGCTGTTCTTAGCATTGGCTTAGCATCGTGTGTGCAGTTTGAGTGGATTTAGTGGTTAGTTGTGCTATAGATGTATGTGATGATTATGTAAAATAATGGGGCGATTACTAGGGTTCCCACTCAAGAAGTGGTGAAGCATATTGATATTAATCTGTTTCCTACCTTGTTAAAAAATATATGGCGTTTAAAATGTCAGGGTCTTCAGATATAATTGTTGGTTATATATAATTAAAGGTAATTTGAGCAAATCTGTTATTTCAGAAGCGTCTGTCAAACTGGTAGACCTTCGCATTAATCAGTGCCAAAGGAGTAGTTCTGTTTCAAAAAGGTTTGCTGACTCCTAATGTATTGTACAGTATTTGCGTCTGTTTTATACTGCCTCCAGGTGGCCAAGGCGGGCAGCAACACAATGGCCATTCAATTGATGCAAAGTGTGACGTAAACTGTTTGATTCTTTTGAATTATATTTAATTATTTCATTACTTTATAAATTATAATAGTATAGAGTGATATTTCTTACATTACATTTTTTTGTTTTTTGGGGGGGAGGCTGGAACGGATAAATAGCATTTCTATTAATTTCAATGGGGAAAGATGATTTGAGATACAAGTGATTTCAGTTACAAGCATGGTCACGGAACACATTCGACTTGTATCCCAAGGCACCACTGTATGTCTCAAAGACCTTCAATTGTATTGGTTCTTCGCAGGCGTGGGCACGCGGACGTCTGGTGAGGGCGGAGCTGCGCCGTGCACAAGTGGACTTTGAGGAGGTCGTGAAAGAGATTGATGGCACTTTGGCCCACTTGAGGTGGAGGGACGCCATCATCCCCACCCCCCACTTCACAGACACGGCAAGTCTTTCTACCGGTAATAAAACCTGATTTATCCACCGTCTTGTACCTTTCACATGTCTTCTTTTTCAGCAGGATGGTCCCCTACCCAGGAAGGATCCAGGACCAGATGTCGGCGCCTGCTCACAAAACCCAGCAGTGGGAGATGCAGCTCCATTGTCTGAAGGCAGAGGAGGAAGTGACCGTCTGCATACAATAGAAGCACAAAAAGACGGCTCGGGAGTTAAACAACAAACAAGGGGGTGTTTACAAAGCAGCAGCGTTCTCGAAGCAGGTCAGAACCTGAGCTCTGATGAGATTTTTGGGAGCACCATGGATTCCACCTCCATCTGGACCAGCATGGACAGTCTTCCCCATAAAGGTACATACTTTATTTGCAGAGGTGGCAAAAGTACATACAGTGTGAACTTAATGCTTGGATCAGACTACAAGACATATTTGTTCTCTAACGATGGCACTATGTCAGACTACTGCCATAAAATCCTGCCGTGTCTAGATCAGAACACTGGCTACATTACACGGCATATATTATCACTGTATAACATCTTTCACAATCATTGGGCTAATCTTGTCAAATCAAGCTGTCAGGGGAGGCGGGACTGGAAAACGTGTCAACACTACCAGATATGACCGTTGGATATTACCGTTACCGTGGAGGTAACACCAATCATGGAGGAAGAGGCACTAGTTTTGATTGCGACAGTGTTTTGTGTTGAAGAAAGAACAATAAGAAGGAAAAAAGCGTGTGTGGGGTCTTGCTCCAACTTTTTATTTTTTATTTGTGGTCATGATAATCGTCACACCCGACATCCAAAGTGCAGTTGTGCTGCTGCCATAAGTCCACCAGCTTTTCTTCAATTTCATTCTTCTACTCATCCCTCTTTCTCTTCACCATGGTTCACACAAATAAATGTTGAGAACGGCAACCAAGGGAGGCGAGGCGCCATTGCAAGACGCAATCCTATTGGTCGACGTCATGGTGTGTCACACTACACGGAAGATATTCCAAAAATCAAACATGCTCGGATTTATTTTTGGCATCATAGAGCTTCTCCGATGCCAAATTGTTGATCGTGGATTATGTCACAAGTTTTTTTGTTCCCGAGAAAATGCCAGGCCCGATCTAGGAAATTGTCCGCAGTAGCAAGTTTGATCCAGGTATAAGTTGATGACACAATAGACGTGGTGGAACTGAGGGACTGGCTAATTAATGGAGGTTTGTGTTGTGTTGCCCTGGTAATGGTCGAGGCGTGCTCTTTAGGCAGTCTCGCAATCTTCTCTGTACGACATCCACATCAAGTTCATTTAGATTTTTGTATAGGAAATAGAAAAATAACTCAACCTTTTGAGGTATATCTGACTGCACGATCCCAGAGTTTTTGTCATTGTTTTCAGTTCAGATCAGCAGTAGTCAATTGCTTTTCTGCCACTCAGAAGTATCCTGGCACCTATTGTTTACAAACATGATGAAAAGGACTAGTTATGCATTTATTTGTGTCATCATTGGTGGAGGTTAAAATAAGTAACAAGCCAATTTTGACAAAGTCAGGAGGAGAAAGTGCAGATGTGTTTTCAAATGTAGGGAATAATAGGGAAAAAAATCATAAGAAAAACATACTAGAAACATACATCTATCTGAAAAATCTATTTAAATATAGTAACAAAATATTTATATTTGGTTACATCCCACCACTACTCATTTGCACATTTTATGCTCTTCATCACGTCACTTTGTCTCCTCCATGTCCACTACGGTACTGCTCAGCCCAAGAGGTGCCCCCTGATCCTGAGGCCCTGCGTTGCCATAGAGACGCTCTGACCATGGAGCTGCTGTGGCTGCAGCAGGCCATTGACAGCAGGAAAAAGGTGAGCCGCTGATGTAGTATTTCCCTTCATTTAATCAACGCTGGCACTCCACCACGAGGCCGACGCTCGAGATTTACTACGATGACATTTATGGTGCCTCAGTAAGTCAGCCGCGTTATTTATTTAATGACCCCCAGCGGCTTTTTTTTTTTTCACACCAGGTTCAGTTTGTATTCGCTGTTGTACAATGGAACATGCACATAATGCTTTGCGTGGAAATGGTTGACTTTTGATGTTTATTCATTTTGAAACAAATTTTCCCACAGAAAATGATGTAAATGTAATGCATCAGTGCCAGGGCCAAATTTTCGGTTTTGTAATTGGTCTGAAAATTATATATACAGATACATGTGTCCTGTCTGTTGTGTTCTTTAACATTAGTTTATGTACTGCATAGAGATGCATCCCAATGAAAGACAATATGTTATTTGAGTACAGTGAAGGAACTATTTGCGGGAGATAGCCGTGAAGAGCAAAAATTCGCAATTGACACCCAATAGGGTTTGTAATTGCCTGTAGATGCCATAAGAGAGCAGCAAAGAATTACGTTTGTCTAATTGAAGCTCTCATATCACTTCAAGTAGTTTCCTTGGTGCCAACATCCCACCAAATGGCACCAAAGCAATACTTCACCAAACGGCAAATAGGTGAGATATATATATATTTTTTTAGCAAATAACAAAGGATGGGGTTAAAAAAAAAAACGGCAAATTCATGAATGCGGAACAGCAAATTGTTGGGGTTCACTTTATACAAGCAGTAATTTAAGACATGTAACATCCTCAACTGTCAAGTGTAAAAAAATTGAGAACGACTGCTTTAGATGCTTACTGAGTAGAATTGTTTTCCTGTCTTTTTTATCTGCCCTGTAGTACTTGTCTCTGAAGAACAAACTGAGCTTGGGTTGAAGTGGACCTTGGAGTGCAATTCAATGCACCATCAATGAATTGCTTACACATTTTTTTATACAGGCAAAATGACGTAACTGTATATTTTGTATTATATTGTATTTGTTAATATAAAGCATGAATAAATATATATATATTTTTTCCTACTATTGTATATTTTGTCTAGTGTTGCTGTTGTCACCTATTCCTATATTATTGTGATGGAACACGATCTGGAGGACATAGGCTCGGTGTATCGATAACATGCTCCAATTTCCCGTTTGGTTAACAATGATTGAATTTCACTGCATCACATGTTCACAATTAATTCTACACCTTTTTTTGAAATAGTTTTCAAAATTTTACAATTGATCTTTTTTGTTTATGGTATTTTTTTTTTTTTGCTATCTGCTATTGATGCAAATGAATAGTGCCCAGTGTCATGCAATCCGCAGACTAAAAATAAATCGTATCACATTTGAAATTCATTGAACACAATTTGCGATTTATTTATTTTTATTTTTATTTTTATTTTTTTTTTCAAAATTGAAAGGTTTTTCATGTTGTAATTTTTAATGTAATTCATGTATTTTTCTTGTGCTATTAATAATTATTCTATAAAAATGAAATTCCTTTACATTATTTTCCATCCATTTTCTGAGCTGCTTCTCCTCACTAGGGTCACGGGCGTGCTAGAGCCTATCCCAGCTATCATCGGGCAGGAGGCGGGGTACACCCTGAACTGGTTGCCAGCCAATCGCAGGGCACATACAAACAAACAACCATTCGCACTCACAGTCACACCTACGGGCAATTTAGAGTTGTCAATTAACCTACCATGCATGTTTTTTAGATGTGGGAGGAAACCGGAGTGCCCGGAGAAAACCCACATAGGCACGGGGAGAACATGCAAACTCTCCACAGGCGGGGCCGGGGATTGAACCCCGGTCCTCAGAACTGTGAGGCAGTCGCTCTAACCAGTCGGCTACCTTGCCTACGTTTTTTTAATGAAAATTCTATATATGTGTGTGTGTGTGTGTGTGTGTGTGTATATATATATATATATATATATATATATAGGAGAGCGTATTGGAACGGCAAGGTCAATTATACTGAAGACATTTGGGTTTCAGATCAAAAAATTTATGAGACAAAAGTTCATAATTCCAGCTTTTATTTCAAAGTATTTACATCTAGAAAAGCAAACCCTTTTGAAGCTGAAAGAAATCGATCAGATCAATTGCACAAACATTGGGCATAGACAAGACAACAATTTGGAATGTCCACAAAAAGAAAGAAACTACCGGTGTACTGAGCAACAAACATCGAACAGGTCGGCCAAGTGTATCAACAGCAGTTGATGACAGAAACATTGTGAGAGCTGTGAAGAAACACCAAAAGACAACAGTCAGTGACATGACTGCCAACCTCCACAGGGCAGGGGTGAAGGTATCACAATCCACTGTTCGAAGAAGACTTTGCGAGAAGAATTATACAGGCCATACCACAAGATGCAAACCACTCATCAGCAAAAATAATCAGAGGGCCAGATTGGATTTTCCAAAGAAGCACAGAGATGAGCCACAAAAGTTTTGGAACAAAGTTTTTTGGACAGATGAGACCCAGATTAACCTCTACCAAAGTGATGGAAAGGCCAGAGTATGGAGAAAGAAAGGATCTGCCCATGATCCAAAACACACAAGCTCATCTGTGAAGCATGGTGGAGGTAATGTCATGGCTTGAGCTTGCATGGCTGGTGCTGGAACTGGCTCGCTAATTTTTATTGATGATGTAACTCATGATGGTACCAGCAGAATGAATTCTGAAGTCTACAAAACCATTTTGTCTGGGAATTTTCAGAAAAAATGCCTCCAAACTAATCAGGAGAAGCTTCATCATTCAACAAGACAATGACCCAAAACACACTGCCAACACAACAAAGGACTTCATCAGAGGTAAAAAAAGTGGAAGGTTTTAGACTGGCTAAGTCAATCACCAGACCTTAACCCAATAGAGCATGCATTTTACCTCCTGAAGAGGAGACTGAAGGAAGAAACCTCCAGAAACAAACAAGCACTGTTGCATTCGTCATTTGAGATGACGAATGCAACAGTCTGGTGAAGTCAATGGGTCACAGGCTTGATGCAGTTATTGCAAGGAAGGGTAATGCCACTAAATATTAAAATGTTATTCACTTTAAGTTAATTTAATATCTATTCCAATACTTTTGCTCACTTGAAAAGTGGGTGGCTTCAAATAAAAAGGTGCTCTGTCGTTAGTTGTTTAACAGATCTAGATGTAAATACCGTGAAATAAAAGCTGGAATTCTGACCTTTTGTCTCATATTCATCTTTTGATCTGAAACCCAAATGTCTGCAGTAGACACCAAAAACAAAGGAATTGACCTTGCCATTCCAATACTTTTGGATGGGACTGTGTGTGTGGTGTGTATTTATATATATATATATATATATATATATATATATATATATATATAAATATATATATATATATATATATATATGAAATGAAGCAAGCATTTGGATGCAGAACATTTTTACCACTGTCCCACACACACACACATTTGGCATGTACATTCATAGTTTGAAGATGCTCACCTTCACCACCATTTTCCTTGGATTTAGATTTACACACTGGTAAAACAAAATTATTTAGTATACACAGGTCAAATTTGACACAGAACAGCCTCAGTAGACAGTGTACACAAACTTTGTAGCACGTGTGCAAAAGAATGACATTAAAAGAAAATTCATCGTTGTTTATTCTGGGTCACGTTAGGAAAAGTTATCAAATTTCAGAATGAAAAAAAAGTCATTATTGTGTTATTGCTGTGAAATGTCAAAAAGGGGATCATAAACTCTACGCTACTTGAGGTGACATTTCAGCGATGCAGGTTATTGCAGACAGACAGTTGATAGTAGATGTTTTAATCCAAAAACAAGGGTGCAAAATATAAAAAATACACATTTATTAATGTCAGATAGGTTATTAATGCATTTTGATAAGAACTTTAGCTAATAATTTGATATAGACATTTATTACGAAGATATTCATGGCCCGCGCTTGGGTTATGTAAGGTACGTAAGGTTGTTCTGCTACTACTTCAGTTAGATATCTTCACACTTATTCCATTATTGCTGCAATTAAAGAAAATAGGAGCAAATGTTATCATATTGGGTCACCCGCCTACACGCGGCACCCTCCCATCCACCACCCACTCTGTCCCTTTTGTTGTGGTTGCTGCCAATGGTTTGGCCCACAAAGCCACTCACTGCTTGCTGCGCTGTCATAGCAACCAGGAAATACACACAGCTGTAGTGTGTGTGCGTGTGTGTCAGTAGAAGAAGAATGTGGTGATTGTACCACCAATCATCACCACACCGAGGGGATTCATCTCCATCTTCAATTTGTGGTGTGTATCTGCAAAGTTTGTGTTCAGAAATGCATAGATTTAACGAGAGAATGCCATTTCTTTCAAAGTGCGTGTGAATGCTGAAGAGCTGACAATGAACTGAAAAGCTGTGGAAATATGGGAATCTGGGGAATGTGATAAATAGTCTGTGTGTAGCCTGAATGAGTGAAAGAGTATGAAGTTGGAATGCCTCGAATCGGTAAAGAAATGTGGAAAGTAGTGGTAAATATGTAAAATCTCTCAAATTTCTTTGTAAAAAGTGGAATTTTGGAAATGTGGAAAACAGTTCCTCGCTGAACGCTTTGAATTTGGGATGGGAAAGATGGGGAAATAGTCACTGATGGTGTAGTGGTACACTCGCCTGACTTTGGCAGCGTGGGTTCAGTTCCCACTCAGTGACGGTGTGGGTGTGAGTACGAATGGTTGTCAGTGTATATATGTGCCCTGTGACTGACTGTCGACCAGTTCAGGGTGTAGTCCGCCTTTTGCCCAAAAGCCAGCTCCAGCGCCCTGCGACCCTGACCAGGATAAGCGGTGTTGGAAATGGATGGATGGATGCAAGATGGTGAAATTTTTTTCTGACTCACTTTGTTTTTTTCTTGTTTGGAAAATGTGGAATTGTGGGAAAGCAATGTCCAAGTTGCTCTGAATGAGGTCAATATTTTTAAATTGTAATAGTTTGAATTGGTGGAGAAATATGGAAGGAGTAGAACATGAGAAAGTTTTTGGGTGTAGACCTAGAGAATGTAATTTCTGTAGAAGTGTATGAATGCTGAAATGTTTAAGCTCAACCAAAATGTGGAATTAATGTTAAAACATAGAATTGGGATGGTTTGAATCAGTCGATAAATGTGGGTGGAGGATGTAAATATGTGAAATATGTCATAATTTGGGAATTTTATGGTGAAAAGTGGAATTTGGTGTGTGTGGAGAATACTGTAGCTCCAAATATGCCTAACAATTAATTTGGAGTGAGAAAGACTGAGAACTTTTTTTTATTGAAGATCTACTTCACTGGAATGTCTTTTTGTGTGTGGAAAATGTGAAATTGTGGGGAAAGTAGTTATTTTTTGGGAATGGGGAAAGCAATGTCCAAGTCCTAAATAAAGTGAATATTATGAATTGGAATTGGCCGCTGGCCGTTAGGACCCAGTACACCCCCAGGCAGGGCCACAAGGTCGCCGACCTCCAGGACTGTCCATTTTGGAGAAAATTTAAGACTTTTAAGTGCGCCTTATAGTCGTGAAAATATGGTAATATAGCTTCAAAATTTGGGAATTTCTTTTGTCAAAAGTGTGGAATTTAAGAAATGTGCAAAATAGTAAATAAGATGTAATGAATGAGCTGAACATTTTGAATTTGTAATGGTAAAGATGGGAACCATTTTTTTGTTGCATGTCTCATTCACTTGACTGTTTTGTTTTTGTGTGTGGAATTGTGGAAAAACTGGGAATTTCTGGAACATGGAAAGCAATGTCCACCATTTCCTGATTGTATATTAATGAATAATGAATTCCAAGAATAGTGATAAATATTTGAAATCGGGTGTAGAATGACATGTGTGTGAATGTTCTCCAGCATTCACATAATTACAGCAGCTAAAATAAGTATTTAACATGTCACGAAATATACCTCCAAAGGTGCTAGTGACCTGAAAATTTCACCAGATGTTGGACCAACCCAAGTAATCCATACATACAAAGAAAGTAGAACAAATAAGGTCAGAAATTAAATTGCGTGTAAAAATGTGAAATGGCACACAGAAAAAAAATATTGAACACATTAAGAAAGGGAGGTGAAAAAAGGCAATTTCATTGTCACAAGGAAAAGAGTGAGTGCCCTGTATGCACGCTCACCACACAAGACCCCATTGCTGAAAAAAAAAAAAAACAAAAGCGTGTCAAAGCTCATTTAAAGTTTGCTGAACGTAATTTGGACAAGCCAGTTAAATACTGGGAGAATATAGTCTGGTCTGATGAGAGCAAAATTGAACTGTTTGGATGCCATAATGCACACCCAACGATATGGCACTGCACATCACCCTAAAAACACCATAACAACAGTGAAGTTCGGTGGCGTGGTGCTTCTTTTCAGCAAATTAAACTTCACATTACTGAAGGAAGGATGAATGGGCAAATGTACCGAGACATTCTTGACAAAAATCTGATGCCATCTACGAGGATGATGAAAATGAAACGAGGGTGGACATTTCAGCAGGATAATGATCCAAAACATACTGTCAGGGAAACTTTAAATTGGTTTCAAATAAATAAATAATGCTGCTAGAATGGCCCAGCCAGTCACCTGACTTGAATCCAATCGAAACGGAAAGAACTGAAACTCAAGGTCCATAAAAGAAGCCCACGGAACCTTCAAGATTTGAAGACTGCTTGTGTGGAGGAATGGACCAAAATCACAAAAGAGCAATGCATGCGACTCATTTCTCCATACAGGAGGCGTCTTGAAGCTGTCATTTTAAACAATGGCTTTTGTACAAGGTATTAAATAAATACCAGTTGGTGTGTTAAATGCTTTTTTCCTGTGTCATTTCACATTATTACACACAATTTAATTTCTGATCTTATTTGTTCTACTTTCTTTGCATGTGTGGATTACTTGGGTTGTTCCCAACGTCTGGTGAAATGTTCAGGTCAATATCACCTTTGGAAGTATATTTAGTGAGCAAAATGGTGACGTGTTAAATACTTATTTCAGCCGCTGCAAATAATGGGTGTGTTTGTGTGTAGAGGTAATAGTAGAGTTAGTAGTAGAGGGCTCCGAGATGGCCGCGACTACAGCACTACCCCCGGTGAAGAGCGTGGTGGTGTACAGGAACGGTGATCCCTTCTTCAGCGGCCGACGGTTCGTGATCAACCAGCGCCAAGTATCCACCATGGAGGCCTTCCTCAATGAGGTGACCCACAATATCGGGGCCCCGCTGGCCGTTAGGACCCTGTACACCCCCAGGCAGGGCCACAAGGTCGCCGACCTCCAGGACTTGCGGACGGGGGCCCAGTATGTCGCCGCGGGTTTTGAGAAGTTCAAGAAACTGGAGTAAGTTTGCAGTGGTTGAAAGGAACAATGTACTAATACTTAATGACAGTACTTAAGTAGATTTGTAAGGTGTCTCTACTTTATGACTATTTTTCTGACGACTTTTGACTTTGACTCCCCACATTTGACAGATATCTGTATTTTCGACTCCTTACTTTGTCAAGATAGGCTCAATACTCTTTTCAACCTCCGTCAATGACAACACGATGTAAAAAGAGCGTTATACAGTGAGGTAATGTCAACTGCGCTTGAGATCTTGATTGATTAAGAGCTTGGGCACTGATTGAGTAAAATAAAAAATCAGAAAACAAGAATAGAAATAACATGGAGTAACGTTAACCAGGGAGCATTAATGATGACGGCAACAGATTTCGAAGGAGCCTAAAAATCAGTGTTAAAAAAAAATAAAAATCTGTTAAATCTAAAAAAATCACATACACATGAAGAGTATTTTTTTTCAGTTGTTATCATTAGCTAATGTGGCATTTTTGGTGAATTCACAATGTTAGCAAATATATGGGAACATGTTCTTTTGATAGCATTAAGGTCGAGTAAGTGCTAGCTAGTTCTTCAACATGTGACATTTAACCAGAACCTTTCTTCTTCTCAGTACAAGCCCGTATAAGTTAATAAAAGAAGGAAACTATTTTGTTTGTGTAGAAGTTTTTTTTTCCGCTGTGCCAAGTTATCTAAATGAGAATGGATAGGTATTGTACTTTGTATAAATAGTAAAGTATTACATTGGTGCCTTGAGATGTGAGTTACCTGACTTACGAGCAGTTTGGCAGATATAATTAGTGAATGTACCACATAGCCTCCGCTACCTTAATGCTATCATACAGTGGGAAACTCCATAGGAACACTGGCTAACAATTAGCATCTATGTGACGGTGTACCCTTTAAAAAAAATTATATCTGAACACAAATGGTGGAGCAACACACGACCATATAACTATACTCACAGGCATATATTCTTTATCCTCTGCAAAGAATGAATAATTATTCCTGCCGTAGTGAGAAGCCAAGAGGATCTAAGTCTCAAGTACAGTACATCTGTATGTCTGTATTATACTGCCCCCAGAAAGTATGACAAAAACTGTCATTACTGTATGTTTTTACAAAATGTAATATGACAGTGTTATTTTAAAAAACATTAAATTTTATTTAATTTTTTTTGGGTGGGGGGCCTGAAACTGATTCATGGCATTTCCATTCATTTCAATAGGGAAAGATATGTTTGAGTTATGAGTGTGGTCAAGGAGTGATTTAAACTCATATCTCAAGGCACCACTTTTGCAAGTAAATATAGTTAAATTTTTACTTTTGTGCTTAAGTACATTTCAGTGTGTACTTTATTCCTTTTGCTTAATTACAGGAGTTAAATTAGTACTTCTGAAAGTAGAAGTACTGTACTAATTTCACTATTGATGAGTTGATATTTTAAGGGTGTGAGTACTTTTGACACCTCTCCACATTTGTATTGAAGAGGGGTTTGTTTATGCTCTCAAAATACAGTTACGTCAACACGGGGGTGAAAAAGCAGCCAGGAGCACGTGAAGACACTCAGGTAGGCCGTCTCATCTTTCTTATTGAACGTGTTCGCTTTAAGGCCCACTGCTCAGCCCATCACTTATTAGAATAAAATGTTTAATGTTGCACAGTAAAAAAAAGTTAAGGGAATAAAGTCGTATTTTAGGAGAAACATCTCGCAGTATAATGAGAATTGTCACATATATATAAAATGGTATAAAATAGTCATACAATTTTATGAGACTAAAGCTTTGTTACCAGAATAAAGTTGTAATTTTTAGAAACAACATCTCACAATATTATGAGGACAGAGTAATATTAGGAGGATAGAATTGTATATTGTAATTTGTTTTCTTAAAATATACAACTTTGTTATAGAAACGTAAAAATTTTTTTATTATACATTGTGTCGCTTTTCAACATTCATTCAGTTTTCTTTCAATATGGGCATTAGGATTCATGCATTATTCATTGAGAAATTCCAAGAAAATGTCCCCACAAATATTTACAATGTTAAGAACAAATCAGAGTGAAAAACAAGTCTCTTTATACGGAAAGAAGTATAAGTATAAGAAGTTTTGGGAGAATGCTGCTTACTTAGAAACAAGAAAGAAGCTACAGTATAAAGTCCTTGTGGGAGGTAACAACCATGCTGGACAGAAGTCACAGCGGCAGCAATGCACATGCAATCTCGCACACAAGTGCTCACTTTGTATTCTGAGCATCTAGTATGGTGTCTCTTTATTTTCAAGCCAACAGCGCTACTTCTTCTTCAGCCAGCATTAAAAGAGAGTAACTATGTGTGCCTTGGACGTGTGCCCTGTGTGCACCCATGTCCGCTACGTGCATTGCAGATCGCTGGGATGCCTGGTGTTGTGGAGCACGGCAGGAAGCGTAACCTCATGTGAGAGTTAAGCTGACAGGGTTAGTCAGTGTGTTAATCAGTGCATGTCTGGGCAGGCCCGAACAGCTGCTTTGTTTCCATCAGACATTGCAAATGTCACATACATCCTTAAGCTCAATTGGAGCCCATTCAATTTATTTAATGAATGCTTAACATGGTTTTATCCGCTCTATAGCCAATCACTTGTTCTTTAATAATGTGGATGACTAGAGGTAAAACTAGCATAAAAAAGATGTTTGCAGTCCATTTCCTTGTGGTGTGTGCGCCTTGGCCAACAGGGGGCAGTATAATACATAGACATACCTGTACTACTCTTAGATTTTATGATGAAGCACAGGAGACCATCGCAACTAAGCTGCAATAATAATAGTCTCTCTTTTTTTTTTAACAGAGGATAAATAATATATGCATGTGAGTATTGTAGTATGTGCATCATGATTTAATTATTCAATTCAATTAATTATGCTTCTCCTTCTGAGGTGCAGAGCTTGGTCACCAGGGGCCAGGAAAATAAAATTATATAGCCAAACGAAGAAGATTCGCCACTACTCTCAGTCACTCAATTAGCTGCAATAATATTAGTCATTTTTCGCAGAGGTTAAATAATATATACCTGTGAATATTGTGATATTGTCTGTTTACATGTGTTGTTTCACCATTTGTGTTCGAATATCCATATCCATTGTCAAAGGAGTTGTAACACCACAATTATCTATGCTAATCGTTAGCACATCTAAGTTCTGTTCCAATATGTGTTAGCATGAAGCTAGCAGGGGCATTTCTAAGTCAAAGTTGTTTGAAATACACAACTTGTAATTCTCTGCGATTGGCTGGTAACCAGTTCCAGGTGTACTCCGCCTCCTGCCCGATGATAGCTGGGATAGGCTCCAGCACTCCCGTGACCCTTGTGAGGATAAGCGGCTCGGAAAATGGATGGATGGATGAAACTTGTAATTCTCTTTGTTTAATGTGTAGTTTGACAGTAAAATTCAACTTGGAGTAGCATTAAAGAGCTTGAAGCCTCTTTTGTTCACTGTTAAACCCAAGCTTATTGTGAAGTGAGTTGAGTTTGCTGCCACAATACAGCGCTTGTATCTGAAGTCTGCGCTCGCAAGTCAAAGCAAAAAAATCGTTCGAAAGACAGCTCGGATCTCGAAAAACTCCAAAGTCGGGTCCCTCATATCTAGCTCAAGGCACTACTGTACTTGGAGAGTCAAGTATTTTGTGGGGTGGTACTTGTGTGTAAAAGGTTTGAGAACCACTGCACTAGGCTACCATGCTCCCCGGTTTTGATACAAGATACACATTAAATTGTGTCTCAAACTGTTGTGCTTGATCGAAACACATCTTATTAGCGGAATGTCTCCCACAGGCAAAAACAATCCAGAGGCCCAACGTATCAGCCAAATGGAGGAAGTTTGTTCCAGTGCCCTGTATTATACAGTAAGACCCAAAGTCGTCCAATCACATACATTGTTTCAAAGTATTTGTATGACGCCTTTATGTAATATTTTAGCGTTTTCCGCAATGGGGACCTCCTGTGCCCTCCGTTCCGATTCATCATTCCTCGCAGCTTGCAGCGGGACCTGGAGCAGATCCTCAGCCTGGTCACCGAGAAGGTCAGCTTACGGACTGGCGCTGTGCGGAGGTCAGTGAGGGAAAAAAAAACACATTGGCCGAATAGAAATTACTGGACTGGTTGTGACCGCTGTACTTTTATGTCAGGTTGTGTTCTGTAGAGGGGGTCACGGTCACCTCGGCAGGGGAGTTGGAGACCGGACGCTGCTATGTTGCCGTGGGAACTGAGAGGTTCAAAAGGCTTCCCTACGTGGAGCTGCTGGTCTCTAAAGCTACAGAGAGGTACTGTTATGTCAAAGGTGTATCAGTGGCTATTAGGGTTGTAGAGGAGTGGAAATATTCGGTAAATTTCCATGAAAAAGTTAAGATGGGGAATTTTGGAAATAAGTATAAATACAAACTTTTGTTTTGCCATATAAGACATCACTGCAAAATAAATTGCCATTAATCCGTTCAAGCATCCTCCCCCAAAAACAAGCAAAACATTCAACATGCAAATAAAAATGTAGTTTCCCTCAAGCTTCTCAAGCCTAGCGTCTGCATTTTGCAAAAACCTTCCAGGATATGGGCCCTTCATATTCAGCTGCATAAAGGTTGCTTGTTCTCATGAGTAATATGCATAAACATTTTTACAAACTATATTTAAACGTTTGTTCTTTCTTGATTTAGTCCTGTTAACTCTCATAAATTTCCAATAATTGCCATGGACCATTTCAATCTTTGAAAAGTCACAGAATTTTTCAAGCCTACTGCCTTGAATGAATTTCTCCGTTGAGGAAGGATGTTCATTTTTCTACAGCATTCTTCACTTAACACTTGTTTTTATTTACAGATATTACCCGGGAAAGAGACGAACACTGAGGCGAAACCAGGTAAATATCAAATAAAAATATCAGCAGACATCTCTATAGTATTCTCCAAAACAAAACATGAGGGGGTTTTGTTATGAAGTAACTGCGGCAAGCAGCATACCATGGACAGTATTGACTAATACTGTATGTCATGAAAGAACGCAAATGATATGACGCTTACGATCCCACAAATAACACCAGAAACCACATAAATATGCCCCCAAGTGGATTTGAGGAGCATAGGGGTTTTATGGCCGCTTTAATATGCTGCCTTTTGTTATTGCAGATAGTCAAATATTTCAGCAATTTGTTGTGACATAAAAAAAAAAAAAAAAAAAAGACAAAATTACTAGTGTGGAATGCTTGTCTCTTGGCATTCATACCGTGAGGATTTCATTTGCAATAACATACAGTATCTCACAAAAGTCAGTGCACTCCACATTTTGTAAACATTTCCTCATAGTCTTTCATGGATTTCTGACTAAATATAATTGTATGACACTGTATATTTACCATCCCCTCAAAATAACAACACACAGTCATTGACTAAACTGCTGGCAACAAACGTGAGTAGACCTCAAAGTGAAAATGTCCAAATTGAAAGCAATTAGCTATCCCCCCTAGTGTCATTTGATTCGTTGGTGTTACAAGGTCTCAAGTATGAATGGGGAGCGGGTGTGTTGACTTTGGTTTGATCACCCTCACACTCTGTCACACTGCACGGTCACTAGAAGTTGAAAATATACAGTTATACAAGCTGTACACTGAATACTTTACATTGCAACAAAGTGTCATTTCTTCGATGTTGTCCCGTGAAAAGTTATATTTTCCAAAAATGTGAGTTTACTCACTTTTGTTTTCTGTTGTAGAACAGGAAGGAAGGAAGTGGTCTAGAAGACCAATGTAGTGACTCCGCTCTGCTTAACTCTCCAGAGGTAAAATCATATACTGGATATAAATACAATAGGAATGGCAATGGTAACTGTTTCACAGCACTGTTTATATGCTGTAGTTAATATATCATCATGTCCCTTAAAGTCCGACACACTGTTACTCTCAGTCAAACGGGCGGAGGGTGAAGTCGACGGGTCATGAAGCTGCTCCCCCACAGGAGCGGCAGACGACCGGCCTGAACACAGACCCAAGAGCGAACGACACCTCTGTATTCTTCCCCAAGCCCGTCAGGATTTATAAAGCCAGAGGAACTCCGAGACCTCCCCACAGCATCGGACCCGGTCAGGACCCACCATCACACATACTCGCCATCTTTTCTCAGCTGACTCTAATGTATTGTTTGTGTTTTGTTTCAGTCTATCGCAGCTTCTTCAAGCCGGGAGCACGAAGGAGGAGGAGAGAGGAGGTCAGAGGAGCCGAGGAGGTGCAGGAGGACGAGAATACTGCCACAGAACTTCCTGTTGATCAGGTGTGAACAAATTAAACATGCATCTCGAATGAGATGGGTGAGGTTCTTCAGCGATGTGACCTTTATCAGTTACTTTATTAGTTTGCATTGTGTTATTGTTTTTAATGTACTAATATTACACTGGTAGTGTGTAACTTCCGCGAAAGCAGGGTGCACCTATACCAATAATTGGGCAAAATCCTTCCCTTCCGATTAGGTAGCAAAGGCCCGCTTGACAGATGTCTCTAAAAGATTATCCCGAGCAGTTATCCTGTGGTATGGGGTGTGTTATGGGGTATTTTTTCCTACCCGATCTGCTTGGAAAATGTTCAGGGGTCACCGATTTTAAATCTGTTTAATATATACAATCCGTGTGTGGTCAACACAGAGTTCTGTTATTACCTTATTAATTCTCTAATTATTTTTGTAAAGGCAGAATTTTTGACACAGCTCTTTTATTGGAGCACATTAGATTATGTACCTAATAAATTGTCCAGTGAGTCTTTTTTTTTTTAAACTGTAAATGTGTCTTTTATCCTCAAGAGGGTGGCAGAAATAGTGGCGGATGAGGAGCTGAACAACACATATGATGCTCTGCATGGCAGACTGAAGGTACACAAGACACAAACACAAGCATGATATTAAAAAAAATTCTGTATTTACATTAACAGGGCTCCTAAAATTACAGGCAATTACACTTTTTTTTTTAAATATTAAAAGTGAACACCATTCCTTCATTTCATCTCTCAGATAAATTGAGATGATGATCTTATGTTCGTGGAGACGCTGTCGTGATTTGCATCCCAGTAGGCTGACATGGTCGCACCAGTGCATATAGATGTTTATGTTCCGGGAAGGGGAAGCTACACGACTTATTTATACAGGGACTTGTAAGCCTCCACTGTACCTTGACTTGCAACCTCCCCCCCCCCAAAAAAAACAAATAAAAAACATTTCCATATTTAAAACAGTCATTATGACTTGACAGTAGAACATGACAAATATGATCTATGAAAAATAATCTGGTCTCTGGCCCCACTTTGTGGCTCTAATTTGAAGAAACCACTGCGCTTGAAGAAAAACAACCAATCAGAGAGAGAAGGCCTGCCTAATGTTAATGTCAATCATTTATCGCATACTCATCAGCTACAACCACGACCTCGCATTGTGCTGTTATCTTGCTACCCCAGGAAAACACCTTTATGGAGTGTTACTACAACACTAAATGTTATCAGTTTAAAGTTTTACTATTTTCTAAAATGTTCCGATTTTTCCATTTTATAGTTGCCGCTGTCTGAGCAAGATGAAGCAGAAAAGACGGCGATAATACAAAGCACAGAAGAGGAGTTTAACACTGAAAATCTGGTACACACACATCACACAATTTTTAGGACTAACTTGTATTGCGTGTCTAATGTCACTATCTCCATTTAAAGGAACCTGTGCTCAACAAGATGACTTTGAACACTCCCAATTCTCATAGAGAAATTCAGGGAAATACTTTGGACCATCAAGAGGAAAAGGCGAGTGTAACTGTATGTCATACATCAGTGATTCGTAAAAGAATGGTACGCGTACCATTAGGCTTCCTCTAGTGGTACATGAAAGAATTACTGCCTGAGTACAGTTAGTTGTATTTAACTTTTAAGATAAATACATTTGCATTTCATCTTTAAAAGTTTGTTTATAAACATGTATTTAGGTATTTTTTAATTAAACTTTTATGTGCAATAAATTTGATTTATGAAGTAGTTTTTTTGTTTTCCTACATTTAAACAGTGTTCAAACAAGTACATAATGTTACAGTGGATTACAATAATAAATACAGCTATACTCTTTAGGAATAAAACCACTCATTTTTTATGAATATTTAGGTCTCCTATAGTACTAGTGTATTCTAATGTTGGTCATGATGGTGATACTTGGAGAGCTACGTATTTTTGGGTGGTACTTGAACAAAATTTTAAAACCACTGCTATAGATCAGGGCTCAAAAATCCAAATCTATTTTTCACAGAAGGGTCCAAAAGGAGCACAGAACCACCACCAGGGAGAAGGCCTAATCGAAGAACCATCGTAACCACTCTGAGGAGATTTATTTGCTTTCATCAAATTGTGTTAAAGAGCCAAGCAATGTCGTATATTCTTGCTTTCATAAAGGAAATGTACATTAAAAAAGTAGAACAAATGCTTCCGGAAGTGTACATATCTTAGTTTATGCAATGAAATCATTTCCTGAAAGTCTGAATGAAAAAAGGGAATTAAAAGTATTTGATTAAAATTGTATTTTTTGGTGAGATTTATTTGGATGCAGATACACAATATTTCACACAGCAATACACATTTTGATCACTTCATCTGAATATTATTACCATAAGGTATCTAAAAACAGACAAATCCAGAATGTTTTTTTTTTTTCGTTTTTAGACAGTTTTATGAGTCCCAAGATCTAATTCTAGATGTATAAAATTTTGTCATTCTCCATAACAATGAAAGTAAATGAACAAACACAAATAGGCCACGCTATGCACCCCACCCCCACTATTATTTTATGTACAATTGACAGCATTTGTTGTTGTTGCTTTTAACTGCTTGAGTCATGGGAACCATTTAGCCCATCCCAGATTGCAAATGGGAGTTTTACATCATTCTCCATGTCAGAGGCCCTTTAACTGGCGACAGTTGTGTGCTGATTCGTATTTCACTTGAGTTTGAATGTTATTGGTTAATTCTGAGCACAACCACATCCCCAATTGCGAGAGGGTGTGCACACGTGTGCAACCACATTGTCTCAGTTGTTTATTTTTACTTCCTCGCTCGAAAACACAAGATATTTTTCAGCTGAGTTGTACAAGTTACTGGTCACATTAATGGTGGAAAAAGTTTGGAAATGATTCATCTTGGTCTCATTTTTTATGTAACAAAACAACGAGAACAGGAGGTGTGTACTTTTGTATCCAAGTCATCAAAATAATTAAAGTGCATGTGCCTCAAGTTCTTGTTTAGGGTTCTGGTCTTATTTTCATAAAAATTTCAAGCATCAGTGGAGAAAAGAAGGTGCAGGAGAAGGAATATATTTCAGACACTAAGCGGTGTGCTCCCACACTTTCATTTTTACATGTCCTGTAAAGGCCTTTAAGCAGATGACTTTCACGTTGGCGTTTAAGTGCGACAAAGTGAACGTTTCTATAGGAGCTCCATAAATCTGGTCAAGTTGTGGGAGTGAACCCTGCGTGAACCCACCCGCGCTCCCTCACACTTGGCATAATGCTCTCTGGACACGTCTTCACTTGTTTGCTTTGGCTCAGAAATATGGTTCCTGTCGGACACGCCACTCGAATGTAAATGACCTGGATGAACGGGCCGCCGGTGACCTCCTTTTGACCGACATTAGCTCACAGGAAAGTGGAGAATTAAAAGGGCAATTACACTCTTTTTTTTTTTTTTTTTTTTTAAATATTAAAAGTGAACAGCATTCCTTCATTTAATCTCTCAGATAAATTGAGATGATGATCTTATGTTCGTGGAGACGCTGTCATGATTTGCATTACAGTAAACTGATATGGTCGCGCCAGTGCGTATAGATGTTTATGTTCCGGGAAGAGGAATCTACACGACTTATTTATACAGTGGTACCTTGACTTAGAAGTAAGCTGAATTAAGAGTTTTGCATCCCTCCCCCCCTAAAAAAATAATAATAAAAAACATTTCCATATTTAAAACAGTCATTATGACTTGACAGTAGAACATGACAAATATGATCTGTGAAAAATAATCTGGTCTCTGGCCCCACTTTGTGCCCCTAATTTCATATACAAGAAACCACTACGCTTGAAGATAAATAACTAATCAGAGAGCGAAGGCCTGTCTAAAATTAATGTCAATCATTTGTCACATACTCATCAGCTACAACCACAACCTCGCATTGTGCTGTTATCTTGTTACCCCAGGAAAGCACCTTTATGGAGTGTTACTACAACACTAAATGTTATCAGTTTAAAGTTGTATTATTTTCGAGGCCGTGTTGAGTACAATACTGTAGTGTTATTTTTCTTATTAAAAACGGGACCAAAAATATTGTTGGCGTTTTATAATGGGCTGGAACGGATTATTATTTAACAGGATTTCTATTCATTTCAGTGGGGAAAGATGAGTTGAGATATGAGCTACAAGCATGGTCATGGAACGAATTAAACTCCTAAGTCAAGGCACCACAGTATAATAAAGAGCAAATGCTCTTGTGAGTGTGTTCATGAACACTGGAACGTCTTCAGGACTGAGCCTGAGTGCCGGCGTCCTCTATGGAGCTTATGATACACAACGTGATGCCAACCATAGTGAGGAACATTCCAGCAACAGCCTCTGAAAAGAGTTCCCAAAATAAAGAAAAACATTTCAAAAAGCCCGATGATGTTTACTTTTTTTCTTCTTCTTCTTTTGGGAAAGCAAACCTAATACATCAAGATCGGATAGGACTCACGTTTGCCTCCAAAGTGTTCACCCAGCAACTTGCCAGTGAGCACAGTCCACAGGAAGGTGAGAGAGTTGGACACGGGAACAGCCAATGACAGGTCTGAACAACAGCAAAAATTAATAATAGTTAAAGACTCCAAAAAGATCATGAAGGGTTGTTTCAGCCAAAATTAAATAAATAAATAGATTAATAAAATAGGAATTAATTAATTCAAATGAAAAACAATTATAATGGGCATTAATCTCGCAAAATTATGACTTTAACAAAAAAATAAATTGTCCCAAAAAAAATACGACAAAAACGTTATGAAATATATGACTTTTTCCTTGTAAAAGTAGCACATTTATATTGAAAAAATATACACTATATAAAAAAATGACTCTTTGTATCAAAGTATACTACTCTTTTCACTTAAAATGACTATTCCTATAAAATTAAGACTTTGCTCAAATATATACAACTTTTTTCTCAAAAATGTAGTTTTTTTCATGAATTAATGTATCATGAAGATATATCGTTATATTAAAAAACTTTTTCTTGTAACACAATGATTTTGTTATAAAATGACTTCAATCTTAAAAATATACAGTACAACCTTTTTTTTAACCTTGAAAATATACAGCTTTATTCTCATAAAATTATTTAAAACTAGAAAATGCACAACTTCTGTCTAACAAGTGGCCACGTGAGGCGAACTGGAACAGGAACATTTATGTTGATATATTATTGCTCCTCCTAGCTTGATTTGAGTGGACAGTATATGTCTCACCTGCAGTGGAAAGTGTGTAATAGTAAACCAAAGAGCCACTTTGGTTCAGGACAAACGGGATGAGGTACTGCGGATGGAGAAAGAAGGAAGGGCATCAATCATCAATTTTATGTTTGTGTGTGTGAGTATATATATATATAAAGTAATAATAATAATTTGGGGCGGCGGGGGTTGGCTCTATTTACCTTGACATTAAGGAAGAGAAACTTGAGCTCAGCAAGAAACTGAGCCACTTTGCCGGACTTGGACACATGTTCGATACCCTCCGTGCCTCTCTTGAGGAAAGGGTTGGTGCAGCCCCACAACACCGACACCAGCAGGAGACTCAGCACCTCCACTATTGTGAAACACACACGTTAGGTCACTTAAATGGGCATTTTTGTAAACTTTTAACATATTTGTGTTATATTTTGTCACTAAGACGTGAACTGACGAGTTCCGTTGTGGCTGGCTAACTTCTTTAGCATGAGGGCTATGACGCTAGCTATCAGATATTTAGGTTTCAATTAGTTTAACGACTCCAAAAATGATATTCCCTGTTTTATTATCGCGTAAAAAAGTTTCACCCACGTATTTTATAAGCGCTGAGACGATTCGATAGGTAAAATGAGTTAGCTACCTACCCAGAGTCACCATCGTAACCTAACAACCTGCTGACGAGTTGCGTTCAAGACTCCTTGGTAAGTGTTCGCTAAACGTATTTTCATTCAAACGAGTGTTGAACTATGTAAAAATGCTATTCACCACTATTATTTTTTCCCCCAAAAAATGACTTTGAGTAATCTGAAACAGATTAAAGTCTTCAAATCGTCGATTTATTTGGCATATTTAGCCGCTGCACTTTGAGCTTCTTGAATGTTCCCCGAGCGAGGTGGCTCTCTCGGTTCTCAGCGTAGTTGAGCCTCATGTGGTCAACGGGAGGCGCCATAATACCAAATAACTCGAATTTGTCTTTTTTTTTTCTTAAATAATGTCTTTAATTAGGAACACAACACATACAAGTTCAATTGCCAGGGGTGAAATACAAATACAGGAAAATATTCAGAGTGTCATTACAGAAATAAATTATATAGAGCTCATACCTCCAAAGTTTTACGTGCTTTCAAATTCGTGGAGTTTCTAATGGACCTAATATATTGCTTGACTTCATTTTCAAAAACACAAAACAGTGGTTTTTGATTAGTGTATTGACATTTATGAATATGCCATTTAGCCACTAGTACAATGAGATTAACAATATAAAATAGTTTTTTGCTCACAGCTGCATAGTTAATGAAGCCAAACAATATATGCTCAAAGTAAAGAGAAAGATTTGGTACTATACAGAGTATTATCAAATGATAAGATATCTTTCCAAAATTGGGCAGAGCGTGGGCAATTCCAAAATACATCCTTCACAAAAACAGCAATTAGTATCAATGTCTTTTATGAACGGTAAATAAAAAATATTTACATGGGTAAATCCTATGAATTATTTTAAAGGGTACTTCTTTCATCCATCCATCCATCCATCCATCCATCCATCCATTTTTTTAGCCGCTTATCCTCACAAGGGTCGCAGGAGTGCTTGGAGCCTATCCCAGCTATCATCGTGTCAGGAGGCGGAGTCCACCTGGAACTGGTTGCTAGCCAATCGCAGTACTTCTTTCATTTTATTGTTCATAAATTTTTTTGCAGTTAAATTCCAATTTTTTTTCCAGTCAAGATTATCAACAAGATTATTCTAATAATAAACTACATATGGAATTGATGCAACATCTTTTTGAAATAATGTGCATAAATTACGATTATTGTTGCACCTTAAAGGGAAACAAATCTCACCAGTTTCAGTTTTGGTTGGATCAATAGATATTTCTAAACTCGGGTTCTGACTTGCCAAACTTTAAAATAGCATAATGACTTCATTAGAGATCGCATTTACTGTATAACAATATTAAATGCACTGTGAGAAATAGTTCCACATTTCAAAATAAATTGTTGGTATGTTAAAAGTGAGTTTTTTTTGTGAAATAATTCACCAACCAAAAGAACATTTTTGGAAAACCAGTGAAGGTAAAATAAGGATTTGTTTCTGTATCAAATGTCTTTATTATTCCATAAGTAGTATCTATGCGGAGGCCAACTACCATAATAATAAATAATCATGTTTTGCTCACTGGTTGGAAAACACTGCTCAATCCTGTTGAGGGTCACTGGAAGCTGCAGCCTAGCCCAGCTTTCTTTGTCCTAATGGTCGTCAGTCAATCACAATGCACATATAGAGACAGACAACCTTTCACACTTGGATTTGCACCATCACACAGTGGGAACTGAACCCACGTGGCCTGCACATCAGCAACATTACCATCAGATCAAACAACATGCCACATGCCAGAACATAGTTTTATTCCAATCTAATCTAATGCCATCTAAACATAACAAACACTACAAATATGGAGAACAATGAAAAGTGCAAAATTGGGAAGCATCAGGATATTTCACAAAATAAACAAGAAATTCGGGAAAAAACGGACACAGGCAAGTAATAAAGTGTGGGACAAATGTTGTCATACTGGCAACCAGGAGCAACCAGTTATCCTTTTATTTCATAATGGTTGTATCTCTTTAAATGTGATGCTAACTCTACTAATGGATAAGCTTAAACGAAGAAATGTAGACAGTTAAAACCAACCAAGGATTGGTAGTGCAAACACTGACTTTTTTGACAAAAAGCTGCCTCAGTTCACATCCTTCCTGAAGCCCTTCTGTAGTGTCTTTTTGTTCACATTTTATCTGAGATTAACAACAACAACAAGGTCATGTTTCCACAGTATTCAGTCTATAAAGGCAAGTGCGTCAGGCCAGTCTTTTTGGCGGATGCTACATGTTTGCCAACGTATCGTGGATGGTAACCGCCGTGGATCCGCTGGCTGTGCTGAAATCTTGTTGCCGCTCTATAGAGCTCCGTTCCGCTCTTGCCCCTTCTGATGTGCCGGGGTTCGAATAGGAGACGCCGCCTGACACGGAGCTGACTCCGATGGTTGCCATGGGCACGATCGAAACCGTAGACCGGGACGTTTTCTTATGAGGTTTGGAGCCCCCGACGGATCCCAGGAGTCGGGATGTGTGGGTCCGCCTGATCCCAGAGAAAACAGACACTAAGAACAACATTTCCACATGACGATAAATTTTCATTGAACTTTGTTGTTTTTGCGATACGAGCCGTCGCTCGGCCGATTTTTTTGTCTTGAGTTGCGAGCAAAAATTTGAGTTATGCGCTCCAGCTGTGGTAGCAGCAAACTTCACAATAACCAGCAGTTTGGCAGATAGTGAACAAATCTTAACAAAATAGGCCAAGAGTTTGCTTGAAGCTGGTTATTACCACTCCCAGTTGAAGTTTACGTGAAACTAGATATAAAACAAAGAGTATTATACATTGTGTATTTAACTTTTGTCTTACAGAAATCCGCTAGCTTATTGCTAACACAAAATGCAAAATGTCACAAACGGACTAACAAAACTTGTTATTTTGAGATACAAGTGTAGTGACGGAACAAATTAAACTCAAATCTTTAATTACCAACGTATGAGTAACTGCTCCATGTGTGTTTAAGTAGCAGTTCGTATGTTCAGAGTTATGTAACATCTAGGTCAATTTCCATTAGCCCGTCAAAGGAATTTTACAATGCATTTTAGGATTAAGTTTGTGGACTTTCATGAGACTAAACTACTGCGTATGACTTGGTTGAACATTTCGGCATTTAAATATACAATATTTAATATTTTCGTTTTACAACCCCAATTCCAATGAAGTTGTGTTAAACAAATAAAAACAGAATATGATTTGCTAATAATGTTCAACCTATATTTAATTGAATACACTACAAAGACAATATATTTAACGTTCAAACAAACTTTATTGTTTTTAGCAAATAATCATTAACTGGGACAGGGTCATGTTTACCACTCTGTTACATCACCTTTTCTTTTAACAACATTCAATAAACGTTTGGGAACTGAGGACACTAATTGAGCTTTGTAGGCGGAATTCCTTCCCATTCTTGCTTGATGTACAGCTTCAGCTGTTCAACAGTCCGGGGTCTCCGTTGTCGTATTTTACGCTCCATAATACTCCACACATTTTCAATGGGAGACAGGTCTGGACTGCAGGCAGGCCAGTCTAGTACCTGCACTCTTTTACTACGAAGCCAGGCTGTTGCAACACAATGCAGAATGGGTTTGGCATTGTCTTGCTGAAATAACCAGGGGCCTCCATGAAAAAGACGTTGCTTGGATGGCAGCATATGTTTCTCCAAAACCTGTATGTACCTTTCAGCATTAATGGTGCCTTCACAGATGTGTAAGTTACCCATGCCATCGGCACTAACACAGCCCCATACCATCACAGATGCTCGCTTTTGAACTTTGTGTCCATAACAGTCCGGATGGTTCTTTTCCTCTTTGGCCCGGAGGACACGACGTCCACAATTTTCAAAAACACTTTGAAATGTGGACTCGTGGACCACAGAACACTTTTGCACTTTGCATCAGTCCATCTTAGATGAGCTCGGGCCTTTGTGGGTGTTGTTGATCAACGGCTTTTGCTTTGCATAGTAGAGTTTCAAGATGCACTTACGGATGTAGCGCCGAACTGTATTTACTGACATTGGTTTTCTGAAGTGTTCCTGAGCCCATGTAGTGATATCCTTTACACATTGATGTCGGTTTTTGATGCAGTGCCGCCTGAGGGATCGAAGGTCACGGGCATTCCATGTTGGTTTTCGGCCTTGCCGCTTACATGTGTTGATTTTTCCAGATTCTTTGAACCTTTTGATGATATTATGGACCATAGATGATGAAATCCCTAAATTCCTTGCAATTGTCCTTAAACTGTTCAACTATTTTCTCACGCACTTGTTCACAAAGAGGTGAAAGTCGCCCCATCTTTGCTTGTGAATGACTGACCAATTCAAGGAAGCTCCTTTTATACCCAATCATGGCACTCACCTGTTCCCAATTAGCCTGTTCACCTATGGGATGTTCCAAACAGGTGTTTGATGAGCATTCCTCAACTTTCTCAGTCTTTTTTGCCACACTGTCCCAGCTTTTTTGGAAAGTGTTGCAGCCATAAAATTCTAAGTTAATGATTATTTGCTAAAAACAATCAAGTTTATCAGTTTGATCATTAAATATCTTGTCTTTGTCATGTATTCAATTAAATATAGGTTGAACATGATTTGGAAATCATTGTATTCTGTTTTTATTTATGTTTAACACAACGTCCCAACTTCATTGGAATTGGGGTTGTATATGTCAGTTTTACAGTAAACCTCAACGAGAAGTGACAAACAAACAGCTTGAAGCAAGCACGCTTCGCCTCTTATTTGGAGAACTGTGTGAGTAAGAGAGTGAGAACAGGTGCTAAAAAACACTTTAAAAGTGTTTAAAAAGAGTCTTTAAATAAGTTGAAGTGTGTTTTAATTAGGAGTGAAACTATATTTAAAAAAAAAAAAAATTATATATATATATATATATATATATATATATATATATATATATATATATTTTTTTGTTTTTTTAATACCGGCTACATATTGGATTTGCATCTATAGCCGACAGGTCCGGGACATTCCCGCAATAAACGGGGATTCACTACACAGTATTATGATTACTACCAACTGTTTCAATTTCCTACTTGGAGCTGATATTGTTTGTGTACCAAAGAATCATAGGGAACATGCTGACCTGGTTGAATGTACAGTATTTGCTTACAACGCAGCTCAGACCTCATAGGAAGTCACAAGTGACAACAAAGTGTTTCTGTTGTGTGTGTTTATTCCCTATAGTTGCTATGCGCCATTTAAAAGGAATGCGGCCTCACTTGTTGTAGGTCTTCAGGATGAGGAGAAGAATGGTGAGAATGACAATGATACCGATGACGATGACGGCAATCATAGCACCAGAACCTGGGAGAAAAACAAAACGTGATCTTGGTGGCATGACATGTATGCAGTGAAATGCATCATGGGAAGGCTCTCACTCTGGATGAGGATTTGCTCTTTGGATTTGGTGACGCTGGAAGGTGACGTTGTGTTGCTTTCAGGCGACGCGGTTGAAGTTTGCATCTTAAACATGAACCTGTGCAAGCATAAAATACAATTCTCTTTTAAACACAATTAATAAATAGTTATAATGTGGATACAGCATATTATAGAAATCCACACAAATTACTAAGTGCTTTGATCTTTTAGCAATGCCCTGACTTTATTGATTTTGGAAAATTTGTCCGCTTAATGAATCATAAAACTCATCTAGTTTGAGAGTTGAAGTTCTCTTTTAAGACATTATCACATTGGAGTTCAATCAGTTCCATCTGCAGCTCCCGTGGGACTGTTTCAGTGTAACTGTGACTGAATCTTGGATGTTAGTTTCTCAGATAAAAGGTGTTTTGCTGAGCCTGCAAGCTTGATTTTAACCGCTGAGCCATAGCCATCAGTTCCTGCCTTGATTGGCTGTTAGCATAATCAGCATCAGAATCAGAATCATCTTTATTTGCCAAGTATGTCCAAAACACACAAGGAATTTGTCTCCGGTAGTTGGAGCCGCTCTAGTACAACAGACAGTCAATTTACAGAACACTCTGGAGACATAAAGACATTGACAAAAAACAATTGTGCAAAAAGATGCAGAGTCCATTAGCACTTAGTAGAAACTAGCACTTGGTAGAAAAGTGACGGCTGATGTTATATTCCTCTAAAACCGCAATGGTTTCTTAACAAATTAGACATACAGCCTTTGACCGGACTTCAGTGGAAAAAGTATTTAGTAGTCCATTCTATATTAAACACTCGGCACTCACTGTCGACTTTTCTTTTCTTTGGCACACTCATGGTTGAAGAAGGGTTCAGAGCAGTAGCAGAGTAAAAACAGAACAGCCAAAGTCAAGTCAATGCATCACTGTACCTACTGCGGTACCTGGTGGAACCACTGGGCATTACAGGACAACCTGGTGGAACCACTGGGCATTACAGCACAATGTGGTGGAACCACTCGGCATTACAGGACAAAGTCAAATGAATGCAGTCATGATTTTGATATGATTTGGGGGATTCTGTACCAATCTTTGGCGGGCCAGATTGTAATGATCAATGGGCCGGATGTGGCCCACGGGCCGTAGTTTGCTCACCCTTGGCGACCAGAACGACTAATATTACAGCACTTAATTTTTTTGTGGGGTGAAAAAAAGGTTTATTTTTGTCAGTGCGCTATCAAAATTGTTTTCACAAGAAATTTTAACTACATTTCTTTAAAAGACAAAAAACAAACAAAAAACAATCACATGAAAAGTTGTGAAAATTACAGCTCACTTAATTTTTAACACAGAAACAAAATATTGACTAATAATATACTGTGTAAAATTGGTATTTGGAAGAGGTTGGGACACATAACAACAATGTAATGCTGCTTTTGTCAACATTGTTTTCTCTCCATATGATCATCATCTTTATCAAAATGTATGTTGTAAACTGGAACACATGTTCAAAGGAACATTTAGTAAGATTTTATACAAGGTAATGTACTGTGTGGAAAAATGTTTTGTTTCATTTTAAGTTTAGTTTTACAAATGCAGTACGTGTACTGAAAATTACAAACCCCAAACTGATTTAATATTTTTTTTGTGACATAGGTGTATTTTTTTTTTAAGTACAGTAATGCATTTTTTTTTTTAACTTCAAATTTTTTTTGTACAACTATCTCTTAAATATTTGTCCTTAAAGAGTTTTTGTGGCAGTACGTGAACACGCATATCCATACGTCACATAAAATATAGAACATAAATGATAATAATGACCCACGTTTTTTTGCATTGACAAGGCTTCACTTGACAATCATTTTACAATTATACTTCAGCTTCCACACGAACTCAAGCGGAATAGCAGGCACGTCATAATTGGAGTTCCTTGTCCTCTTTTCACATGCACAACAAAAGACGGAATGATGACTCACTGAATGTAATTAGAAAAATATTATTAGGAGGGAGTATTGTTAAGTATTGTTATTGTGACTGAGACAAATGGGCTAACAGCTATAACACTGTGCTGCCTCCAAAAATATATATATTTTTTGTTACTAGCTCACTTATATTAAATGATATAAATATGTTAAATAGGTATATTTATGTGTATTTTGTATTAGAATATATAAAAAAATATCAATCTACTTTAATTACATAGTGCTTAGTGTTACATAGTACATAGTGTTAAGATGTAACCAAGGAAAATGCTGTTGTTTTATTTCAGCTTTAAAATGAACCCGTGGAGCAGTGAGTTAAAAAAAATATCAGGCACGAGTTTGTTTGTGTTTGTTTTGTTTTTTTTGGTAGCAGGGCATTAAGGGACAAGCAGCCTTTCATGATAAATGAAAAAGTGAGAGTTCACTGGCACGCTCAAACATTCTATTCTACACATACTGAACCTGTTGACAGTTGCACGTTTTTTTCACTTAACATTTACAGTACATTAAAAGAGCTTACACATCGCTATGCTCTCTAGGACTTGAGTGTTTAGATTTTTTGTATTAACTGTATGTATAATTATATAGAGGGTGTGCAAATGTTGGCATTGAGTTTTAAGAGTTTGCCATTATTGACCTTCTTTATTAACCCCATAAAATAAATTGTCAAGAGAAGGATAGATGGCCACAATGATCACCAGCCCTCTTTTTCGAGTGTTGTCAAAGATTAAGTATCTTGAAGAAACTGTTGATGGTGTGTGTAAATTCATAAGAATCACAGCAAGAAGTTGATGACAATAAAGACCTCTGTGTCCAAATGTGCTTGAGTGTACAGAGTAGACTGCTGAACAGGAATGTTAAAAGGTGAATGGCGAGCAATTTGAGCACATAACCGAATGTGCTATACTTAATGGTAATTGTATGTTATTCTAATTGTGACTTAATAAAGCTATTATTTATTTTTATAATAAAAACTGTATACAGTGGAACCTCGGATCACGAACACCACTGTTCACAAACAATTTGGTTTATGAACAATATTATTCAAGAAATATTGCCTCCGGTGCTTCAGTCTTCGTCATGGAAGAGTTTAGTTATTAAAAAAATTTTTTTTTAACAAGAAAATAATACTCTACAAGTATTGTGCTTTACCAAAACATACAGTAATGACACAATTAAACAGAATGCTAGGAATTTAACAGTTTGTGCATCATGATTTCATGCTTTTTTTCAATGGCCATTGTGTGTATGGTGTGCATGCCTTGGCCACCAGGGGGAGTATAATATACATACTTCACATAGATTTCATGATAAAACACAGAAGAAGACCATTGCAACTAAGATGCCGTAATTTTAGTCATTTTTAGGAGAGGATAAATACTACATACCTGTGAGTATTGTTGTATGCTGTGTCTGCATGTGTTGCTACCATTTTTGTTCAAATATGAGTTGTTTAAAGGTTTATAACTACAGTGATATTCATGCTAGTTTCGTTAGCTCGGCGATATAATTTATAATTATGTGTTAGCATTAAGCTAGTGGACTTTCAGCAAAATTATGTGGTTTGGTTAAATACACACAGCAAACTTCAACCGGGAGTGGCAATAAAAAGCTTGACGCAAGCACTCACCTAGCGCCTCTTCTGAAGAATTGTTCACTATCTGCTGCTTGTTTTGACGTGAACTATAACTACCTACCGCTTGCAACTCAAATTTTTGCTCGCAACTCAATACAAAACAAACAAACAAACAAACAAACAAAAAACAGCCAAGCAACAGATCTTATCTTAAAAAAAACTCTTCAGTCTGGACACTCGTAAGTTGGGGCACCTCTGTATAAATAACATCTATTTATCCATCAATCCATTCTCAGTCCCGCTTATCCTGTTCAGGATCACGGGGTATTGGAGCCTATCCCAGTTGACTTTGGGCAAAAGGCAAACTACACCCTGAAGTAGTCACCAGTCAGTCACAGGGCACATATGTATAGACACAGACAAACATGCATGCTCACATTCACACAATCCCTGTGTGGGAACTGAACCCACATTGCCCAGACCGAAGTCAGGCAAATGTCATCAGTAAGGACTGAATAGCATTTTGCATTGCAGTGACGTTCTAGTCTGCTGCTGGAGCGCAAACATTACGTGACAATCACTGGCGGTGTCGACGTATTATTAACCACGCACATTAGTGGCAACATATATCATGTGGACTGTTTGCAAAGGTGACAGCTCCTGATAAGTGAGTGCTTGATGGTCAGACATCCTGTAATTATACTCGCAGTTAAAATCGCTCAGATTCACATGAAGGTTTTGGTCCAAAGCTGTTGTGTTTTAAACAAAAATAACTCTTTGCTTATAGTTTACTGTTTACATACTGATTTATAAATATTAGTCTCTTTTACACCGAGATCTCCGAAGTTTTTTTTCAAATCTCTTTTCAACTGCATATGATGGCATGATGGAATGTACAGTACGATGAATATATGATGTCCACTGCGTAGACGAGCGTAAGACATTAACATTTATGTATTCTTAGCTCTTCTTTTACTTATTTTATGAGTCCAGTCTTGAGATGCAGAGAAAGGAGAGAGAGAAAAAAAAGTTTTTATTTTTTAGAAACTGTATAAAGTATAATACATATTGCTTCATTAAGTAACCCTTGTAAAATGTTTGGTATAAATTATATAATTATAATGTATTAGCATTATTATTATTAATTGCTTAATTTAAATAATTTTATTTATTTATTTCAAGGATATCCCTTGAGATGCATCATCTCATTTTTGAGGGGGTCATTATTATTATTATTATGACTATTATTACTATGAAAGGCTGGTGAGTGTGTCACTCCTCCCTTCATGCCACATCGTTATAAGCTGTGCTATCATAGTGGCTCATCAGGACACAGTAATATTTAATGACACATATTAACAATAAACTGTATGTAGTACGTAAGAGAGCCTCAGTGAGCATGACATACTGTATCAGGATGTTGTATTTGCATAAATCAGGTAAAGAGGAACCTTAGCAAATTAGGTCACGGGTCGGTGTTTCCTCGTCCGTGTGTGACAACCATCTCTATGTTGTTCCACAAATCATCATGTGATACCCTTTCACCTTAGGCAAACGACACATTTAATGGTTTGTAAACCAGGACTCAGTCATAGCGGAACAGGAACCCAATTGACACGTACATTTAAAAACGACAGTGGCAGAATGAATCGTGTGGAATTTATTCCACGCGAACATACAGGGGTATCTAAAGTAAATCAATTACAATACCAGTGAAAACTCAATTCATTTCAGAAGATCAATTCAAAAGGTGAAACTCATTAGACAGGTTCACTACATACAGAGTGAAATATTTCACAATTTTATTATAGCTGACAACTAACTAAAAGCCACAATTCAATTCACAATCTCAAGAAATTAGAATATTACATAATAAACAATGAAAATGACTAATATGTAATTTAGGCAGGAATTGGCCCTCTGAAAAGTATTTTACTGTGTTTAATAAATCAGTCTAATATTTGAGTTTACTATTTTTATAAAAAAATTTAAAAAACAAAAAAAAAAAAACAAAGGGCCAGACTTGAGTTGGAAATATATCCAGTTATATTCGAACTGGGCTACTTTTTAAGAACAAGATTAGTTCACAAGCACAAATCAGAACAAAGTTTTGCAAATATGGCCGACATGCAGCACTGAAAACATTGAGTGTTTTGTCGAACAACCCATTATAATTTTTAGGGAATTTTAATGATGGGGAAATTTTTGTTTTAGAACATTCAACAATTAGCAAAAATAAAATAAAAATAAGTATAAACAAGTCAACTACAGGAAGTCCTTGATTTACGAACGAGTTCCGTTCCTACGCTGGCGACGTAACCCAAATTTCCGCGCAAGTCAGATTTCACCGTTAAAGTCGAAATTTACGTCGAAATACTTCTGTTACGGGTATTATCCCACGTGCTTGTGACAGCAAGCTCAGTGTGTGTGGGCGTGTGCGTCGATGTGTGAGTGAGACAGGACTGCGCAGGCGTCGTCCGGCGGAATTGTGAAGGAGTGCGCGCAGGTGCGAGTGTGTACAGTGGCAAGTGTAGTGACAGCGTCCGGGGAAGAGTAGCGATTAGCGGAGGATCCGTTGACGTCAACGAGAGAAGGGAGATAACCCCTGCGTCTCCCAACCACGGTCAGGTGACCGTGGCAGGAAAGGTTAACACTTCGTATAAAGAAACTAAAATACATCCATCCATCCATTTTCTGACCCGCCTCTCCTCACAAGGGTCACGGGAGTGCTGGAGCCTATCCCAGCTATCATCGGGCAGGAGGCGGAGTACACCTGGAACTGGTTGCCAGCCAATCGCAGAGAATTACAAGTTGTGTATTTCAAACAACTTTGATTTAGAAATGAACAACTTTGACTTAGAAATTTGACTTAGAAATGGGTAAATCCTATGAATTATTTTAAAGGGTACTTCTTTCATCTTCTTTCCATCCATTTTTTTTAGCCGCTTATCCTCACAAGGGTCGCAGGAGTGCTGCAGCCTATCCCAGCTATCATCGGGCAGGAGGCGGGGTACACCCTGAACTGGTTGCCAGCCAATCAGAAACAGAAACAAACAACCATTTGCACTCACATTCACTCCTACGGGCAATTTAGAGTCGTCAATTAACCTACCATGCATGTTTTTGGGATGTGGGAGGAAACCGGAGTGCCCAGAGATCACCCACACAGGCACGGAGAGAACATGCAAACACCACACAGGCGGGGCCGGGGATTGAACCCCGGTCCTCAGAACTGTGAGGCAGACGCTCTAACCAGTCGGCCACCATGCCTCTCATATGTGGCCTTTGGTCTCAAATGTTTGCATGAGTTCATCTGATTTCATGATTTATTGACAATGCAAGGAATTTATAGCCTTGATTGTAGCTAATCATTCACCTTTAATACAGAAGACACTCACCTGACACTTCAATAGGTACACCACCACAATCAAATGGGATCAATGCAAGAGCTGCATCAAGCTTTACTTAACATAATGTGAATTATTATACAATTATTCTCACGCTGAGAGCTGTTCCTGATGCTCCATAACAAATAGTTAGTTTCAAAATATGTCACTATGACAATTCTGCACCGCTGCACACTCAGTCATCAGCATTGACGTGGCGCATTTCTCTTTTAGACCTTTTCAGACAACTAATACAAAGCTTGAAAAACTTTGTTTTCTTAAATAAATGTCTATCACCAGATGGACGAGTGCGTGTGTTTTTCCAGATGGTCCTAGCATGTGATTTCATGGAAATATGACAATCCAAATTTTACAGAAAAATCAAATGACACAAGGGCCATTTTGACATTCTTTGACATGAATTCTATAAAGACACTAAAAAAACAATTTCTCAAGCAATTCTGTAGTTTTTATATAAAGTTATTTCGAAATATGGCTGTATCACAGCTTTCTTTTAAACCTAATAGGGCAAATACTTGAGGAAAAATACTTGGAACGGCCATTAATCTGTTACAGCCTCTCCCCCAAAAACAGCAAAACATTTTGTAATGTGTTTTTTAGGAGTAAAAACAAATGAAAACACTATATTTTACTTTATCAAAACATTCAGTAAATACATAATCAAATTCCAATTTAAAATAATTTAAAATTGTTTTCACAATTGAATGGCCATTGTGCTGCTGCCCACCTTGGCCACCTGTGCGCTGTATAAGACATGTACCGTACATGGATGCGTGTGCAGTATAGAAGTCAGGCCCTTGCAGAGGATAAAGAATATATGTGAGAGTATTTTCATGATGAATGTGTAACTATGTTGCTGCACTATTTGTGTTTAAATAGTTGCTTAAAGGGTTCTATTTGTGTTTCCCCATATGTGTTAGCATTGGCATTAAGCTAGCAGACTAAAGGCTAAGATACAGTATGTGCTTGTTTTAAATACATGTCGAATTCTCCGAGTTTTATGTTTAGTTTTGACGATGAACTTCAACTGAGTGTAGCAGTAAACAGCTTGATGTCTCTTTTTTTTTTTTTTTTTGATAAATTGCTCAATATTTTCCTAACTACTGCCGACTGTGCAGTGAGTTGACCTGAGTTCACTGTCACCATACAGTGCTTGTATCGGAAGCTTGTGCTCAAGGCACGGCCGTATATGCCGTAAGTCACTAAAAAAAACGGACCGTAAAAACTTTGAACACCTAAAATCTACTTCCTGTACTCTGAAAGGAACATGAGCAGTTTTCTTGTCCCATGCATCTGCTGCCGTCCATCTCGGTTGCCCCCCCCAACACATAAAGTATGATAAAAGAAGCCCTCAAAATCTGCAAAGTGTATGGAACTTACCACCGACGCTCCACTGTGATATCAGCCCGAGCTTTCTCCAGGTGGAAGGATGCGGAGCGCACGTCTCCCCACCACACCAACCCCCCCCCCCCTCCCTCTCTCACTGGACAGAGGGGAGCATAGTCCACTAGAGAGGAGTGAAGTCCTATCCAATGTCGGAAGCTCTCCCCCCCCCCCCTCACAAAAAACAACGGAGGGACAACGAGTTTAATGAAAACAAGAGGGATGACACTCACTCTCTCGCTCTCTCTATGTAAGTGGGGATGAGGTGAAGGTTTCTCACTTGGTGCGCGAGAGCTGAGAGTCATAATCGCAGGCATCTGGTTTTTCAGGTCCTCTCACTCGGCCACTGAGGCGCGCCTGCCGTGGTGCCTGATCATAAAAAAAAAAAAAAAAGCAGCGGCCGCAATGCTCGTGGTGAAATGAGCGGGAGGTCTCACGCAAGGGTGTGCCTGGTTGAAACGTTAAACTCCATTAGTTCAGGGATTCCCATACATAATACCTCAACTTGGGGAGCACTGATATTATTTTTTTCCCAAACTGAGGGCCCTACTTTCTAAAATCCGGTGCGACAGGGGGCGCAACTGTGCACCAGGGGCGGGTTAGACTGGTGTGGGAGTCTTTACAGCTGACTTCATTCGCCACCAATCAAAGCGGCTCCTCTCATTCCCTTTAAATGTGGCACAATGACAGTCTCGACGGAGACGTCTCTATGCGGAAGAGGACGATGCGACATCGCAGCGATCTGTGCATGAGTGGAACATTGTCACAACTCTTGGCAGCTGTGGCAACGCCCAATGTGAGCGGTTACCCTTATTAAATACAGAAGGAGCTGCTGAGCACCGCCAGGGATTTAAACATAAATGTAGAACAATGACGCGGGAGACAAAGGAATCTCCTCCCAAGAGCAAGTGGTAACATTCATCTTCAAGAATGCATTTTGTTCTATTTTCCAAAAATATACAGCTTTTTTTTCCTGAAAAACTTTTTTAAACTGACAATACGCTTTTGTCCTTGAAATCTTTTATTTAAATGTCTGATTGTTTAAGGGTGTTAAAATGTTACTGAAACCATTGTCTGTACAGTTTTGAAGGTTTTTTGATGGATATGAATATCCCAGAAAAGAAGGTTGTTTGGTCGTTGGAGGAAGTCCCCCCCCCCCCCCGCCAAATAAGGGTGTGTTATATACATGGTGACATTTCTGGAGATGTGAATGTGTGAGAGATCTCGGTCTGATTATTGTAGCGCCAGTAACACACCCTAACTGGTGTTCTTCCTCACGAAACGGTGCCAAGTCACTGGGCTCTCCAGTTACCATCTGGAGGCTATTAAGGCAGCTATACTGTAGCTTTTTTGTGAGCAAGGTTGAAGTGAACACTTTGTTCAGCATTTGCAGGTGTTCCCACATCACAGCACCAGCCTTACAAGGGAAGAGCATGTATTCAAATCCTGTATGGAGGTCAGCTTTCACTCCACTCAAGATGTGGATGTAGCCCCAGGGCTGAAATGTGAAGCAAATGTACATTCTAGTAAATAGCCAAAGTTTACCTGACTTCATATTCTTAAGAGAATTGGAGATGTTCCGAATGTTCTGAAGCGTCAGATTGAATTTACGAACGGTCCCTTTAAATTACCTCAACACAATCCCATGATAGGGAAAATACTTTTAAAATGATGAGTCGTCGACATATTCACGTGAGGGAAGTCAGAAAAAGCACGTATCTTACCACGTATGTTGTCCTCCTTCCACTTATCCAGTGTGAACAATGCGGCCTCTGTTCTGTTGATTGACACTCTGTGGTGTAAAGGAACGCTCGACTAAACACATCACTACATGACTAATGTGCATTCATTATATTAGTGTGGAAACCATTAACTGGAGAATGTGAACATCAATAAATGGAGGAGGATAAGAAACACAAAAGGACAAAATATTAAGCACACTTGCACAATCCAATAATGACATTCAATACAAGAACTGTTCATTTGTGTAAACCTGCTGTGTTCTATTAGTCCTATTGTGACATCGATTTACGTAATACCCGTATTGAGTTTCTCCGCCTATAACTTGTAATAAGCGGGATATACTTGATTGCGCAGTGAAGTTGTTGAGGTGGTAGAGGTTGGGGTGGTATGTTTGCCGATGTGTTTGCTGCATGCACCGCATACACAAATCTTCACACAGATTTAAGTGTAATTTGGCAGCTTGGTGATGAAGTGCTGCTTCCACGAGGGAAAAGAGATTCCACGTCTTTCTCGGGGCTCACGATCGCTCTATTAAACGCGGGGTCCGAGTCGTCATGGTAAGGAAATCAGGACTCCCCATTGGCCCAACAGTATATAGGGCGGGATGAACAGTGGCTCACTTTTATGGCCGCCCCCTCAAAACAGAAATATTTTGGGGTGTAAAAAGTGTTGTAATTCTTGATCCTTGGTTTTTGTTGTTGTTGACAAAAGCATGTTGTCAACCCTCCTGTTGTGTTTCTTTCTTACCAGCAATGTCTGTGGGTCAGTGCAATGCAATGCAACGTTTCATCATCATCAAAAAATAAATAAAAATAACACCGGCATTTTTTAAAAACATACATATATATATATAAAATAGGTCTCCTTTAGGAACAAAATGATCTCAAACATGGCCTGTACAGTTAAGAACGTTTTGAATGTCTACGGGATTCATTCACGTCACATGATTTCCTATTGAAAAATATTTGATTAGTGCGTTTGCATGCAGAGATGTTTGAGCAATAGATAAACATGGGAGCATGTTTTCTTTTTCAGTCGTAAACTAAATGACACAAAGACAATCACATGATCCGGATACTTCTTTAGAAAGATTACAGTCGTCAACCTTTACACCTTGATAAAAAGACATCTGTTAATAAGACATTGCAGAGCCATAAAGAAGGCTGAAAAACGACACCAAACGTGGCTTTTAAGAATCAGTCTTTATGTATATTTTCTATGTGAAACAATACTACACAAATAGAAGCAGATACTGTTAAGAGAGAAACAACATGAAAATACACATACCGGTTTTATTACATCTGTAAATTATTGCTCATTTTGCTACTTTGTTTTCTGGATTTTCCTACCATAGAAGACACATTAGTCACATTTCAACTGAAATATTCAACAAAAAATAAAATAATGAACAAACAAACAAACAATAGTGACAAACATCATTGACCTTTTTTTGTTTTTTTAAATGATCGTTGTACTTTTTCCATCATCAACATCGCCCGAGAGAAGACGTGACAAAGCGCGCACCCACGCACGCACACACACAAACTCCTAGGACGACGCCTCAGCAACATAAACATTTGGCATATGTACAAAAATATACACGTACACGCACGTCTGTGAGCACAGATAGTACAAAAAAAGTCATCACGTTGCTGGCCCTTTAAGTAGGGTCCCTCCAAGCTGCTTCCTGTTTGTACGTCACACAATGACATCTTGAATAAGAAGGTTTAGGAGATGGTTTTGTTTTGCTGAGGGCCAACACAAAAAAGCGACAGCGGTGATGTTGTGACACAGAGAAAACAAAACAAAAACGAGTGTCACACGCTCGTGAAGGCCAGTTAAGGTGTTGGACGAACAAAGACAAACAAATGTGCTTCCTAACTGGTGCAAAGGAGACAATCGCAAACACAGAGTTAAAGTGCTCACATGCATCTTTTTCTTAACTGAAAATCGCAATCTTAACATCTAAAAATGTGATAATGGGCCAATTTCTCACAGGGGTGGGCAACCTGCAGCCCGTGGACCAAAAACGGCCACGCCAGCGTACCCGGCATCCAAATCTAAAAACAAATCAAACCCTCAGAGCAACTCCTATTAAAACACTGAACCCATAAATGCTCATAATGCAGAACAATAAACGTTTGTTCCATTGTACACTACTTGCATAAATTCAGGAATATTGGGCTTTCAGGTGAAATTTCAGAATGAAAACATTTATTTTTATTTTTTAATATGGAAGAATAGCACTCTATAACAGTGTACTTTATTAAAAACACAGTAATAACATAAAAATAATGTAAAGAAATGAATAATTTATGAATCATGATTTAATGCTGCAATCCAATTCGTTGTGCTGCTCCTTCTGTGCCTGCTTTGGCCCCCGGGAGGCAGTATAATACTGTACAGTCATGCACACTCAAATGAAGACTCCTACTACTACTACTCTAAGTGACTCAGTAAGATGCTTTAATATTAGTCTAGTTCTGTGAGGATAAAGAATATATGCCTGTGAGTATTGTTTTAATATGTGTTGCTCCACCGTTTGTATTCAAATATTTGTTCCTTTTAAAATCATGACAATGGTGTTTTGCATTGTTTGTTCGCATTAAGCTAAGCAGACTTTATCGTAAGGCAAAGCCAAACTTCCCGGGCGTGACTTTAAGCAGACTGAAGCCTCTTTTTGATGAATTGTTCAATATTTGTCAAACTGCTGAGTTTGGACGAGTTCACTGCCACAATACAGCGCTCGTCAAAGTTAATGGAAAAAGATCAAGTCAGGTCACGTGTTTTCTCAAGGCACAATTGTATTTCAACACCTGTTTTGCCACAAAGACAGACTGGAGGAGTCACAGAGAGGCATAGACGTGGACGTCACTGGAAATGTATTACTGGAGTCATAGTTCAAACACCTGTTGTTCATTTTGCCGTTCAGCACCTTGTGAGATAACAGGAAGTTGTGCAAAACGTACTGAAACATTGAACAGTTGGACATGTGCATCCGATAGTTAATAGGTCAAAATAAGTTCACCTGTAAAGGTTACAGTGTCTTTCATGGTCTGAAATTCCATGCGAAAGCCCAATATCCTTAACTTTTTGGGACTGATGTACACATGTTTACATTGTCGCCCCCCCCCCTCCCCCACACACACACACTTATGCTAATGTGATAAGACGTAAACAAATGAATAAAGAATGGTAAAGTGAGATTAATAATCCATCCTTCTCTTTTTTATATTTCTTGTGTTCATTAGGGTCATGTGTGTGAGCTGGCGCCTATCCCAGCTGACTTTGGGCGAGAGAAGTGGTTTGGTTGCCAGCCAATCGCAGGGTACATACAGGTTGGCGCCCATTCCAGATCACATTCACACGTACGGACAGGACGATAAATAATAGGACATGGACACAATTCTCATCGAATTTTAAATGAAACGATCACGATGTGCTTTAACTGCAGACTTTCAGTTTTAAGCCTTTGCTGACCATAATTGGCCTGATTATCTCTGTGTGTTACCCCGCTTCATCGTCTCAGCCGGTGTGCTTTCCTGCATGCTCCTGCTTTCTTGAGTCCGTCTACTGAAATGATTAATCTCACCGGTTATTCATTTCTTTACATCTTATTAGAATTGGCCAACACGCATACTGTAGTGGACATAAGGAGACAAAGCAGGAAGGTATTCCTTGAAACAAAACGGGCAAAGATGGATGCTAAAGCTAATGCTAAAGTTGTGTGAGTGAAAATGCATTCAATAACAGCGCAAATTTGCTGTCATTCGCTCTCACTGAAGGAAATACGTGAGAATGCTTTGGTTGACATCTCATCAGGCATCTTTCCCTCTTGGACTAGAAAAAAACATCTACAAAGACGAAGCGCTATGTACAAGCCGGAAAAAGCGGGCGGACGCTCCCCCGTTGCAAAAAGGAGCTGCGGTCCGAAAGAACGCTAGAAAATGACAACAACACGGAAGGAGTACGAACATTTCAAATGAAGGAGAGGAAAATGAACAAAGACGCAGCATGCAAACAAAAAACAAAACTCCTGCATCTTAAGCATGCAAAAAATGTATCAAGTACACAATAAGAACACACATCTAGTGGTTAAATAAATTTTAAAAAAAAAGGGAAAAATATTCAGCCACCACAACTTCTTTTGTTAGTCACATATGGCGTTACGTGCAGTGTGTGTGACGTTACATATTCATTTTATTAGTATTGTTTCACGTCGTAGAGTATATACATGCATCCCGATGCAAGCTGATATGAACATGATTGAAAAAAGGGACCGAAAAAAATGTGCAAATCACCCCTAAGAACACCAGTCATTGCTAAATGAAACAATGAGGTGTGCGGGGGAGGTAACGCGCTAACTGGACTAGCGATGTGTGTGACGGGTGTGTGAGTGTGTGTCCTCGGCTGCTGAGCTTCGACAGGCCGTGGTGGCCTCAAGAGTGCCCCGCTGCAAGAATGTGCTGAACGTGTGTGTGTGTGTGTGTGTGTGTGTCCTCATGCATTTCTTCTGAGCCGCCTCATCCGCTGACCCACAAAAACTGGAGCAATGTTTGTCTGTTTTTGAGCTGGAATGACAGCGGCAGCGCTCTCCATGAGTGCAGAGAGAGAGAGAGAGAGAGAGAGGGAGGGAGAGAGAGAGAGAGAGAGAGATGAAGAGAGAGACGGAGAGAGAGAGAGAGAGGGCGGGTTGTGTTGCAGGTCAACAAGCGGCCTGTAGAGGCTGTGGCGGGGTCTAGTTGAAAACCTTCGGGGGTCCATCGGGACGTCTGGTCTGCACGATTTCCTGCTTGGGCCGCGCCGCCTCGTCGTCCTCCGTCTCGCTCTCGCACACGTGCACCACCACGCTCGGGGTGGACTCCGTGCCAGCGTGCAGCTCGTACTTCTCGCCTGTCACAACCACATTTTGAGATATACTTGTATACATTAGAGTACTGTGGTTCTCAAGCTTTTTACACCACCTATCACCTAAAGAAATACTTCGTAGCAAGTACTACCGTTGTGACCAACATTAAAACAAAGTAGCTTGGTAGGTCCAAGGTTTCATTTAAAAACAAAATTAAAAAATGAGTTTTATGCCTCAACATAGATAATTTTACACTTCAGACTATGTGAGTCCCAGGTCGCACGTCTGAATCCCAGTCGTGGAACAATGAGTCCCTGCAATTTATCATCACGAAGCACAGCTACTGTAATCCTCCGCTGTATGACGGTTGTTGCTTCGCGCTCCTGCTAGATTGCAGATTTTTATTTCTACAATTTGTACAATATTTTGTGTTATTCATTGCTCTTGATTTCTCTCATTATATTATGTTTCAGCATGCCACGATAGTAAATTTTTTAGGACGATATATTTTCCCCAAAACTAATACGATAAACGTATTGTTTTTTTTTAATGCCACTGATATTATAATAATGTTATAATGATGTTATAGAGCATAATAATTCAAGTACATCCTTTTGAAGAACAATTACCTTTCAATTCTAAAGAACATGATCATTGTAATGTAGAACAATCAATAAAATATCTTACATAAATAGGAAATATAAATGAATCAGACTCAGGCTCTGTTCACAAAAATTGCTCTTAAACAAGTATTAAACATTTGGCACATAGGTATAGAGTCATTAACCCACAAAAAAATATCTTAAAGCCTGACAAATTTGAATGGGGGGGGTAAAAAAAAAAACCCACCATATATGTATTTGAAAGCATTTGTGCTTTGTCACTGTTTTTAAATCAGATAGATCAGATCAAATAAAGATTATTCTGATTCTGATTTTGAGATGCCATACATTTTAACATCACAGTTTTTTTTTTTACTTTATTTTTATTTATCATATGAATGTTGTCATGTTATATAATGTAAAATTGATGCTGCCTCTTGGCTTTTAAAAAGGAGATGTTATCTCTCAATAACCTTTTATCTGGTTAAGTAAAGGATACATCCAGCCATCCATCCATCCATTTTCTGAGCCGCTTATCCTCATAAAGGTCGCGGGAGTGCTGGAGCCTATCCCAGCTATCTTCGGGCAGGAGGCGGGATACACCCTGAACTGGTTGCCAGCCAATCGCAGAGCACACATAAACAAACAACCATCCGCACTCACATTCACACCTAGGGGCAATTTAGAGACTTCAATCAACCGACCATGCATGTTTTTGGGATGTGGGAGGAAACCGGAGTGCCCGGAGAAAACCCACGCAGGCACGGGGAGAACATGCAAACTCCACACAGGCGGGGCCGGGGATTGAACCCTGGTCCTCAGAACTGTGAGGCAGACACTCTAACCAGTCGGCCACCTATGATATGCTTAAAAAAACAACAATCATTATTATTGCCTTGGATTGTATGAAATAAGCCATGGAATAAATTAAACAGTGTGTATTCGGCCTGATCTGACAAGCACGGGTGATTCAGAATGAAAGAATACACAGAGCAGTTGCTATGGCGATAAGATGGGACAGGAAATTGGCCCCGAGGAACAACAAGAGAATGACAATGCGCCGTCACCACAGAGAGCCCGTAGAGGGCGTCAGTGTGCTGTGGGCTCAAACCCAACAACAAACTGGACTCTGGAAGGAAAGCCACTTCCTGACTCCCTGCGTTGCTGTAGTAACAGAGCAGCGCCATTGTCCTAGCAGTCTTCTGTTTGGAGGGACAGCCCGTGTGAGAACACTTTAATGAAGTTTTAGCTGATAAGGGGGGGAAAAAGGAAGGACAACAGATAAGCTTTAAAGAGCACAAACGTGGAGCTGTTTTTGTTGGTGCTTGCTGACATTTTCTGAAGAAGGCTGCTGTCTGAAATGTGACTGATGTGTCAGATTGCGCTGGCGTTATTAGCAGGCAAAAAAAGCGCCGGGGAACCAGGCTGCTGGGAAGTCGCTCTGTAATAGACACCAAGCCCTGATTACTGCAGATAAAAACCAACAGACAGATGCCTTCCTTTCTCCGTCATGGGAAAGAAAATAAGTTGTGACTGAAATGTTCTCAGTTCATGGAAGCTATTGGTAACCCAGAAATTAAAGCATTAACTACTGAGTCCATTAGGCCTACATTGCAAACCAAAACAGCAGCACCTAGCCTCATGTTTCAATAGTTTCTGATGAATTTAGGCGCGGCGATTCCACCTTTAGTGACCATAAGTGTTCCAGTAACACAGGGGTCTCGCCATATAATATTGTGTGCATTTATGCTGCAGGGAAACGTGATGTATTCGTTACGCCCAGTTTCCCTCGTGTTCACAGCCTATTATAGGGTGCTATTTTGTTTTGTTAACAAACAAATATTTTTGTTGTTGTTTTTTTTTTTTTTGGGGGGGGGGGGGTTGAGCTGGAACAGATTAATGGCATTTCCATTCATTTCGGGAGCGAGAGAGAGATGATTTCAAACATGAACGAGTTAAACTTGCACTTCAAGGCAACACTGCATATTCACTCTTTATAGTTAAAAAGATAAGATGCTGTTTGAACTGTGGACTGTGATTTGTCATTTTGACAGTGGTGTCAAAGAAATGCTTTCATGACCTTTAAAGACTGTGTGGTGGCGGTATTACACAGTGATCATGGAAAGCAGTCAGGGGGCACCGTCAGCAACTTAACGGTGACAGCGCCCATGTCAAAATCCCTCCCTGCTCCATACGTGAGCCTGACAAGCATCGAGTAATTTTGCACTCTGAACTGCGAACGCATTCACGACTACTCACCGGGTCCCAGCTTGGCGACCGCGCACAGCAGGTCGTAGTTGATGACCGGCGTGGCGTCCTCGCTCTGACTCCATCCTACGGGCGGCGAGGCGGGCGGCGAGATCAGGAACTGTTTGACAGGCTGCGGGGGCGCCAGGTAGGACTTGTCGATGTCCTCGTCGCCATTTTGGACCTGGCGGCAGCAGTGATGGCAACAAGAGATGTCAGTCGCTTCATTTTACGGCGCTTCTTGAAAAGATTTCATTTTTTTCCAATTGAGTTGCATGGATTATAGTCAGGGATGTACTGTACAATGTACTGTACATAACAATTTTGGTCTGGTTCTCAAAGGAGCACCACAGGTTGTGGTTTGGTGCTCATTTTATTCCACAACCCACTGACCTCACTGGCAGTGGCAATTCAAGGATTTTTCTTTTTTTGGGGGGGGGGAAGGGGTCAATACCTTGAGAAGTGTTATTTACATGTCTTCACATTATATAATTTAATATAGATCTTACCTAATCGAATAGATTCAACATAAGAAAAATGATCTGGAAAAGATTTGTGGTCAGAAAATACTTGTACAAAATGGAACAAACAACAATTTCTACTTTCAAAAGCAACTCATGACTCCCAGACTGATTTACTAGGCTACATTGAACAGTGAATAGTTGTTTGTGAATCCAAATCTTAAAAGAATAGAAAATTTGCCTCACCGAATGCATTCAAGTAAGATAGAAGGACTTTATATTTTCTTGTCTGTCCAAAGGATCTAGAGAGGTGTTGGGCTATGTGCAAATTGCATAGCACAAGTGGCTTAAATTACACAACTGGACGTCTATGGTAAGGTAAGCATCGTTAGCTAATATAGCCTCTACCACCGCTAGTTAGAAAGAATTGTAATTCCTCCATTTGTAGAAGGATGGTCTGGAACATAAACCCCATGATAAACGACTGACTACTGTATACAGTGCCGTGAAAATTTATTTGCCCCCCTTCACAAATTCTTAGATTTTTGCATTTTAGTTTCCCCACTTTAATGTTTAAGATTATCAAACCAATGCAAATATCAGACAAATACAAACCAAGTGAACTGAATGCTGATTTTAAATGGTGATTTCATTTATTAAGGAAGAAAAAACGATTTAAACTTACCTGGCCCTGTGTGAAAAAGTAATGGCCCCCTAAACCTAATTACTGATTACCACTTTTCCTTGCAGAATCGTTTGAATTCAGCAAAAATTGGGGGTTTTCAAGCATGAATGGCCTTTTTAATAGGACTTTTTAATTGGATTTAAGTCTGGACTTTGACTAGGCCCCCTTTTTTTTGGAGCCATTAAGAAGTTGACTTGCTGATTTGTTTTGGATCATTATCTTGCTGCAGAACCCAAGTGCGCCTCAGCTTGGAGGTGAAAATTTTCCTTCAGGATTTTCTGTTAAAGAGCAAAATTCATGGTTCCATCAATCACAGCAAGTAGTCCAGGTCCTTAAGGAGCAAAGCAGCTCAAGACAATCACACTACCACCACCATGTTTGACTGTTGTTATGATGTTCATTTTCTGAAATGCTGTGCTACATTTACGCCAGATGTAACGAGACACACACCTTCCAAAAACCTCAACTTTCATCTCCTCAGTCCATATAATATTTTCCCCCAAATCTTGGGAATCATTTAGATGTTTTTTTTTTCTTTTTGCAAAAGTAAGACAAGCCTTTCTGTTCTTTTTGGTCAGCAGTGTTTATCGCCTTGGAACTCTGCCATGGATGCCATTTTTGCCCGGTCTCTTCCTTATTTAGAACACTGACCTTAACTGAGGCAAGGGAGGCCTTCAGTTCTTTAGAAGTCGTCCTGAGTTCCTTTGTGGCCTCCTGGATGAGTCATTGCTGTTCTCTTGGGGTAATCTTTGTAGGCCAGCCACTTCTGGAAAAGTTCACCACTGTTGCATGTTTTCTCCATGTGAGGATAATGGCGCTCCCGGTTCGCTGGAATCCTGAAGCTTTAGAAATTTCTTTTGTAACCGTTTCCAGACTGATAGATGTCAATTACTTTATTTCTTGACTGCTCTAGAATTTCTTTGGATCGTGTCATTTTGTTGCAGCTTTTTTAGATCTTTTGTCCGACTTGATTTTGTCTGGACAGATTCTGTTTAAGTGATTTCTTGATTGAACAGATCTGGAGGTAATCAGGCTTCTGTGTGATCAGTGAAAATTAACCAAATTGTGATTGGTCACATTTAATTCATGGTTTACCAAGGGGGGTAACTACTTTTTCACACAGGGCCAGGTAACGTCGAAGTTTATTTTCCTTAATAAATGAAATCACCATTTAAAAACAGCATTTTAAGTTCACTTGGGTTATATTTTTCTGCTATTTACATTTGTTTGATGATCTTAATTATTAAAGAGGGGAAACTATGCAGAAATATAAGAATTTGAGAAGGGGGCCAGTACTTTTTCATGACACTGTAGGTCACATTAATTGTGGAAAAGGTTTGAAATAATTTTTGTTGGTCTAATTTGTTTAAATCACAAAAACTTGGCATTTGAACAGGGATGTGTAGACTTTTTATATCAACTGCACATAACATAACTCAATGTGGTGCATCAAGATGTGATTGACTTCATATTTGAGTTTAAAAAGCACATTTAACTTCAGTCTATGTGCATCCAGTGACAAGCTTTATCCCACAATGGGTTGTTGGCATTTTATTAGCTGTAATAAGAAAACATACATGAGGTAATTGTCTCTGCTCTGAAATCCTTAATCCTCTTATGATTACACACAGAGGTGCAGCAGTAGCAGCCATAACAGTAAGTCATATACGTGTCAGTACGTCATATAGATGATGTGATACAGCTTGTCACAAGATGTGCTACTTCAGAGTCTCTATTTCGCACCGGAGTGTATGAGTGGTATGTCTCAGTTGAAGCTCACCTGGGCAAAGTAGAGTTTGAGCTTGCGGCCGTTGAACTCAGACTCGTGCAGCTCGATGCGAGCACGGGCGGCTGCCTCAGGGGTGCTGAAGTTGATTCGGACTCTCCGGAAGCTTTTGAACAACTGGAAGGTCGCCTGCTCGTCGTAGATCCGAAAGGCCGCCTCAAATCTCTCCTGTGGGCGGGAGAAAAAAACATAAGATAAAATAAAAATTTGAGTATCATGCCATTCCCTCCTACATTTAAATATGTTGTTACAATCTACTCTACAGTATCTAATAACAATCAAAATGCTGGGCGAATTGTGTACAGTTTGTGTAATACTATGATGGTTTTCACAGTCATAACGGCCCTCTAAGAGAAACCATAACACTAGCCCAAATGTGGGAGTAAACCCAAACAAGCATGGAGAGAACTTGCAAACTCTGGAGCTGAGATTGGAACCTGAACTTCAGAACGGTAAGGCAGATGTGCTAACCACTAGTGCACTCTGCTGCCCATACCAAATTTTACAGCTCAAGATGAATGTAATCAATTTGTTCATGTGGTGTTTGCATATTCTGCTCGTGCTTGCGTGGGTTTTCTCTGGGTACTCCGGTTTCCTCTATTAGGTTAGGTTAATCGAAACCTTCATAGGTTTGAATTGAGAGTGAATGGTTCTTTGTCCGGCGATTGACTGGCGACAAGTCCATGCGTTCCCTGCCCCTTGCCTAAAGTCAGCCGGGATAGGCTTCATCACCGCTGTGACATGAATGAAGACATGCGCTATATGAAATGGATGGATGGGAATTTCCTATGGATTTTTCTACCTAGTTTGCCATTTTAGTATCTGTTATGATAATACATTAGCTGTTTTGAAGTATAACGTGCTGTTTTTCCATGAGATGAGACAGAGCTAATATTGTTAGTGATTCAGCTAACAATTCTGTCTGAGACTCAGACATGACTTCTGCAGCCCTCCTTTAATTTTCTGTCTAGCTAATTTGGAAATGTGATTTACAAACATCCTGTCACTTTCTTTCAATTGTTTTTTTTTTTTTTTTTAAATCCCAATGCTATTTCCTCTTTCCTTAGCATCCTGATGTATTCTTGCAATGTCTCTTCTCAGAGGACACTCTCTTAGCCTCATCGGCTGCGAACTCAATCAGGCAGCTCAGCGGGAGAGCGACAGAGAAGAGCCCGCTGGGAGGGAGAGCTGCCGACTGACTAATCAACGGCGTTTCTCTTGTCACCCATGCCCACCTTCTCCCTTCATAGCCCAAAAAAAAAGAACACTGCAGTGAAATACGGTTTGGTTTCCTAAGGTGAAAACTGAATGCGGCGTTGTGATGCGGGAAAAACATGCTGTGATGAAGTACTAAAAGATGTAGACCAGTGCTGTTTAACTGTAAGCACACATCTCTCTACAATTGAGCACATACAAACCCATTTCACGACATCCATCATCCATCAATCATTTTACTAAACAAACGGTAAGAAAATAAACCCGTAATAAGCACATTAATCAGCTGCTACAGCCACAACTGACGCAGACTGGCTAGCCTGATTAACCCGAGCCCAACTCTACACTCTCGTTCACTGGCTCCCATGTCACTCAGCAGGCCAGGCCCCACCTCAGTACTATCAATATCTGCAAACAGAAAACGAGCATAGTAGGATACGGGCTGGCTTTTCTCTTAACCTTGTAACCATGGGCATACCGTTGTAAGTTCTATTTCGTTTTATGCTGTTTTTTTTAGTTTTCAAAGCTTGTAACTATTTCATCTTAGTGTTTTATTTACATAGGTATACTGTATATTTCCTTTGTTCCACTTCCTTCACACTTTGTTCAAAAACTTGACGTGATAGAGAAAATTGAGATCAGTTTTGGATTCCGCACCCAAAAATTAGTTAAAAACAGCTGTCAGACCTAACTCAACAAAAATTGTTCCCCAGTGATATCTTTCACTTTTTCCTTGGTCGGTTGTCGCAGGTAAACAAACATACAGTATGCTTAAAGGCATTCAAGCAACGTTGAACGTTAGCCCACCCCTAGTTTAGATAATCACTATGCTGAAGTCTCACAAAACTAGATAATTTGGTCTGACTTTGGAGGCATATTTTGAGGCAGAATTTACTCAGTCTCACTTCCTGTATATATGCCTTCAGGTGGATCGAGATGAACCAGAGGTCGTCAGTGTCGCTCCCACTCCGGTTGACACGAGAATCTTGACTCCAATCTTAATTAAATGTGCACTATCGCTGAGAGTCACTCAGTCTCTTCAGTCTTCCTAGAACCTGAAAAGAGCCCTTTGAGAATTCACCACAACCCGATGAAACTCACAATGCTGGCGGATGTCAAGATTTTAAATATTGTCTCTAAGGAGCCAGTGTAAGAAATTTGCTAAGGTTTACCAATTACAAAATAAGATCCTTATGAGAATGTTGTTGGAAAATTTGAGAGTAACCAAAGCAATATTTTCCCAGATGAGCACACAAACTCCAGCAAAGATCGAATCCACAAAAATTCATCCCAGTACACAGGCTACAAATACATTTAGGAAAAAACAAAACAAAACACTTGAGTGTCTTAGCATAATAAAATTGTGTCGTGAAATTTTTTTTATTCCCTCGGGCTAACATTTGCACGGTTTTCCACTAAACTCTTAATGTTCCATTAGCATTATCGGTCACCCCAATCTTGTAGGTGGCAGTAATACAAATGAATAAGCAGTTGATACAAGGCAAGAGGTTTAAGAAGCCAAGTCTGCAGTCTTCATTAGAGCCGAAGTTTGATTTAGATTTATGTTTTTATTTAATTATTTTAAAACAAGTATGATTACTTGTATTGTTCCAATCAATTGTCTTCATGAATGCACGTGTGGAGCATTAGCGTATCATCTCGTCACTTTGACAAATAGCCCTGCTCCAAAATGCCGCCTGAATCGCTCGCGGACCAAAAAGAAATCGCACCACTATGTCTGGCACACCGCAGGGTGTGTAATGATTCAGCAAGCTGTGAATCGCAACTGCACTGCAGTGTGGCATGGTATAGAAAAAAACTGTTTGCTTTTCTCACAAACGGAACACGTCTGAAATACCTCAAAACAGCCTTAAATGTGTCAGGATGTCTGGCTAAACATCACCTCTCACTCTACAGCACAATTTATAGTATGGCTTCATGTTAACCATATAATGTTCCAAGATGGAAAAAAAAAAAAAAATCATCATTTTTCCAAAAGTGAAATATTGTGAGTAACAGTAAATATCAGAAAAGATGATGCCTTAAATATTTTAAACTCTTGTTAAAAACGAATGGTTTACAGAATATTTGATTTCGAAAAAAATGCACCGGAAGTGTCCATGTACCAGACAACAAAAAACAAACCCATCTGGCGAAGAATCTCCGTAACTTGCACTAATAACCAGAGCTAAAATTAGATTCTCCCCGACATACAAACATGCTAATCTTTCAGTTGAGATGTACCACTCCAACTTTGTAGACACCAATTACTACTTTCCAAGACAGGGCTTTGGCACCATCTTGTGACTTCTTAGGGGGGCAACAGAAAGAGTGTAAAAACTGCGAACAGGTCAGCTTTCAGCGACTAAGAAAGGATAGGATCCACATAAAGAGCAAATAGGTGAATAACAAACTGTGGCGAAGTAGGGCTTCACTATATCCTGCTTCTCTGAGTTATGTGTAAAAGGCTGATAAATTACGTATCTTCTGTTATGACTGAAGCGGCAATTTTACAGGATCACTGTGTAAGACATGATGCTATGACACACTGATGTCATAATACACAGGGTGTATTTACCTCAAACGTTGGTTTCTTACCGCGACTTGAAGCAATGATGCAAAGATGGTGTTTACAGCTCCACTTATCATTAGCGCAACAAGAGTGTTGGTTCGTCCTGCCTGCGAAGCCCACTTCCTCTTACCCACGACGTGAATTTCCCATGCGTCAAGCTAAATGGATGTTTTGGCAGGATGGGAGATGTGGGGCAATCTCGAAGATCATGTTCCATCATATAACGTGTGTCTTATTACCCTCTAGATACACAAGTCAACAAGTGATGTGCAACAAGTGTGGATGTGTTGCTGATCTCTAATTTATGTGATCTCAATACGCGAGGCATCCTGTGGGAAGGAAGGGATGAAGAGGAGAGGGGGAAATGAGGAAGAAGAGAGGGGTGTCGAGTTGCACACGGTTGAAAAGTAGCGTTGGTCCATGTGGTGCCCCACTCCCTTTGTTCTCCTGGTTTTAATTGTGCGTCGTACTCATAAGCACGTGGGCAGTGAGCTACAAATTCCTCTCAGTGTTTCCATGGTGCGTAAAACAGGACACCACACACGCAAAAATGGATGGTGACACAGATTACCACTAGGTACCCAACTGGTCCATCTTGCATTCAATACATAAGCACAGTACTCCGCGGGGGATAGGGACTGAGCCCTGTTAGGAATAGTGTCAATAATTGCCAAATTCATTCACTGCCATGGACGTTAATATGAGTCCAATCCATTTTACTGTTATAAAGTTAGAATTAAACCAGTGTTGTGAACGCACACAAAATAATTAAGACGAACAATTGCAAATCCAATACCTGACAGAATACAATAGCAATTTCCCCACCAAGTAAAATCGCCAGCTGAGTGACACGTAAGCACGCACACACATATACTGCACAGACAACTTGATGCAGCACCTGCTGCTGTTCGCGGCGGGACATCAGGTGAATGTGCTGAGAACAGCATGTCCTACTTTACGCTTCACAAGTATTCACACTGACTGGCGAATATTATTCAGCTTGTTCATAATTAGCTCACAAATAAGGCCACAGAGTACAAGTACACGCTCCATGAATGTACCGCAACTGGTGATAACTACGTTTGAAATAATTTACTAGCCACAATATCGAGACTTCACCATTATGTAGTGATTATTCCATATAGTGTCCTCATTGTATCCCACAATGCATCAATCCAATATATAAAAATCCCTATGTACTGATTAGGGAGTAAATAATGAGTAAATAATTCCCAACACAGCCTTAATCGTTTACACAGTTAATAATATACATGATGTATGTACGATATATGTACAGTGGTTATAAAATGTCTACACACTCCTGTTCAAATGCTACGTTTTTCTGATATGAAAAAAATGAGACCAAGATAACTCATTTAAAAACTTTTTTCATTATTAATGTGACCTATAACCCGTACAACTCAATTGAAAAAGAATTGAAATATTTTAAAGAGGGGAAGTAAAAATAAACAACTGAGATAATGTGGTTGCACTGGGGATTTGGCTGCGTTCAGAATTAACCAATCATATTCAAACTCATGTTAAATGGAAGTCAGCACACACTTGCCACCATTTAATGTGCCTCTGATTAACCCCAAATAAATTTCTGATGTTCTAGTAGGCTTTTCCTGGAATGTTTGTGCTTCTTAGTAGAAGCCTGAAGGTTTTGTCCGAAGACTGACTGGTATTTGGAGCTGTTCATAATTTCCTCCACCTTGACTAAGGCTCCAGTTCCAGCGAAAGAAAAACAGACTCAATTCCACTCCATTCCTGGATGTGTTACAGGCTGCGAGGACAACGAGTCAAACAATCAACCTGGCTAGATGGAAGCTGCAAGGGTCGTTGACAGTGCTGAACGCAAGCCTCTCTGAGTCACCTTTATGTAACAGCTAAGGCTTACAAGGACGAGGAGAAATTCACAAGATCGACGTGACGTCACTTGCAGGAAGTAGAGCGACATGCATGTGGCCCTTCGCTCGGTATTGAAACAGGAGTTTAAAAACATTCAGATAGAGATTAGGGATTAATTCATGTCACCCATTCTACCTCATACATGCTGCTGCACAAACCATCTTTTTTTTATTTTTTATTATTTTTTATCTTGATTGATGATTAAAAAGGATGCGTGATGGAACATTTTATTTGTAATATCAGTACACGAATATTTGGGTCTCTAGAGTCAAATGCTTCACATCTTTAGTTATCCACCTATTTCTGAAAATGTGTCTGTGAACGAGCTGTTGTTCTTCACTCTGGCTATTTAGCGTAATGATCACGCCCATACCAAGTTTCTAAACCATTGACTGCTCAGCTACTTTCCAGAGCAGCCAAAGCACTACAATGTCAAAATCAAATAGTAAGCAGAACTGCAGTGTTAAAACAGATTAGCATGAGCTAACAGTGTTAACAATGACAGCATTAGCTTCTGATAATAAAGTTATAACAATATTCGTCCAAGTTGTCGACGTTGAGGTGAGGGATATTTGGGCTCAGTGTAATTCGCCGGCTTGGTGATGCATCCACCAGTGATAATGCAATGGAATCTCTCTGGTGCTAGCTTCAAGTGCGCTTGTGTGGGTGCATCTATTACAGGGTATCTGCAGGTTTAACGAAACCTAACTTGAGACCTTTTAAGTCTTTGCAAGGCCACTTCGGTCAAATTTAAAACATTTCATCATTAAACGTGACCACATGGAGTAGGTGATATGTGCTCAATATTATGTGGACTTGAATGCAGATGATCCAATCAGCTGATTTTATTTTGGGGCAGGCCAGGAAATTATAAACTACTAGCATAAGTGCATTTCTCACAGCGATAAGAAGGAAGCAACAAGGCTCTTTAGATTTTTTTAAATAATAAACACCTGCAACATTTCTGAAGAAAACTTCAGCCCTGTTAGGTTTTAGTGCGCGTGTGTCAGACTGAGGGCCAGCAAACCAAATCAAGGCCAGGGAAAAGCCTGGAGGTAATGGACGTCTCACTGAATATGTAGCATGTATTTAAATGACACAAGCGTAGTGGCGTAGTAAGGCGGTACACCCCAAACTAAGTGAGTCTTAGCAGAGGTAGTGAACATGCTCAATTTATTTTGATTAAGCGTGACAGTTCTCCAAATTCATTTTTCTTGCCAAAGGCATTCGTTCATTTTGCTTTGGCTGAACAATTTATTTTACAATTGATTTTTTTTTAACACTATCACACGCATGTTTTTTAAATTTTTTTATTTTTTCTAAATCCACGGCTTGGTTTTGTGGTTAGCCAGCCTGCCTCACAGACAGAAAATCCGGGTTGAACTCTCCTTTGCTTGTGTGGGTTTTCTCCAGGCACTCAGGCTTCCTCAAGCATTCCAAAAACATGGATGTTAGGTTGACTGAAGACTCTAAATTGCTCATAGGTGTGAATGTGGGTGTAAATGGTTGTTTGTCTACATGTGTCCTGCGATTGACTCGCAACCAGTCAGGGTACCCCAAAGTCAGTTGTAATAGGCTCCAGTTAGCCACAACCCCAACGAGAACAAGCGCTATGGAAAAATGAGTGAATCCAATACATGGGGCAGTTATGTGATAACCTGATTTTTTATAAACGGTTTCACTGATCCAACAGGCCATCTACTGTAAGGGCAATCCTATCTCTGATGTGGCCCGCTGTGGAAGGTGACAGGTGGAAAGAGACAAAACGGGACAGCCAGGACGTTGGCACTGTGTGAAGGCGGCTCAAAACGTAAAGTTTGCCGGTCAAGTGCGGTCGCTCCAACTGTGACCCCGACTGGACATCCATCAACAGATTGCCCCCTAGGTAACAAGCCAGTTATGTCCCTGGCAGTAATGGAAAGGCTTTCATCACGGGGGCATCAACGCATGACTCACAACGCGGGCGCGCTTCTGACAATCACCTGAGCATTCGGAACAGTTCTATTGGGGCGCGTTGACAAGGTTTCAAATGTGACGGCATCATAATAAAATGTGCTGGCAGAAGTAAAACGGGATTAAGAGGAGGGTGGGATGCAGTACAGTTCATCTAGTGCCTGTCAACATGGGGAATCTAATTCTGTGGCAGACAGTGACCTCATAGCCTGAAGCTAATGGATCAGTCAGGTGGTGGAAATAGGTGTAACGCAGCATTGTGGTTTGTGAGTGTTCTTATGTAACATGTTTCCAACATGTGTCGGGTTCACTGACAAATATCAGCATCCATACAAACACGGAAGCCTAAACACATTTTATTTGCACGTACGGCAACACAACCCCGGTCCACGTTAGCACATAGACAGTACTCCGTAAGTCTCCGATTTCAGGGTGTCCTTAGCTTATGGTTTCTGCGGTGGCGAAGTAACCCCCTTGTATGAGATTACAGTGGTGCCTTGACTAACATGTTTAATTTGTTCCGTTTGTAACACAAAACTCTCATAAATCAAATCATCTTTCCCCACTGAAATAAACGGAAACGCAATTAATCCGTTCCAGTCCTACATTATGCTCCTTGGCCACAAGGGGGTCAGTATAATAGACATACAGACACCCATGAAGAGGAGTTTCACAACTGACTCAGTAAAATGCAGTAATATTCGTCATTTTTTTTGCAGAAGATAAAGAATGTATGCCTGCAAGTATTGTTATATTGTTGTCTACTTGTGTTGCTCCACTGTCGTCAAATATCAGTTGCTCAAGGGTTTTAATGCAATTATCTGTTGCAATTATTGATGCGATTCGGTAACCTGTGTATAGAGTATTGTACCGTGTGTTAGCATTAAACTGGCAGGGGACGTCCTTAAGGCAAAATAGTTTGCTTGTTTTAAAAATACAACATGTAGTTCTCAATGTTTTGTATTTAGTTTGACAGTAAACTTTGACTGACCCTAGTGGCAAAAAACAGCTTGAAGCCTAATTTTAAAGAATTATTCACTATCAGCCAAACTGCTGCTTTCTCTGAAGCGAATTAGAGCTGAATTTTCTATTACAATATAGCTTTCGTACCTTCATTTTCTTTTTTTTGTGAGAGGCAGGCAAGCGAGAAGACACTGTACTGTTGTTCTTTTAAAAGAAAAAACATTTGCAACCTCAAACATGGATCACCCGCACACAAAGACTGTTGGGAAGTCAAAGCAACATCACTGACTTATCGAACAGACTAAGAGCCGTTACTCTGCCTGCAGCAGTCAGACTATACAATTTAAAAAAAAAAAAAAAATAAAATAAACAAACAAACAAAAATTGAAAATATGGGTGTGCTTGTTTCTCTGTGTTTTACGTGAATGTCTGTGAATCTATGTGTGCATGCAGGTGCGCACATTGTATTGCTTTTTTCTTGTTTTGGTCCTGTTTGAATTATTCATCTCTCTGTGGCTACGTCTTAAATATTAGCTAATGGGATGGAAGAAGACAGCACGGTGTACGAATGGTTAACCCATCGGCAGCACAGTTCTGTCGTTTAGGGTTGGAATCTCGGCTCTGGCCTTCCTGTTTGGAGTTTGCATGTTATCCCCGTGTTTGGTAGATTTCTTTGGGTACTTAATGTTACCGAGAGGAGTTAAGTGTTAGTGTTGATGTAGCTAGACTTCCCGAAGCAGACATCATGTTGGACTTGTTTAGATAGTCAACTCAAATAATGACTGCAAATCTAATGCAGTATCTACATGCATGTGAAAATCTTCCGTTCAAGCAATTAGAGTCACTCAAAATTCTGTAGAATTTTCTACATTCTAATTTTCTAAACCACTTAACTGGCTTAAATCCTCGACTGTAATCCACATTTTCACTGGAATTGCACCATTTGGTACGACGAGATTAACAAAGCCTAATTGGGACATACAGAGGGTTTATTCATGTTGTTTTTTTTTACCCTCCTTTGGCGAATCAGTCATCTGTGACACATGCGTGGATTTAGCTTGGTCTAATCCCTCGCCTGATGTTTCAGTGAGATCTGGGTGAAAACCAACAATCTAGGTCACGGAGCCTCAGGGTGAGTCAAGGACGGTACTATAGTGCCACTGAAATAATTAAGAAAATTAATTCCGCATGACGTGGAACATCGTTTTTAATTACCTTTAACCACCAAATGGGAAATGAGGTAATGGGGTCAATCAGGGCAAGCGGTTAAAAGTCTCAAAGCTGTAGATATTTTTATAGCTTCAAGCACAGTCAAGGTACAGACTACAGAGTCAACTTTTAGTTTCAACTCTTGCATGGACATTAACTCAGTAATTATGGGTTGAACTAAAAATCGTGGAGCACCACCTCTGTGTTTGTTTGTCTGCACACATTATGGCGGGCAGTGGTTTCTGCAATCTCCAGACTGTGCACTGACAAGAATGAGGCAGAAGACCACAATGAATGGTCTATTTCATAAAATACATTACTGTAGAAGATATCAACCTGCTGACAGACAGCTAAATCATTAAAACACAACAGAGTAATTCAACATGAGTCAATGAAGGTGTCGCGGCTCACTCGCCTGACTTTGGGGGTGGGTCCAGTTCAACAAGGGCTACGAAAGATTCTTCAAATAACTTGAATAGTTCGAATACATAAAGAAGTCAAAACTAAATCTCTTTCACACTGTTAATGTTACTGCAGATCACCTACAGGATCCAGGAGGAAAGAGTTCAGAAAAGACAGATTTTCAGACTTAAAAAGAAGATAGAAAATGGTCTACTGCAAAGTTGAACTGTCTTCTGCACGTCTACGATGGCCAACAAAAGGTAACAAAAACATTGTTAGCTTATTTAATATAGTCTACCACCGCAATTTAGAACATATTGTAAAGCCCCCACTAGGGGTCAAGGATAGACACAGCCATCTGAGGACTTTCAATCACTTTATTGAACAAATGGCAACAAAACAAACAAGTAATGAGCATTCAAACGGTAGGTGCAAAGGCCACATCTGACGCCCAGGGACTCAACGCGCAAACTGGCTCCTATAGGACTGAGTAACCTAAGCTAACAACAGCCAACTACACTCTCAAGTGCTGACGCACACGTCACATACTAGGCCAGGTCCTGCTTGCCACACACGCTTTTAAAAGCCATACTACGGTGTAGAACATCCTTGGGGAGAGCCAGGGGGTGACCAGGGGTGGTCGTGGTCACCACGGACTGAAGGGTGGCCACCCCGATGGCTCCTAACCTCCTGTCTACATTGTTGGTCTTCATGCGCATCACACAGAATTTTGGGCCATCCCACTGAAAAACCGCTAGTTCACTCCCCTGAGAACGTGAGGAGTGCAACGTCAAGTGGACAGTGTATTGTTGTTTAATAATGCAAAATCCATCTAGGCCTTCCGCAATAAGATAGTCCAATAATATCAACCTCAGCAGCGAGATGGATAAAATAGCTGTTGTGCAGCGACAATTGCTTTCAACACAACAGGGCAGGAGATGTGAGTGTCGAGTATTAATCTTCACACGCCCGCTCCAGTACTGTAGCATTCCCTAACACACAAGCTTTTACCCACCTTTGTTAATGGCAGATGGAAAACAATTGCACGTCCACTCCTTTTAGAGGCTTTTATTCAGTAGTCAATGTTGACACCCATGCAGTCATGAGCATCAGCATGTTTTGTGCACATTGTGATGGGTACAAACACACCGGGGAGGCCTATAGTGGGCCGAGTGTTTTATTGTGGCGGGGTCGATAACCCGAGCAGCGAGCCATATCGACAGGGGCCGACGTTCACGCTCTCTTGGGAACAGTCTGTCCAAGACGGGAAGATTGAAATCAGATTACAGCGCACTGGGACACATTAATCCTATTACCAACAATCTGGTCGTTATGTTTTTTTGTTTTTTTTTGTTTGTTTTTTGGTGTCCAGGCAGGACCTTTTCCTGGTCAGCGCCACTTAGGCCACACACGTGCTTTTCTTGCATCACATAACACGCAAGGGTCACAGAGTTGTACAGTCTCCTTTGCAGAGACACAATGAATAACAACATTGCATACAACTACTGAGAGGCACTGAAACAGGGTACACGCATACCAATTTTTGACATAACTGATTTTTTAAATGTGAGACCACACACACAACAAGTAAACAAATTGCTGTGCACTTAGTGCTTTTATAGGGAGTGTGGTGAACTCAATATGATCAACACAGCACACCACACACACATAATATCTCCACTAAAAAAATCCTGACTCTCCAACCCCAAACTACAAGCCTGTTGTCATAAATACACAATGTGTATTTCTCTTTGTTTTATGTTTAGTTTGACACTAAATGAACCAGTCAATTGAGAGTGGAAATAAACAGCTTGAATTTATCTACAAGTATATGTGACTTGTGATTGTGGACTGTGATCCAGGGTGTACCCTTGCCCTAAATCAGCTGATATAGGCTCATCCGTGACCCTATTGAGGATAAGCGGCATAGAAAATGGATGGATGGATGGATGAACTTTCCCCTTCGATGATCAAGGAAAACTAGTTGAATGCTGATATCTGATGTTGGTGATCAAATATTCGTGTAGTAAAGACGCAATCTGGATTCCGGGCAGGCGAGACGACAGCAGTACAAATGCATTATCGACATAAAACAACGGTCAGACGAGAGTGATTCTTTCAGATAAACTGCATGTTTTTGGTACCATTATCCGTGACAGGGAAATTGGGCTCCCATTGGCAATCAGAGTTAATACCGCTGCCAAAAGATGATATGTTTTCATCAGCTTGGGTTTGTTTTTTTTCCCCTCCTGCGCGGTCCTCCCAATAGATTTTGGTGAGAATCCCCATGTTGATTAAAAAGCGGGCAAGCTTTTCTGCCAAGTTTTATCCGACGAGGTGGATAAAACTTTTCTATATTTGGCTTTTCTGTATTTCTTTGGCTTATTATTATTGTTTTTTTGTGGTACCACGACAAAAGGGTTCCAGTGAAGGAAAAGGGGAGTGTGTGATCATAACCACAGAACCATAGTAATTGTTCTCAGTGAAGTATTGTGATTAGGGTGGTCCCGGTCCAATCAGGTGATCAGAAATCGGGGTGCAGCAATCACGTGCAGTAATTTGCCGATCGGGACTCTCTATCGGCAGATACGTCAAATCAAGTGACTTGGACTCAGGTGCAAAAAAAATGTGATGGGGGACAAAAGTCATTCATTTTCAATGGTAATGTTGTAAAATGAGTTTATGGGGTGTTAACTGCTGGTGTTTTTCCACTATTTGCTGCAGGGTTCGGCCCTAACCCCCACGAATATCGGTGGTTTACTGTATATTCATCTTTAACTAAACCTTAGCAGGTTCTTGATGCCTGTAATATCATCACTTCAAAGTTATTTTGTCATTCTGACGCCCGTGTCACTCGACCCGCCGCCCAGGACACCGTCCTTTGTCTTATGGGCGCAATCGCTATCCTTCAGCCGACACCTGAGCCGCGGCACGTCTCTAAGTTTTCAGGCCAATGTGAGCCGCTCCGCTCAACCTGCCCAGCCACCTGGACCCGCGGGAGCAAGCACACCTGAGCCCCACCATCCCCCCACTTCTCTGGCCCTGAATCGTTCAACCCTGCCATAATGCGGGCTCTGGTTTCCTAAAAGTGCAGAACATGATCCGGTCGCAGTCTCGGTCCATTCCGGGCCTCAAAGAGCGGTCACACTACATCCTGTCGGCTGCAGTCACCTACTGCTCCTGCATCATATTAACATGCCGAACTAATTCACGCTTTAGTCAGCGACCGAGCGTCCTGTCAGTGTCCTTTCTTTCAATGATCTCAAAGTAAGGTGGCTATTTGCAAGCAGCGATCAATGCCGACTGACATTGACGATGACCTTGCATTAACACAGTCCACTGTAAAAAAAGATTTTGGAGAGTGGTAAATATAATCCATGAAAATCATCTAAAATGGACTTGACTATTTGATATAGTAAAATAATTATAAAATAAAGGTTTTAGTATACCTACATTACCTATTCACAACAGTAACAGAGAAAAGTGAAATGAGTAAATGAGTACTGCTTGTCCCAAAACAGTTTAATATCATTTCAAACTCATCTTACACCATTACACTTCAAAGTAAATGGCTTGCAGATGATTTGATTTTCAGGGGGGGAAACAAACAAACAAAAAAGAGAACTGCACAGTGTACATCCGCATGCGGCTAAGACTCTCTTCCGCTAACAACCCAGGCTAAACGTAGCTCCTCCACAACATACAAAGCTTGTCTTTCAGTCGCAGAGATGTAGCAGATCAACATACTTCCTTGACAATAATTCTTATTCAGACAGGCGTTGCTGCGTTGGCAGCATCTTAGGGTGTTTCAGAAAGAGCACAAAAACAACATATAGGGGATTTTTTTTTTTTTTTTTGAGCAAAGCTGCGATTGGCTCCTGAATGGAGTCAGCATGTTCTGCCCGTGCTCGATTCCTCATTAATTCTATTATCGTTTCTCATTGGGTGAGGGAATGAATTAATACAAATTATATGACATAATTGATATTGTTATTATCAAGTCCAGGGTTTACCCCGCCTCTTGCCCTAAAGTCAGCTGGGATAGGCCTCAGCTGACCCTTGACTGTAATGAGGACAAGTGCCATAGAAAATTGATGGATGCATGGATGTTTACATCCTGTTCAGAAAGTTTTTTTAAGGCTGACATGTAATATGGCCGACTGGTTAGAGCGTCTGCCTCACAGTTCTGAGGACCGGGGTTCAATCCCTGGCCCCGTCTGTCTGGAGTTTGTATGTTCTCCCCGTGCCTGCGTGGGTTTTCTCCGGGCACCTCCTACATTCCAAAAATGTGCGTGGTAGGTTAATTGACAACTCTAAATGGCCCGTAGGTGTGAATGTGAGTGCGAATGGTTGTTTGTTCCTATGTGCCCTACGATTGGCTGGCAACCAGTTCAGGGTGTACCCCGCCTCCTACCCGATGATAGCTGGGATAGACTCCAGCACGCCCGCGACCCTAGTGAGGAGAAGTGGCTCAGAAAATGGATGGATGGATGTAATATGCCTTCTGCTGTTTGGGGGGAAAAAAAAAAAAATCAGTGATAACATCCAGTAATTCTATTCTGGTGCCTGTGTTTTTTACCGGTCAACATGTTATCTTATTTCATGTCTTTTTCTATTTTTAAGTTGCACTTTAGTCTGTTGCAGCCCCATGACTTTTACGGTACGTGCTTACACGACAACAATAAAGCCATTCTATTCCATACACACAAAAAAGATGACTGCTAAAACTCTGCAACATTTGCTCAATGGTCACAGCATTGAATTGACGCAAGCTTCACGCTTTGTTTTTTTACATAGTCATAATGAGAGGGGGGTGACAACGTGTTTGAGCGGACCACAAAAGGCAGCGAGGCAGCGAAGAACAAAAACATGTCAGACATCCTGCCGAACCATTAGTAGCACGTTAGTCATCAAATTTTGTATTGCTATGACAAAGGCATGATGTATTTGACGTGCCTATGTACAATGAGAGATTAGCACAATTGGAAAGTGCCACAGAGGGCTGGAAACCTCTTTCAACATTAACAGCATTCATCTGTTAAGTATGTTATTGTCACTGTGTCTGTATTTCTTCCGTGTAACCGCTTGAAACGCATTCTCTGTAGTAATAATTTGATTTAAACTACTCAACTGATGGCCAAGAGGTCATAAAGTCGCCGCGATTATTGCGTTGGCTGTTGTTTAATTGAAAGGAACACATTTCAGTGACAGGCCGGTGGCAGGAAACTACTGAACAAGAGAAACAACCATTTGGGATGTGATTTAATGACTTAAACAAATGAAAACGGAGGAAAAAAAGGGCAGGCCGTCCAAAAAAGCAGTGTAAGGAACCTTTTTCCTACCAGGGGCCAAGTCCACTGAGAGCCATACAAAGTACTGTATATGAAAACAAACAAACAAACGTTTATTATTACGCATTCTGAGCTTTTGTGGGTTAAATGTTTAGAGCTTTTTATAGGTGAGCGGTATATTCGGTGGTTAATATGAATTTGGCCGAAGGTATAGAGTTGGACTCTACCGACCAATTGCGATAATGCTTGTTGATGATGTCATCGCTTCTGCCTCTGTGTAAAACTGTCTGATCACAGAACTGGAGGAGCTGATAGCACATCCACGTCGAACATAAACCCATTCTCCCTACTTTCCCTCCTGCTCAAGTACTATCGGGGAATGCTCGCTACGCTATGTTGCGCCACTCCAGCTCGCTACTGGCTGCGGCTGGCTAGCTAGCACGGCGAAATACGGTGCAGAGCCGCTCCTCAAACTCACTAATCATCACCTCCACGGCGGCAAATAAGCTACTGATATGACAAGTATTGTTTTCACGAAAAGAGGACGGGGAGTAATTAACAAGAGAAGCCATGCTAACCGCTAAGCTAAAGTAAAATGTAATCGCAAAACACTGGAATAAGTGCTTGGCTGATACACTCTGTACACAGCAAATTAGCTTGCAAATGAATGTTTACAGAGCGAAAATAATACACGGCTGCATAGTAAGCATAAAGGAAACATCAATATACTATATTCAATTGGATATTAATAACATCAACAATGTTATTTGTTTGTGTGCATTGTAGAGTGCTGAGTTTTGACTTTTGAGATCTGCATAATGTTCTCAAAATTACATTATAAGACATAAGGTAGTTTTTGTTGTTATCTTCTTTTATAACAATTTAAAGTATCTTTGCACAAGGACCATACAACTCCTTCAGAAATTGTATTTTATTCATTTATTTAACCTTTGTTTATCCATGCAAGGCAATTGAGAACAGATTGTCATTTGAAAGGCCTACCTGCCTGCAGAAAATAGAATTTTAAAAAAATAATAATACAAAAATACAAAAAATAACGTTTGATGAATATAAAATAAACACAATGTGTAATTCTCTCATCTATGTTTAGTTTGGCAGTAAATTTCAACTGGAGTGGCGATAAACAGCTGGAAGCCACTTCTTTGATGAAATGTTCACTATTTGCCATGTGATTCAGTTAACTTCCACCATACAGCACTTGCATCCCAAGTTTGCGCTCCCAAGTCAAAGCCCAAAAAAAATAAATAAAATAAAATAAATTTTAAAAAAATCAGCAGAATGACTGCTCGTATCTTGAAAAACCTGTAGGTCAGATCACTCGTATCTCAGGGCACCACTTGTGTGCTTTTCTTGGTTAAAACGTGATTTCACCTGATGAGGTAATCTACATACTGTTGAGTGTTTTCACTGATTGCAATAGAGTTCCGCCGCATACATTTTGGTTTCAATGCCTTTGAAGTATTCCTGCCAGAAGAGTGCCACAGGAAAGTTCTTCCAGCACAAGGTGAACCTCCTGGAAATGTTCAAAGGAGGAAAAAAAACTTGCGCGACCATTGTGGTGTGAACAAGACATCCATAAAATTCTGCAACGCTGTCAACAGTACCACAGAGACATAAAACCCTCAGGCTTTGTTGTCATGAAGAACAACCAACCGTAGTTGCCTGTCACCATTTTCCTCAATCCCATCGAGAAGTCTCGAGTTTGCAGGTTTACCTGCACACTATTTACTTAATAAAATGCAATAGGCGTCTTTTAAAATAATCTACAGATTCTACCCGTGTAAATATTTATGCAGTGATTAAAAAAATATAAAGATAGGTATACTAAAATGAAGTGAAACAATAAATTAGGACCATTAGACACTGCGAAAGCCATCCAGACTTTGGATCTGTGCGCTCTTCATAACATATTTTTGTAACATGAACATCTGTCTTTTTGCCACTGACTGTATGTCACCCCCTGGCGACTGTGTTTGTATATTCTGTTTTCTGAATAAAAAAGAAAAAAGGTCCCCAGCTTGTTTTTTTTCTGTCCTTTTCCTCTCTCGCTGGACGTTTTATCCCTCGTAGATGTTTCTGTATTTTGTTTTATGTATTTTATGGTTAATATTTTGTGTTTACAGCTGTTTTTGGGTATGGATGCAATTAGTGAGGCAAATTTTATGGTCACATTGCTATTGTTCACTAGGACTGTATTGTGGATGCATGTTTGTTAGTATGTTGTGTCCTATTTCTTTTATTAAGATCAAAGTTTCATTTAATTATTTTTTTAAGTGCAACGTGGCACTCAAGCATCTCCGTGTAGGCTGTAAACCTTGTCGGTGGTCTGTTACTTTAAATATTGCTGCTGTACTCAAGGACTGCGGGTAATACATTTCCTTTCTTATTGTAAAGGTTGCTCAGGGGTGACCTATGCTAAAGGTGGCTTAAAGGCCGCATCGAGGCACCTTTCCTAATTACTTCCAGTTCATTTTGCTTGGATAGGATAGGAAAGGAAAGTTCCTAAGCAAAAACGCAAACCTGAAGAGGGCCCATGTGTCCTGTCCACCTATGATGACGCTAATTGACTTTCCAGGTCATGATGGCCTCGTCACAAACAAACACGACAACGTCCGCTGTCAGCCCACAATAACGAGCTCATTGACCCTCAGGGCAGCGATGCACCCTTTGTTTTTGCCCAGGGTGAACACAAAGAAAAGTGGAATGAAAACCTCGCAACGGCATGTCCATTCTGCCGGGCTGGTCCGACCTACTTGCTCTGACTATAGCCTCTCTGTTTGGCTCATTATTCATGTACCGTAACTGGTGGGGACTTAGCAAAGAGCTTTATGCTTTTCCTCCAACAAGGGGTACTTTCACACTAGCACGCTTTAGTCCATTGTAATCAAACATGCGCTTGTTTCCCCTCCATACTGTATATGGTTCATTAGGTCAGATAAGGTAAGATAGGTATAGTTCCAAGCGAACTCTGGCACGGTTCGGTTCTGGTGTGAAAGCCATCTAACCTTGAACCCAATCAAACTGGTTGGAACCAAAACGGCATACAGGTGATGCTCAGTTTACGAGAATTTTGTGAAAGCCTTTCTCCTGTTCACATTCTTGCGACCATTCAGAGAAGACGGGAATCTCAGATGATTTGTTGTGACATATTGTGGTAAAAGTTACCAAGTCAAGATGTTCAAGTTCACAAAGCCAAATGTATTTGGACCGGAAAAAAGCTAACTATATACAGTATTTAAAGCACCCTAAAACAAAACAAAAAATGTTTGCTAATTCAAGCAGCACTGGAATTGGTCTGTGGTCAATAGTCAATCTTTGCATAAAACGTAATAACCCACATTAGTCCATCCGTTGTTGCTTGAAAGACTGTATGGTCATTGTATCTCATCTTGTGAGATCAGGGACATCAGATTGGCATAGATATTGTTAGGTGATAATAATGGGGGGTAATCTGACTGACTGCATTTAATCTGCCTTTACACTCTCTCACTTCTCCCTGCACCAGAAAACCAGGATTAACGGTGTTCTTTGTGCTGTTTCGAAAGTCAGCGCTTCTCCGTCTGCTCTTTTAATTGTGCACGAATCCTTCCTTTCTTTCGGGTCACAATGATACAGGTTCACTGATAAGAGCTGCCCGACAGGAAGCTTTAGAAGAGGACGGCACTCCTGCTCCGACAGGCCATGTCCAGCCTGTCTGGTGAGGATTGACAAGAAGTGGCCATTGAAAAAAACTAATGTGATTCGACTCTGACCATGGCTGGAAACTTTGGAAAACCATCCACAATTGCAGACAAATTGGGTTTTGGATAAAGTCTTAACTCTTAAAACTGTTGATTGTTAGCTGGTACCGGTTGTACCCTACATCTTAACTCAAAGTCAGGATGGATGGAAGAATTCAGGGTTGGTGGATAGATGCATAACTAAATAATAGTGGATTTGGTGGATGGATAGATTTTCTAACTTGTATTTGATTGATTAGAAACACAGTTTACAAAGAAGTATTATTTGTGCACTTTTGTTCATGTGTGCATTGATTAAAGTTCCCCAAACGTAAAGCTTGAGACAACAGAGTAAGTCGCTGGTTCATTTTTTTTCAACCTCTATTCTACTCACACATTCTTTTGGGCTGTTTCTGAAAATAAATATGTCTAGGGTGGCACAGTGTTCTAGTGGTTAGCGTGTTTGCCTCACAGTTCTGCGGTGCAGGTTTCGAATCTCGAGCTTATGCGGGTTCGTCTCTGGGTACTCTGTCATTCTCTCACACTCCAAAAAACATGCATGTTGGGTTTCTTGAAGACCACATTGCCCAAAAGTGTAAATATGAACGATTGTTTGCTGGCGACCAGTCCAGGGTGTACAGCTGCTCACTTACGAATTTAATGAGGACAAGCTGTGGCTAATGGATGGATGGATACAAATTTACATTTAATATGTTCTTTTACTTAGTTTCTATGCATATACAGTATTATGTTACGCTAACACTGCACGATATGTTTTGGTTACTTCGGGTCCTGGAAAATTTTGACTTGGGTGTTGAGGTGAAATAAACACGTTAGATAATGGTCTGCTGCAGCTACCTCTTATTAGCTATCAATACAGAATGCTTCAAATCTTCAAATTTTGCTGACATTATAGTCCACTTGCATTGGGGAAAGTCAGCACAGTGACCTCAACAGATCAAGATGATGGAGTTGGGCTGAGAAAAAATTAAAAAAAAAGAAGCTTGCTGTGTCTAAAAAGAAAACCAAAAACTAATTTTAGGTTGATCAGATAGCTCTAAAAGTGCCTCTGTGATAACACTCCTGTTACGAGTTAAAATAAGTTCATATGGAGACCTGGTAAGCTTAACATACAGGAGTTGTTAAAAAATATACTTCTCTGAAACTTTTCTTTCATACCTATAAGTCACATCTGTTTCTGCTATTTTTACTAAGTAATGTCTGTGGTCTATCTGACTAACACTGTTTTCTCTTATGCCAGGAAGATTGTTTTTGTCATCCTATCATTCATCTCATTCATTTCATCAAAGAGCAGCTATCTCCCAATCACAAACTTACTTGACAGTCCAGTCAGTCAGAATTAAGGGGGGGGGGGGGGGGGGGAGATTGCATTTTGTTGGAATTAAGTATTCACTGTGCCAGAGGAAGAACAACCTAGCAGAGACTGAAGACGTGTCAGATGAAATGTTGTCAAACATTTGTCGTGCACACATGAGAACACGCTGGCTTCAGGAGCTTTGTTAAAACTAAATATCCACCTATGGAAAATTGAAAAGAATCCCCATCCCTCGTTTGCCAACTACAAGCATAAGCCTAGCCAACAGAAGCAGAGCGAGGGACCTCAGCCAGCTGATGATTCAGAAGCGGAACGGAATTAGCAACATTCATGGTCCACGGGTAAGTTTAAAACCTCTATCACCTCAGCCAGCCACTTGACGGCATCTGTCCATAGACCTGACAGGGGGGGGTCATAAAAACTGAGGCAAACATTCAAAGGGGCATTTAGGCTAAAATATGTCATCCATGTTCTTTACTCCTCTGTGACTGACAAACCATTGAGAAGGTACAAAAACAACATTTAAACAGGCAGCTTTGCTATAGAGATGACTGAAAATCAATGAGCCAACCACATCTGATTTAGGGGTACCTGGACTGGTCGCCATCCAATCACAAGGCAGAAGTAGCCAAATAATCATTCACACCTACATTGACGCTGACACCGCCATACAGCCCATCACAGAATAGAAGTCTTTTAATGTCAAAAATGTATTTGCGTTCCTGCATAGGATTATTTTTTTAATCAAGTGAACTGTATTAGTGTGAGTGCAATATTCCCCCAAAAGTCTCCCATAGCTCACTGACCACGGAATTAGGTATACCTGCAGTCTAATCTGAGATCCAATGATACATTTCAAATGATAACGCTCAGTTTTTATTACCAGTGCCAGAGTCATTTAAAAATATGTTCATTTTTCTGGCTGTAGTATACGCTGTTGTCGGACAGCACTGCATCACAACCATGATCACAATTTCTAATAAATTGGTTACCTAACTACAAGAGAGGGACAAAAGATTAGAAACACCTCTCAGTGTAATGCTGTGCAAACTATACGACCACAGTAAGACAGAAATACATCAAAATGATCATTATTATTTTGTATAGGCTGTGTAGGTGTACCTAATATTGTGGCCGATTACTGTTCCGAAGGGTGTAACTGCCATGCTGACAGGTTTAAAGGGGGAGTGCTGTCAGGGACAATGCGCCTTCATCTGCCTCACTATAACGCATGGACCCCCCCCCCCCCCCCCTCACTCAAGTCATCCCACCTCCCATGAGCACAGGTTGCGCATTCTCCCGACTGGTGCAACGTCAATCAGCGCCCCATTACCGCTACCGCATTAAAAGGCGCTAACTGCACACTCGCGTGTGTGTGTGTGTGTGTGCGCCCGCGCCGCGCGTAACCTCGCACCCATTGATAAAACAACATCACGGCGTCTGCATTCAACGCGCACACGTGACAGCCATCGGCCCACAAAAATCGTACCTGCATTTTGTGTGACGTAAACACCTCGACGTCTACCTCGCAGGCGATGATGGTGACCATCTCCAGTTTCATGTTTATCGATGGCATTCCCCTCGCGTGGGTGGGATTGCGTGAGAGAAAGAAAAGAAGACAAGTCGCTCTCTGTGCCGTCCGCGCGAGCTTGCGGTCAACTTGAAAAGTCCACGAGACCGACTGAGAGTGTGTGTGAGTGCGCTCGGTGGACGAGAGCTGCTGAGTGATGCTGCAGCACAGCCACAACTCTCATCACACTCCCCCCCCATCCGCCCCTCCTCTCCCCCTCAGCGCCACATTGACGTCATCAATACGCTCAAGTTTACTAGTGTGAAGGGAGCCGCGCCGAGGGATACTGCAAAAAGGAATCCACAGTCCGGTTTATTCCGCTTTTTTTCTTTTTTTTTACCCCCTCTTTACAACAGTGGAAGGAGGGTTAGGAAGAGGCTTGAGGGGAATAAAAGACATGGTTGTATACCACATGTGCGTCAGTGTTAACCCTTACACCCCCCCCTCTCCCCACACACACACACACACAAAAGCAGACAGGCTTCAGCAGTGTTGACGGAATGCTGCGAGATGTGGACAAATCAATTAAATTCAATGTTTTTTTGTTTTTTTCCAGAATAGAAACGAACTAAAATGCCCTTAATCCCTTGGAGTCCCCCCAAAACACAACAGTTGTTTTGTTAAGTGTCTTTAACAAAGAAAAAGACTATTCAAATTAAAAAATATTAAAACTGACCAACATGGTGCGCTATGGTGCCAATGTCTTTTGTAGTACCAAGACTGACCTAAGTGAGGCAGCATGGTGCCAAAGGGCATCCTGACTGCTGCTTGGCTCATCCCAACTCGGCGTTTACCACATAAATCAGGATTTGCCATCATAAATATTAGACAGGTTTAACGTGTACGATTGTCTGCCTTGACCATTTTATCATCAGATCTGAGAAATTATTGTTAATCCACCCTACACCGCGGGATAATCGCCCAGGACAAGTTTTTAGAGACAACTCATAATAAGGTCTTTACTGATTTTGATTGGAAGGGGGGAAAATGTTCAAATTTGACCCGATTATCGGTGTCTGTTTCTTGTATCTTAAGCAGAGTTGCAGGGTTGGTGCAATGTTATCAGCGTTATCTTCCCTGAGCTCCACCCTCAGTCGCCATGGTAACGAAAGTCGTACTCGGCGTTAGCCGCGCAGTAGAACTGAATTGTTTAGATGTCAGACTTACGAGTGCACCAAGTTCCAAGTTTCCGAGTTACGGGCCGTTGTCCGGTCTATTTTTTTACTCTGCGTTGCGAGCCACAATTTGATTTGATTTGATGAGCTCAGTCACGGAAAATCATTTAACGCGTTAGTACCACCGTATGCTGACCAAAACAAAATCTTTCATAGAGAAAAATATATGGTCCTTTTTGACATTACAGTCTGCTTGTATTGGGGCTAACTCAAGCAGTGAACCACCAGATGGAGCAGGAAAAAAAACGTTTTGCTGTGTGGGGCAACTGACACCCACTTTTTAAAGCACACAACTGCCATTGAAGTAGAAGAGTGTCTGAGAATTGAAGCACAATTGCATAAGCAAGTGTCAGCTGCTTGCTCGAAGGCTTTACTGGCTCAAGAATGCATGGCCACGCTGTGTTTGTGCAGGTAATAAACAAATAAAAACATCAATTGGACATTAAATATGAAATCTTAGCGAGCAGCGTTGTTGACTGGGGATTAAGCGAGTCACAGCGCTGTCACTCACAATAAAGCAGCTGACGAGGCGCCTCTTTCCTTAATTACGAGGACACGCAGTGAGACACTTTCCACTGCAGCTCAGCACCAGTCATTAGAAAAATCCCACAGACACTCCATTGCATAATCACAGCGCATACCGCGTCTTCTTTCGGTCAGTCTCATCACCCCTATCGCTCGTTTCGGAATAATTGCCAGGCCGAGTGAGACAGCTAAGTCTCCAATAAGCCATTAATATAAAAGCTGCAGGTGCTCAGGCTATTTATGTCAGCATGTGTCCGTGCGGGGCAGACGGAACACCAGTGGACTGTGGGAGGACAAATGTGACATTCCTGCACAGATACACACACACACACACACACAAAAGCAACTATCCATACCATTTTAAGCTTGACTTCACTCATTAACTGTTTAAAAATAAGTCCCACCCATCCATCCATTTTCAGTAGTGCTTTATCCTCATTAGGGTTGTGGGTGAGACTGGCTGACACTCTGGACTGACTGCCAGTCAATCACAAGGCATACTCTATTGTATAAAGTCATCCCCCGCTATATCGCGGTTCACTTTTTAAAGCTTCACACAGCTTTTTTTTTTTTTAACTGGAACGTATCACTGTAATCCGATGTACTTTTTTTGTGAGATTGTATTTACCCTCCCAAAAAGCAAGAACAACAACAACAAAACAAACAGAAGACATATTATACACCAGGCTCCAGCACGCCCCCCACCCTAGTGAGGAGAAGCGGCTCAGAAAATGGATGGATGAATATAATAAACTTCACAGGTGATCAAAGCGCTGAGCCTTGATCCATTTGTCAATGCCCATAAGCGGGATGGATTGCTGTGGATGATGAAGCACTTTTCCTTCATGGTGGCCTCATTTTTTGAAACAACACCCCCAGTCCCGATCTACTCATTCACAATTCTCTCTGTTAATATCTGACAATCAGCAAGGCGGCCTTCATGTGGAGAAAATAAAGCTATGACATTTTCCGAGGTGAACATGAAAAGAGGAAATACACACCAATATGCTCGATGTTAGTGGTATGGTAAATACAACAATAATGCTTCTCAATATCTTTCGATGTATGAAAAAAAAAGTCATTGGATGCACAGTATTGATAGGGCAAACCATGTAGATATAGCTGTTATTGGAACGCAGCAACCGAAAGACTCGCTGATGAGACATCATTTGTATTCCGTAGTGAAGCTCTGCAGAGGGAAAATCAGGGCAACGGATCATCACTTGCATACACATGCTACCGTGTGTGAGAGCAGGGTTTGTGTGCATGGGCCTAACCAACAACAAATACAAACCGTGAGTGCTGTTTCACGCGCGGATTCTGAACGCTCAGCCCTCCCCTGAAATAGATGCCTGACAGTGCAAGTACAGTAGAGCAACACACCGCATTAGGGCAGTGCAGGCTGCAATGTCTTCATGTCATTCACAGGCCTGTCCGCATGTACACACATCCACGTACACGTAAACACAATCCCCCTCAATGCCGAGCTGGCTGCCAAACCAGCTCCTGGTGCCAGCGCCAATGCAGCTGCTCTAATCTAGGCCAAGCTATTAATAAAGCAAGCAGCCACGTTCAGGCGCAGGCAGCTGGGGGTGGATAACGGAACACAGCGAAACATCCACATGGCTGAGGAAGGCATAGAAGGCATGAAAGGCATGAAAGGCATGAATCGCGGAGTGAAAATGGAAAAGAAGACAGATGGAGAGGTCCTGGGAGGTGCAAAGCACACCTGAAGGTCCTCAAAGGCGGACTCCCACCTAAGTGGAACCGCATCTATTATTAGATTATTTTGATGCGCATTTAATTTAGCCTGCTCAATTTGTGGTGTATATACGGTAGTCTTATTTTAAACCGTGAACATTTTTGGAACATTTATGGTAGTCGTACTTTAAACTGTGCAACTTTGGGGGTTTTTTCACTAGTCTTATTCTACCCTGTGGATGTTTTTTTTTTTTTTGGTTGTTGTTTTTGGAAGATTTAAGGTACCGGTAGATACATTTTAACCTGCACAACTTTTGGAGAATTTATGTTAGCCTTATTTTAACCTGGTCAAACTTGAAGAGGATTTATAGTAATTTTATTGAACAAGCACAACCTTTTGGGGGATTTATGGCTTGTTTTAACCTGTGCAGCTTTCAGAAGATCTATTACTTATTTTAGCATATGCAACAGTCAAACATACAAATACAAAATTATTACATTTATTTATTAAAATATACACAATTGGAACGCTTGGAACTAAGCCACGCCCCTTAAAAGGCACACACCCAACAGACAAATACTACTGTATGTGCAGTAAATGCACGTCATTAAACCAGTTTAATTCTTTACATTTTTTTAACATTATATTATATCTTATTATATCGTAACATTATATCTTACTATTTTTTATACACTAGAGAGCTATTTTTCTTTTTTAAAAACAGTAGGGCTGGTATGGATACTGTCATTTAATTTAAATAGGATCATTTGATTTGCTATATGAATAAATTGAGTTAGGAGCTTAGTCACGGAACAAATTTACTCTTAACCCAGGAATTTTTGATACAGGATGTTCATTTGATAATGGAGATGTATACATCCATCCATTCATATTCCGTAACGATTATCCTCACTCGGGTCGCGGGTGTGCTGGCGCCTATCTCAGCTGACTTCGGGCGAGAGGCGGGGTACACCCTGAACTGTTTGCCAGCCAATTGCAGGGCAAAGATGTATACAAGTACAGGAATGATGATAATTAATGGACACATGTCACTTAATGCACAGTTTGTATAAAATGCTTTTAAAAGACTGTAATATTTCAAATGTGAGTGTCATCTGTTTTTGGCCCACATCGCACATCTGGTGGGCCACCTGCATCTGTTGAGTATTTTAACCCCGTCCAACGGCTTAGGGGCTGTCAGAACGAGCTGGCATCATTGTGTAAGCGGGACAGAGACAGAAGACGAGGAGGGGCCACTGATTGCTTTGCTTTAAAAAAAAAGAAAAAAAAAAGAAAAAGAAAATAAAGAAATAATCGGGTCAAATCTTGGAACAGGTCAGCGAACTCCCCAAGCCGAATGCATGCAGCACGGTTAATAAAAAGAAGACAGAGTAAGAAAGCGGGAGGGAAAAAAAATAGGTCGGAAAAGGACCCGAGGCGGCCACTTTCTGAGAGATGGATGTCATTTTGGGAGAGAAGCAAACAAAGATGCAAGAAAAATGACTCTACCGGCTCGAGCGCTCAAGTTTTCTCAAATCGCATACTCCTCAACTCGTCTGCTTCGAGATGCCATTAACGGGGGCGTTAAGCATGAATGAGACAGTGAGAAGAAATGACACTTGTGGGTGAGGAGCACAACTGCAGGAATGAATAGAAGCCACACAAAAGCAAATCACTTTGAAGTGGCACAAAAAGACTGATGAAAATAATTGGCAAGAATAACGTGTCCTTGTCTTGAAGTGACACGCTGCAGAAATGGGTTACAATACAACAAACAACCCTAAAATAATACATGTAGGAAAGGTAGTTTTACTTTAACCTGTGTAACTTTTTAAAAGATTTACCTTCGTCTGATATTAACTAGCTAAAATTTGGGGGTAGTCTGATTTCAACCTGCACAGCTTTTTGGGGAACTAAGGTAGTCTTATTTGAGCCTGTTTGTTTTAGGAAGATTTACTGTAATTTTATTTTAACCTGCTCAACGTCTTAACCTGTGCGGTTTTTGGAAGAGTTATGTGAATCCTATTTTAACCTGTGAACCTTTACGGCAGTTGTATTTTTTAAACTTTTCTCTTAACCGTTATTGATAAGAATGATTAATTATTATACTTCTCTTATACTAATATTGCGCACTCGTGCACCCCTTATGGTTTGAGAATCCCTGCTGGAGGGGAACAAAGTAAATAGAAACTACTGCTCTGATTCCATCAAGAAATACATTTTGGTATGGTATACTTTCTGCAGTCAAAGGTTATTCAACTACAAAGTAAAAATGGTTTCAGATAAACACAATGCACCCCACCTGGATTGTTCTTTCTATGAAAACGGGAGCAGGTCTCAATAACAGCTGGACAAAAAATAACATTGGATCATCAATTTATTATTTATTATATTTACATTATTTTTGGTTGAGATGCACAGATACCACTTTCTCTTACTTGGTACATGCTGTAGTAGTACAGTTCTGACTTGATAATGCCATTACATCTTGCAATAGTGATGAAAATGTCTTTTGTTTTAATCAAATATTATTAAAAAACACAAAACAAAACAAAAACCTACATCATGTTTTGCCACATCGTTCACTTAAATGTAGCCTGTAACACAAGTTCAGTTACTGGCATCTCAGTCTCAACACCTGGGGGCACTGTGTAAAGAGTGTGTATTGTAAATAAGGTGCAAAGAAGAAATAGGAGACAAAGACGACCATAGACACATAGGATGCCATGTTAACCCTGTGTTAATGACAAAATAAAACAGCTCGAAATTAATACTAGACTAGAGTACCCCAAGCTATAAAATAAAACTGTGACAGGACAACTGAAGTGACACTTCATCACACCCCCGCTTACTTTTCTTGACTGAAATGATGTGCCGAACTGCAGTGAGCTGTCACCCGTCACCAGTCACCTGTCTGACTTTCTCCACAGCTAAGCAACATGCAGAGGAGCAAGGAGACGGGGCTCCAGAAACTCGGTACTTGCCAGACGGCCCGTCCATTTTGCAGCGCATAATTTGCAGTCGGCTAACAGAGTACTGTCATCCGTGTTCCCCTTAAAGAATCTCCACAGGGCTGACATAGCTCCTACTCCACCTTGCCAGGAAGTTAAATGTCAAGCAGGGAAAGTGCCATTCGGTGTGCATTTTTTTCAAGTCCGAGTATAAGTGCAGACGTACAGTAAACATACAGATACCGGTGCAGGTGTCATCATCTTGCCTTTATATTCCACAGTGGAAACACAATCCAGTTAAGGGTTTACCATTCTGAATCATAAGGTGCCAAACTGAACTGAAGTGTGACCTAAACAATCACAAACCGATCAACTTCACGGATCTCCTCAAAACCTCTTGCATGCAAATCGTCTGCATGTCTTATGCAACTCAGAAGTTGGTTTATTGCGATGTTCTATTCTTGAACGCGCCCACGGACCATGTCTTTTTTTAGAGCCGATTGAGCTGCGGAACAATCTTGATTTAAATAGATTCGCAGGAGGATGACTGCGATCCATCACACGGAGGCTGACGTGACATTTCTGAATAGTACGGTTTTATAATCACCCACAGTGTCGCCGGTGAGGGGCCCGGGCGGGGTGGCTGAGCCGTCGCTTTTATTGAGGCGCCCGTGCACAAGACCGATCATAATCGCTCCAACAGAGCAGACATCTTTTTTTGACACTCTTAATCTGAAGGTTGGATGTATGAACATTGTGTCATTATGTCGCGGTATGATGCATAATTTTAAATATTTAGAAGTCACAGATGTCCCTGTCGAAACAGTGTTAATTTGAGTGAATAGTTTATTCAGTGAATACACTAATAGACAAAACTACTCATCCATAGAATCAATGCCTGTTTTGTTTTCTGCTGCTCAAAAAAAGAGAGAAACAAATCACGTAACTTACTGTCAAAAAAGTTGCTTCTTCCTGTGTTTTTATTCTGTTTATTCATATATATATTTTTTTTAACAATCTACTAATTGCTGCTGCAATACCAGAATTTCAAGGGGAGCTAACACCCCCCCCCCCCAAATTTAAAAGCAACAATACATCGTGGGTGCCAGCACACCTCTGATTAATATTGCGTTTGTGGAATGAGAATAAACTATAATAATGTCTCAATAGCTATGGCATGTACAGTATTTGATCATCTTTAAGCCCTGGCCTTCCTGGGTAGAGTTTGCATGTTGTCCCCGTGCTTGTGTGGGTTTTCTGCAGGTACGCACGTGATGATCCGTGTTTCATGCACAAAAGCTCATCTTTAACAGGATTGAGTAGATCTTCTTGGATCGGCATATCTTGCAGTGTATCAGTGTTTCTACTATAAACTTTAAAAAGATGACGTCCTCTCTACATACTCATTAGCATACAGGGGTAGGTCAATAAAAACAAACCAAGCACAGCACCCCCCACCCCCGGGGCCTGCGCAGTCGACCAATATCGAAGCCGCAGCGGGAGCAAGGGCCAGCGGCACTCATTCGCTCTGCAGCGCATCATGTCTGACCTTCAGCCTGCCGAGCACCACGCTCCCCCTCACATACATTGCCAAACACCCCCCACCCTACCAACAACACCGCCGCCTCCCTTCCCTGAGGCCGGCACACAAATTTAGACTTGCAGTCTGACACATGCAAACATATCGCTACAACACCAATGCATGTCCCTTGTCACTTTAATTGTGCCATGTACAGCAGAACCTCCAAAGTGGAAGACCCCGTAGGAAATACTGTAAATTGAATTCATCACATAACCTTTATTAAATGTACAGAAGTGGTTTTAGTGACATTCCAACATTCCTAACTCTCACAGAAGTTTAAGGAGAAGTCGGTAAACCCAATAAAACTAAAATGACTAAAAACTACTCCCCCTTCAAAAATGCTCGACAGATGCACAACGGAGAGAGGAAACAGGATGGTGTTTTCAGAGTGACACTGTCACCTAGTGGTGTTTTATAGGTACTGCCAGGGTTTCAGTTTTAACATGAGTATTATTTATTTATTATTATGTTGAATGTATCTATTCACAGCGGGACCTTGACTTACAAAGTGCCCGAATTTGAGCTGTCAAAATGTCAAAATGTCAAAATGAGCTGTCGTTCGGTAAAAAAAAACTTTTGCTTCGTGTTGCGAGCCAAATTGAAATTACGATAGAGCTTCAGATGAAAGATGAAAAAAGGAACGCTACAATCGCCGATGCACTTTCGGCCATTCATTGAACGGGACGTACAGTCAAACACGCGTACACGCAATACAAAATAAAAACAATTGTAAGGAGCTTGGAAAAGACAATAACACTCAAGTAACCTCGTGGCAAATGACCAACCAGAGCTGGAATACTACCATATACTACTGTGTGAGTGTGTGTAACTTTAGGCTTAATGATAAATGTTTAAATGTTTTTTCCTATTATGTTTTTACATTTACATCTTACAAAGTATAATGGAGTGCCATATTCCTTCATTAAAAGTAACAAAAAACGACTCACAACATTCTGAAAAGTTCTATTGAGGGGGCGTGAACAACGAACCGCGATGTAGCGGGGGAACACCGTCTTTGAGAGCTCAGCTCGGCTTCTCGGGTGTGTTGCACATCTTAAGCTTCGTGGCTGTTTCACCAGTACGCCGCTTGCTTTTTCTTCAAGTAATTGTGCTTGATTGCACTGGGGAGATTGAGGAGCTCTTCAGCTGATATCAGCAGCGTTTCCCTGCGCTGATTGGCCCTCATGTCCGCTAACTGATGACTGTCAGGGACAAAGTGACAGTATAATGGCCAAGCTGACCTTTCCCTCGACTAACACCAATTTGTCCCGCTACTTTGCTCAAACACACATCCGTCATATAAATCTACATACAGTTCCTGTTTTCTGAGAGTGTTGCAGAGAACACAGGGACATTTATCTAGAACTGCATGCATGTCAACATCAAAACTGCAAGAAGATTGTTGTTAAAATATTTCTACGTCTGGGCTATTCAAAGTATGGCACTGTGAGCCACTCCTCCAAATACATAACAACGTCTGGGGCTACCCCATGTGCCACCCCACAATGACCGTAAGTGTTTTTTTGGAGCCGTTTTAAGGCGTTTTCAGCTATCCCCAGATACTGTTTCCTCTGTCATCATTTTGCCTTTAGCGTGGCAGGTTTAAAAAATGTTTTTCTTTATTTTTCGCAGGCTGCAGCGCCTCCCCTGAAGCCTTCTGGCACATATCTATCAACAAGTACCAAGAAAGCAACAGGATGAATTGCAAAAAAAAAAAAAAAAAAAAAAGGTTAATGTTAATAATTTAAAGTTGATTTAGTCTCTTCAGCAGAAGCTTCTTTGTTTGTTGGTTGGTTGGAGCGGAGTTTTTCTGATCATAACATGACATATTTATCTTAGATTTAGATTTTCTTTTTTTTTTTTAGGAACACACGCACAACTTACACAAGTCCTATTTTGATAGTTTGGTCCCATTTCCTTTGTTATCAGGATGCTTGCTCTTAGCTTCCATTTTTTTTAAAAGTATGTTTGTCTGAATCATGCTGTAGACCTTTATAAAGCTTGACACTACTGTACTCCCCTTTTCTGTGTTGTTTTCGCAGTCTTCATGGTAGTTTTTCTTACTCATCTTTGGGTCTCCTGAAAAGCAATATAAAACTTTGTCATTAGTTCCTTATATTAGTTTTATAAAATGCTGCACATACAGTAGAAGAATAGTTAATCCAGCGTCATTAAGTGCTTTAAAGCGGCCTCCTTAAATTCAATGAGTGCTCGACATTTTACCATTTTCAACAGGAATGAGGAATTTCAAACAGAAAGCACCTTGTGTTATACCCTAGAGTTTGAGCATTATCACAGCCAGAAATTAATCAAGCATAACATCCAACCACTAAATCTATTTTTTTACTGTTCAGGAATGCAGTTTGTCAATATGATTAGAACACTTAATAAAGAAATAGTGTGCTTTATGATTTATTCAGTGTTGTTTTGTAAACAAACACATTAGAAAATTAGTGGATAACAATAATGATTGTATTTTAGCAGTTAAAGAGCTTCCACATACTGAAATATAATTTTGGTAATGACCAATGCTGTTCATTAAGGGCATCTGTGGCATAAACCTTGGATTGGCTGTTGTTCTTAAGCATTTCTTGATATGTATTACTTTTACCAATTTATGTCCTACTGTGATTTCATTATTTTCAAAGCGACAGTAAAAGGCACTTTAAATAATATGAATCATTATCATCATCACAGTTAAAGCTATGTGGGAAACAAGATGGGTTGAAAAGATCATATCAATTGAAATGTGCATCATTATTTTACATCAAAAAAGAACAGTAAAGGGAACAAAAATCCTAAAGATAAAATTGAAAGCAAACGGGCCCTCTTAGTTTACACAGAATAAAGGGAGATGCTTTTACAGCCAGCTAAGAGCATCTTACTAAAATGGATGCCCGCTTCTTGTCCTTCTCTTTTGTAAAGAAGCACATATTGTGTGTTCACGAAAAGAACCCATCCTCCAGCATAAGCGCACAAGAAGGAGAGAATGCCAACAAGTCCTCTTTCAATAGTTTGCCTTTGAGGATTTATTTGTTTCGGATGCTCTCGAGGGCCCATAAATAGGTTCCCCCCCCCCCCCCCCCTTGTGTGTTTATGTCCTTGTAGAATCAATCGGTGACTCAGCAAGCCAAAATACAGCCGAATAACAATAACCACTTTATGCTGTGATTTCTCTTTCCTTTCCAAACCTTCCCATATTAATTTTGAAAAGTTGAAACAAATGTCAAAATGTGTATTTATAGCGCACCTCGCTTAATTGAACCGCAGAGAGGAGAGAAATCTATTGACACGCTCTGACTGAACGGAGCGAGGGTGGCATTTCCACTTAAAAAGAGGCAGTTGGAATTGTAATGAGGTGGAGAAAAGGGGAGGCAAAACAGCAGACTCACAAAACGAGAATGATTGGGTTTAAAGGGATTATTAGTATTGTTTTTTGCCCATAGATATGTAAAGATGGGATCAAAGAAAGCGCACAGAGGACAGTTGATGAAGTGCGATCAGAGAGAAGACGAAGAAGCGCTGGACTGAGTGGTTGCAAAGTGGAGAGATGTGAAGCATGCCAGCTGGGAGGGCAGGACAGGACAGCATCATTGGATTAAAGGGGCGGAAAATTAAAAGTCTGTTTTTTTTTCTATTCACCTCTAAGCAGGCAGGGTGCAATGATCCAACCATTCTTGTATGGCCCAAAAAAAATATTTTTAGAGACTTTCCAGAGGGGACGGGGAACGGGCCGAGCTAATTCATCGGTCACCATGACAAAACCATTCTGAACGGTGCAGGTCATTTTTAAGAAGCATTTTCACATTTTTAACTGTCAGACTAGTGTAAAGAAATGTACACGATCCTGAACCTATCTTACATAAACAACTGCATTCAGTAGTTAAATTATTCAACACAAATTAAGCACCTTCACATGATGCTCATCAATAGCATCAGCTAGCATACTAGCCTCAATAACACAAACTTATGTGACATCACACATGGGCAAACAAATATGCGCACTTAACAAAAACGTTATTAGTTAGAAAACTTAGTTTTGGCATTCACACACAGGCAAATTTTAATGCATTTTTAGTAGCAGCATCGTAAAAGAAAGAAATATACTTTCGCTTTTGACCGTGCATGAGGTGCATTCATGGGACTAAACACTATCAATGAATCCAACCGTACAACAACACCAAGTTTCCACCAGATGGTGCCAAAGGAATACTTTTATTGAGCACAAAACCAGCGAATATGAAGAGATTTCCAATAAATAACGGAGGACAAATTCCCCCCCACCCAAAAAAAATAATCAGCAAATTCATGAACTGCTAACCACGAATGTGCCGGGGGTTCTCCGTACATCTTTGTCCAGATCTACACCAAAATATTCCTTGTTTGACTGTGTGTTCCTGTGTAGTCAGGGAGAAGCCAATTTGACTCACCCTGTCCGCGTCATCTTCGAACACCGCCTCATGGACGCCACACGCGAAGAGCGCGGCGGGCAGGTCGCTGAGGTCCATCATCTCCTCGGCGATGCCGTCCTGGTCGTTCTCCCCGAATACCATGTCCTCTTCCTCCTCCTCCTCCTCCTCATCCTCCTCCGGGTCACTGCTGTAGGCCTCAGAGCCATTGCTCCACGCCTTGGAGCTCTCTCGCAGCATCGTGAGGCTTGCTGGCGGGTGCGTCACAAGCAGGAAGATATGGCACTAGGGAGAAGAGTGGAGGGTTTAAACTAATTAGAATTTAAATTCATCCATCCATTTCCTATATTGCTTGTCCTTATTAGGGTCGTGGGTGAGAGCTGGTAGAAAATGAATGAATGGATGGATGGATGGATGGATGGATGGATGGATGGATGGATGGATGGGTGAGAGCTGGAGCCTATCGCAGCTGGCTTTGGGTGAGAGGCCGCAAGGTACACCCTGGAGGACTGGTCGCCAGACAATCGCAGGGAACATATATAGTACATATAAAAAGTCTGCACACCCCTGTTCAAATGACAGGTTTGTGTGATGTTCCAACATCAATGTGGCCTATAACCTGTACAACTCAATTGGGGAAAAAAAATTATTTTCAAGAGTGGAACTAAAAATAAACTGCTGCGATAATGCGGCTGCACAAGTGTTCACGCCCTGTTATAACTCAGGATGTGGCTGTTCAGAATCAACTAATCATATTCAAACTCACTGAATGGGAGTCAGCACATAACTCCCACCATGAAAAGTGCCTCTAATTAACCCCAAATAAAGTTCAGAAGTTATTGTACACTTTGTAAGTTACTAAAGGAGGAAAAAATTTTCGTGTGCAGATAATTTTTTTGTTGCTTTTTTTCCATTGTGCCAAGTTACACTATCAAAATGGATGGATGCTGTAGACAGTATACAAAATCCATCCATTTTGTGTTCTTTGTTACCTTAATTCTAACTATTTGCTGTTGCGGTTTTACTATCCACTATATAAGGTCCACTCCAGTGTGTTTTTCGTTCGGTATGTGTGTGTTGAGGGACGGGTGCCAAAGGGGGTCTCGCCCAGGGCGCCGTTCAATCTCGGACCGCCACGGATCAGAATGAAAAGAAACAGCAGATTGCTCCACAAACAAGCGCTGAGCCAACAGCGACATCTAGTGACATTTTAATGAAACATACAATATCGTCCACTTGCACGACACAGCCTGACGCGCTGTTAGGATTCCCCACATAGTTTCTAGGCAGGACACGCCCTGCTCCAATATTACTGGCTCCAGAACACGCGCCGCAGCGTTATGATTGGCTGTTTTATCCCTGTCGAATCCTAACCCAACCTAATCCTAATATTAACCCATCCTAACTCCAACTCTAGCCCTAAACCTAATCATAACAAACTTCTTAGTTTTATTTCGTACAAATATGATACATTTTTGGGATGATCTTCTCGTTACATATGCGTAGCCTGCCCTTCCCGAGAAGCAGGAGCCAATCATGTTGCAGCAGGGCGTGTCCTGCCCAGAAACTGTGTGGGAATCCTAATAACGACAACCTGACACGTTTGGTTTAAACTTGGCTAGGAAGGTAATGCATTCAAATATTTAACAATATAAATATGTGTTTTGAGTAGAAAGAAGTACACGTAGAGTTTATTTGCACCCAAGGACAATCAGGTACACAGAAAAGACTCCATATTACGTAAGGAGCTCATTCAAAATGCACACCGACAAACGGTATCGTAAACTCGGTCCACATTGCACACAAACGACCAATTGACGCACACAAACAGCTAAAACACACATCATCATACTCGTTTGTGATTAAATTATGAATGCCGGTTGTTGCATAACTCACCCGACTAACGTTCTTGAAGATGAATCTTCTCAATAGGAATTAAACGCAGAATTTGAGGAGTCGAACGCGCCGTGACGTCGCTTATCGTCCTCAAAAAAATATATATTTCATTTGCTCGCTCCTCTGTCAAATGCGGTGTTTGTTATGATGGGATTAGTTCGGCGCAACCTATCAAATCTCAACCCGCGAGGTGGGCCAATGAGACGGCGGCGGAGTTTGAAGGTAACCAATCGAATAGCAGACCCCGGACCGATGCCCCGCCCTAGGGAAGTTCAGGCGCAACCGGTGGCTCGCTCATCTCTTGAGCTCTTGTTATTGAAAGCGAACGACTACAGTACACAGCTAACTAAATACATATTTTAAACGTTATGGACAAGGCGTTTTCAGAAATACTAAATCAAATGTGAATGCACGGTTGGTGCCGATGTGTTCGTCTGTAAAAGGTGACTTCCAGTAGGCTGCTAAAAATCAAACGGGAACGAGACAAGTGTATTTCGTCAAAGTGAAGAGGGAATAAAATGGTCGTACTTTAAACACTTAAAATCAACAATCACCATGGCAAGAATCTTTTTTTTTTTTATTGCAAGTACCCACTTGCTTATTGGGACATGTGCAAAATGCAATGTATCCTGCATTACTAACAGAGGCATGGATTTATTTTCACACAATTTAAAACCGTGCCCATGTTTCCTTATAACACGTCTGTGGCACGCTTTCGGCAGGATCAACAATTATAGTACACTTTACACAACCAATTTCTTGTCTTGATAAATAGCAGAAGTTCATACACTATACTGTGTCTATGTGGCATTGATGGTTGCTCAAATATTACACTTGACGGTTGGGCAGGCACTCCAGCGACTCAAGTATCTGTAGGAACAATAAAAAGTAATATTTCCACAACAGATCCCCTTTAAGTTTAAAAAAAAAAAAGCGCCAACACAGTCAAAGCATGAGCATATTGTATTTAATTTGGGAGTTTGATTCAAGTAGAAACCCATGTTGTTAGGTCAGCAAAACAGCATGAATCAGAACTTTTCTGATCTTGAGGGAAAAGGAGAATTTAGCCTAAATATTGCTCACCCAAAAGTGCCAACATTGTCAAAGTATTACTTTTGTTTTTTGTCAATCATACACAAAACAAGATCACACCTAATGCTGGCACACCTAAATTCATTTTGTAGACATAGGGGATTGCCTGTTTATATTTAGTGTGGCGCTACTCCTCTTTAAAGCACAATACATCAATAAATATAATAAATTAAAGAGTTTGCATTCGTCCCTTTCACAAAAAACTTAAAAAAAGGTAGCAATACAACCGCAAAAAGAAGAGGCAGAAGTGGAGTGAACACTGCGCTTGGGGAGACGTCTTAAAGGCAGATACCGGTACTACAACCCCAATTACAATGAAGTTGGGATGTTGTTTTAAACATAAATAAAAACAGAATTCAATGATTTGCAAATCATGTTCAATCTATATTTAATTGAATACACAACAAAGACAATATATTTAATGTTCAAACTGATAAACTTTATTGTTTTTAGCAAATAATCATTAACTTAGAATTTTATGGCTGCAACACGTTCCAAAAAAGCTGGGACAGGGTCATGTTTACCACTGTGTTACATCACCTTTTCTTTTAACAACATTCAATAAACGTTTGGGAACTGAGGACACTAATTGTTGAAGCTTTGTAGGTGGAATTCGTTCCCATTCTTGCTTGATGTACAGCTTCAGCTGTTTAACAGTCCGGGGTCTCCGTTGTCGTATTTTACGCTTCATAATGCGCCACACATTTTCAATGGGAGACAGGTCTGGACTGCAGGCAGGCCAGTCTTGTACTCGCACTCTTTTACTATGAAGCCACGCTGTTGTAACACGTGCAGAATGTGGTTTGGCATTGTCTTGCTGAAATAAGCAGATGTCGCTTGGATGGCAGCATATGTTTCTTCAAAACCTGTATGTACTTTTCAGCATTAATGGTGCCTTCACAGATGTGTAAGTTACCCATGCCATTGGCACTAACACAGCCCCATACCATCACAGATGCTGGCTTTTGAACGTTGCATCCATAACAGTCCGGATGGTTATTTTCCTCTTTGGCCCAGAGGACACGACGTCCACAATTTCCAAAAACAATTTGAAATGTGGACTCGTCGAACCACAGAACACTTTTCCACTTTGCGTCAGTCCATCTTAGATGAGCTTGGACACATAGAAGCCGGCGGCGTTTCTGAGTGTTGTTGATAAATGGCTTTTGCTTTGCATAGTAGTTTCAAGTTGCACTTACGGATGTAGCGCCAAACTGTGTTTACTGACATTGGTTTTCTGAAGTGTTGCTGAGCCCATGTGGTGATATCCTTTACACATTGATCTCGGTTTTTGATGCAGTGCCCCCTGAGGGATCGAAGGTCATGGGCATTCAATGTTGGTTTTCGGCCTTGCCGCTTACATGCAGTGATTTCTCCAGATTCTCTGAACCTTTTGATGATATTATGGACCGTAGATGATGAAATCCCTAAATTCCTTGCAATTGTACGTTGAGGAACGTTGTCCTTAAACTGTTCGACTATTTTCTCACATACTTGTTCACAAAGAGGTGAACCTCACTCCATCGTTGCTTGTGAATGACTGAGCAATTCAGGGAAGCTCCTTTTATACCCAATCATGGCACCCACCTGTTCCCAATTAGCCTGTACACCTGTGGGATGTTCCAAACAAGTGTTTGATGAGCATTCCTCAACTTTCTCAGTCTTTTTTGCGACCTGCCCCAGCTTTTTTGTTGCAGCCATAAAATTCTAAGTTAATGATTATTTGCGAAAAACAATAAAGTTTATCAGTTTGAACATTAAAGTATCTTGTCTTTGAAGTGTATTCAATTAAATATTGGTTGAACATGATTTTCAAATCATTGTATTCTGTTTTTATTTACGTTTAACACAACGTCCAAATTTCATTGGAATTGGGGTTGTAATTTACAGAAACTCCTTAATTCAAAGCAATCAATGGCAAGGCTTCAGCAGCTTGTGGAGATCATTAAGGACATCGAAAAACTCCTTTAACAGTATGAAGTCTGCTCTTATATTGCCAACCCTATGCATGCGGTAAGCTTCAAGGCACAAATCACATTTCCACATGTACTGTTTAAAAAGCACTTTAAAAGTTGATTTGCTGGTCCTGAGCACGATTGTACGTTAAGTTTGTCAAGCTCCCTCTTAGGGAATCCTTAGTTAATTAGGCAGACACAAAAACAGTGGAATCACCAAAGTAAAACCAATTGTAGTTTTATTTTTTATTCACTTATCTCATTAAACCATGAAATAGATTATTGTAAATAATACAACCATTTTATATACGTTTACCCCATTTTATTTTTATCAATTGGCTGGTGAACCTAATTGAATTACACAAATTGAAACAAATTGGTATTTTATGTTTAAAATAAAGTATTATACACATTTTAACTTTTTTGTTGTTGCTTTTTTTTGCCCATTTTAGGAATCAAATGTAGACCTAGCACAAAGGTTTGCCCCTCCCTTGGTTAAGTCAATTTTGGTCTAAATATATTATACATGTTTGAAGACAATTGCTGAAAAAATGTGCAAAGACTGAGAACTATGTAGTACCGAACTGTGGGGATATAGCGCTAAACTATTTCACACCATTTCAGTTTTCCTGATTTGTTTTTGGGTGTGGCTAAAACAGGGCCCAGTGACGCAGTTGACATTCTGCAGGAGTACCCCCTCGCCCTAAAAAGAACATGCACGCCTTCGTTCGCATCAGTGGTTATCCGGTGCAATTTCCATGTGCAGTAGGCTACGCCGCGAAAATGCATCTTCCCTTCAGATATTCCATAGGCATGGCCGCTTTAGAGCGCCTCATTGTTAGCTGTGAGTGCGCACAAGTCATGAAGAGAAAGGCAGAAGAGTGAGGAAGGGGAAAATACAAGTAGTCCAACGTGACATCCAGCGTGTAGGCCGGAGCATCGTGGTGGCGTGTCCGTTTCAGAGCGGCTCCTTGTCACGGCGCGGAAAAGCCGTGCGACGACCCGGTGGGATAGATTCCACACACCAAAGGCTTTAAGGGGGGTATATTTTCGTGACTGAAAGATATAGTTATTGTGCAGGCAAAAGAAAGACGCTAGACGAAGTAGCAGCCATTTTTCAGGTCCAGTAGTGGTATTCAATTGACAGCTGAGCCAGTTGTGGTTTCAGCCACGCCCAAAGCGCTTAGAGCAGAAGACAACAGATTGATTTTTTCACCATTTTGAAGCCTCATTTTACACCATTAGAATTTTTTATTTTTATTTTTTTGACTAAAATTTGGCAGGGTTTTAAGGACACTCTTCTCTGTGGTATGTCAAATTTAGAAGACCTATTTATTCATTATTTAATTAAGAATTTATTTAAGAATTCTAAATATGGAAATCTGTAGGCTCAGTAAAGGTTTTATGATGGTTATCATTTTAGTCTTGAATGAAGTAATTAATTTCCCTCAAATAGGAACTTTTCTTCAATCATTGAATGGATTGTTTGACTTTGGAGATTCCTCTGTAAAAAAAAAAAAAAAAACCTACAGATGTAAAAGCTTGCTGCTAATCTTGCTTCCTGTCAGGAAGCCCACCAGATGCCCGTGTGGGTCTGAAGCCGGTGGTGGGTTCCTCCGTGTTGGCGGGCTGATTAGAAGAAGTGGTTCTGTCACTGTTGACCAGAGCGCCATAAGAGAAACTACCGCTGAACTCAGTCGGGACCTCCGGACCCTTGCTGTGAATGGTCGGTACACCTGATGGTGGACGACACACCTGATTCAGAATCAGCCATCCCTATCACAGTTTAGTTCGTGTACATGCATTTTTTTTTACACACCATTACTCATATTCATGGTGACGTAAGGCTCAAAGCTCTTGTTCTTTTTCCTGGTTCTGGTGATGAGGAAGACACCCAGGAAGCATGCCGCAGTTCTATATAAAATACAAAGAAACCAGTTCAAAACAGTCCACTTGATTACTGTTATTGTGCTGCGGGAAAATTATCCAATTTAACTTAATTGGTCACCCCCCCCAAAAATGATTTGCTACAAATGATGTATCTGTATCATCTATCTATGGTAGCAATGTTTATTGACAGAGCAATGACGTGTTCTTCCACTAGATGGCAGAGGGTACAATTAACCGGTGTAACCACCTGTTCCCATTCACACAACAGACTAATATCTTTGTCGTCAACTAAACAGGCACATTCGAGTAAGTAAATTAAGATGAGATTGTCGTACTTTATCCATCCATCCATTTTCTGAGCCGCTTATTCTCACAAGAGTCGCGAGAGTGCTGGAGCTTATTACAGCTATCATCGGACAGGAGGCGGGGTACACCCTGAACCGGTTGCCAGCCAATCGCAGGGCACATATAAACAAACAACCATTCAGCACTCACATTCACACCTATGAGCAATTTAGAGTTGTCAATTAACCTACCATGCATGTTTTTGGGATGTGGGAGGAAACCGGAGTGCCCGGAGAAAACCCACGCAGGCGTGGGGAGAACATGCAAACTCAACACAGACGGGGCCGGGGATTGAACCCCGGACCTCAGAACTGTGAGGCAGACGCTCTCTCATTAGGCAGTAATTACTGTACCTTTTTGTGATTTTGTTTGGTGGTGTGCCGGGAGATTTTTCTCATGTAAAATAGGTGGATTGGCTCAATAAATGAAGGAAAGACTGATTATTAGCATCGTTGTTGACCAGAGTATTCCACTGGATTTCTTGAGGATTTTCTCAAGATGAGAGTGCAGTTGCTCTACCCAGTGGAGAAGTTAGGAAGTAGCACTTTTCTTTTTTTTTCTTTTTTTTTTAACAAAAAAAACAAAATAAACAAAAAACAGAAAGTCAAAAAGTTTGATCTCACCTGAGATCTCAGTGGTATGAAAAGATGTTCTGCACGTGAAAAAGGTATTTGTAATGAAACACAGATGTATTTCTGGTGGGTTATTTGCTTGACTCACCCCAATAAGAACATGCTGATGTGAAGGATGTCTTCATGACTAAATTCCAAGTAAAACACAGCTCCTAAAAAAACAGTGGGAAAAAAGTAATGACATCATCATTGGTTGTTTTGTGCCAATAGAATGCTTTTATTGAATTGGACTTTTGACATTTTTATTCTGAAAGCATTTTGACGCACGCCAACTGTTTGTTTTAGTCAAGAGCAAATCTACTTTGGCCTGTGGGTTAACAAACATGGAGCTTTCACCCAACCTGCTTTTTAAGCATGCCTCTGCTGATATGTCATTAAAAAAATATTTAACCAATACAAACATTCCGCGACTCACCTGCTAAGACTGCAAAAATGGTGGACAGGATGTAATTAACACTGGCGATCAAGCACGAGTCGTACAGCTTGCAAGCTTGGGAGAGAAAACTGCAAAAAACAATCATGTAGAGAACTTAAGTTACTAATGAAGTTACTATGCATCCATTTTCTATGGTGCATGTCCTCATCAGGGTCGCGGGTGAGCTTGTGAACTTCAGGCGAGAGGCGGGGTGCACGCTGGACTGGTCGTCAGCCAACTGCAGAGCACGTATAGACGAAGGACCATACACATCACACACACACTTGAGGACTAGAGGACACAGGAGGGCCAGAGCCTAGATCCGAACCCACAACCTATGAAGCTGCTAACCACTACTCACCGTGCTACCCAATTAGCAAAGGTCCAATTTAGGCACGTGGACCACTTTTGATATGTGATCAACAACATTAATAATATTAAAAATGTATATGAAAAAATAGTAACTCTTATTAATATTGCACCTTTAAATGGACCCAAGGACCTCTCATGTACTTATTTGTATTTCATTACAGCAAGACGTAATAAATTAAGAGACATACATTTTTATGTTATGTTCAGGTTTGTACAGTTTGTATTTATTTCTCCAGCTAATAATAATAACTCAACTAGACACCTCCCTTTTCCTATCAGCAAAAAAAGGAGTTCCCTGCACAGCAGAGGTGAGAGTAAGTCACATACTGTATGTGCTAGTCACAACCAAGTCTCAAGTCAAAACCTTCAAGTCTCAAGGAAGTCCCAAGTCACTGTGGGGGGAGAAAAGAAAAGAAAAGAAAGAAAAAAGCAAGCTAAGTCGACTCGCCACTAAATTTCAAGCGAGTCAAGTCATAACTTGGTTTAAGCAAGTCGCACGTCAAATCATACAATCTTGCTCCAGTCGCAACATACTGTATATTGGAGTCACATTGTTGGTGACGTAATGTCACAGCCGAACACGGCACCTAACGACAGCGGGGTGGTAGGAGGAAGCCCAGGAAGTTAAGAGAGTCGGCACTGCCCATTACACTCGTCTCGAGTTACCACGCAGCCATCTTGTCTCTGGAGAAAGTTTACAAAACTATCCGTTGTAAAATGCGCACTGCAGAGTCAGCTTTTGTTGTCAATTAATGCATTATCTTTGGAGCTCTTTCAATCATTGTTCATGCAGGTGGCCACTTAACACAGGCAAGTGCGCAACAATGCAGACTCTGTTGCCAGGTTTGCGCAAATGACGTTAAGTTCATTTCTTGTCGTTTTGTGCATTTTTCCAAGTCAATTTTATTTCAACTCAAGTTTCACTTGATATATATTGCAACCTGTAAACCTGTGTTGTTTTTTCCCCCCGTTCAATACATTCATTTATGTAAGTAAATAGTTGCCACTCACCTGGCTTGGAAGACAACTGTAGACACCATGCACACAAACATGACAGTGAAGATGGGGTAGTAAAGCTGCATGGAACCCTCAAGAGTCAATATCAACATGTGGGACACAGCCTTCACAGAGATGACTGTGACTGAACCTGAGCATCGCACACACAAACACATATTGAAAGTATTACATTAATAACTGTTAATGAATGATAGGAGTTGAACTTAGTTTTTTACCCAACAAAGCAACCAGCAGCAGGATGATGACGAGGTAGTTTGCATTTCTCTGTTTGTAGAAATATAAAAGCAGGCAGAACGTGATGATCTCCAGGACCTGCCCAGAAATAAATATGTAACATACCATAAATTCAATAAATACTGTTGGAAATGAAAGAAATGAAATGACCAGTGATGGAGGGTGCATTACTGTAATAGTAGTTGTTTTACACAGAGGAAAATAATATATGCCTGTGAGTATTGTTATATTGTCAGTCTACAAGTGTTGCTGCGCCGTTTGCATTCAAACATCCGCTGCAACATCAATGCTAGTTTCGTTAATGGCGTTTTACATTAAGTGTTAGCATTAAGCTAGCTGACTTTTGTCAGACACGTTAAGTGGTGTTTGGTTAAATAGACTTTGCTTTGTTTAGTTTAGTTTTCCAATAAACAGCTTGAAGAAAGAAATCGGCCTCTTTCTTAAAAACATTGTTCACTATTTATCTGCCAAACTGCTGCTTGTTGTGAAGGTTAGAGCCACCATTTCGCGCTTGTACGTCAAATTTCTGCTCTCAAGTCAAAGTAAGCAATTAGCCAAAAGAGAGCTTAAAAAAAAACTTAAGTCGCGTCACTCATAAGTCAAACGACCACTCTATTCTTAAAGAAGGAGCAGCCTCAACAAGTGGTTCAGAGAAGAGATGAATGTACTGGCTGTGGTTTATGCAATGGCACTGATTGATTTTCAATCTCCTTTCAGCTTCACAATCACTTGTTTTTCCACCTATCAACAGCTCTCTGGTCTGGATGTTGGTTACACCTCTAATTACCCTAAATGTAGTCTTTCAAGACAAATCCGAAAGTTAGCGTAGACATTCAGCTCTACTTATTGTTTGAAAAATAAATGTAATGGGTCACATATGGGCAAAAAAAACAAAACAATCTTGTCTCATATTACCTTTTAATGGCTGGCCAAATCAATCTCCAGACTTAAACCATATAAAACTTCCATTTCTGCTACAACTAACGTTGTCTTCTAGGTTGTGTATGGGCTCCAGATATATACTGTAAATACCAGGAGATAAAAGCTGAAATGTTTAGCTATTGTCTCATATTCAACGTTGATATCAAGCCCAAATGTTTCCAGTCCACTACAAAAAGTTTGTCACCCCACTATTTCAATACTTTTGAAGCGGAAGACTAGCTAGTGCACCTAATGTTGTGGCCAATAAGGGCATACGCTACCAAAAAGATCAGAAGGCAGAAATCATGTGAATCTACTGTGCATTGAGCGTGAACTTACCAGATATAAGAGAACGGGCCATCCGACGAGATGTTTCACTACAACTTCCGCTGTCAGTTTTCCATGCGAGTTTGGCCCAAACGCCACAAAGAGGTACGCCCCTGCCACAGCTAAGACAGAGCCCAAGAAGGACAGCCCGTGGTGCTCTGGAAGCAAGACACATTGCATTATTTTATTCAAATAGACAGAAAGAAGCAAACACTCTTGCCATCCCACAGCAGTGCATGACTCATTACTGAGACTCTTGACAGATACAATTAAAGAAATTGTAAAATTGTCAAGATGTCTTGTTTCTTGTTACCGAGAACACTGACACAGTAAAATAAAAAATAGCAACAAAAGCTGAATTTCCCTTTTGGGTATAGGCAGTTTGGATTTCAGACATTTTAGAGGGCTGCGGGCTTTCCACTGGTATAAAATACATTGACATTTTTTTCTTTTTTCTTTACCACATTCACTGCCATTGACGGCTTTAGAAGTCAAATATCCATGTTAAGTGGCAATGATTCAGTTAAAACAGAGAATTAATCGGAGCTGTCGGATTTCAGCACATATTGTGAGCAGTTGCAAATAAAACATTTTCAGCTAACGTCCCACTTACTTGCAAAGTCCTTTGCCTTTGATTTCTCATGCATGAAAATAAAACCCAAAATGAAGCTTGCTGAAAGACAAAAAGCAAAGGCAACACCTTAACATCATCTTTTCCTCTAAACTAGGGGTGGGGAGCCTTAAATACACCATGCAGTTCTTTAAAAAGAAAAAATAAGAAAAGAAAAAAGTGAGTGTGTGGTGGGATCTTACAAGAATAGAAAAAGTATATTTGAACGAAAAAATGTGTATAGTTTGTGAATAAGGCAATATGACTATAATAAGGTCAGATCTTTTAGAAAGTCATTTTTTCCATATTAAAGTCACAGTATAAAAATTAAGTTGCATCTTGCGAGATTAAGTAAAAACAATGGTATTCGGAACCGTTCGTTTCTTGCATAAATTGCAATAAAGAGGATCTTGTCCAGTTATAAGACAATTTATCTTGAAAATATGAATTTAATCTCTTAATATTAAAACTTTAATTCAGAAAACATGTATTACTTGTCTTAAAACACTCAACTTTTCTTTCCATAGTATCAAAGTTTATTCTCGTACTAGAACTACTTATTTCTTTTCAGTGTGGCCCCAATACTACTTGGTTAAAAAAAAGAATGAAACTTCAGAGGAACTCTTCTAAAAATCTACAACTGCTTTTAATGTATAATTAACATTTATTCAATCAATTGAAAAGGCCCTTGATAGGAAAAAGGTCCTCCACTATTTTAACACTGAGGCTCGATACCTCCGCCAAGGAAGCAACACTCACTCAGGATGGAGACGGCATTGAGAGGTGCTACGAGGCTGAGGGGAGCAAAAGCATAGGACACGAAGTTGGCTGCTTCGCCCAGAGTGGTGAGAAAAAAGCCAAACCACCAGGTTTTTGTGTGGTAGAAGACACGTGGGTCCTTGGCTCCCACGATGGTCACATGGCCGTATTTCTGCCAGCAAAAAAATAAATAAAGAAATAAATAAATAAATAACGATTGAAACAACTAATCAGCTGTGGTTCAAGCAAACAAGCAAACAGCAGTCTAATAAGCAAGGCAAATACAGGATAGTATAATGTTGACAGGACAATAATGTTGAGCAATAGATACACTGAGGGAAAGAAGAAAAAACATACCAGATTGATTGATTGACCGACAGATAGATTGACGGACGGATGGTCGGACAGACAGACATTTCCAGCTCATCATTTGCAAAAATTAAATTTTTGCAGGGTTTCTTTTCAGAACCTATCCTTCATTATTTGCTGAAAATGTCACATATTCACTGTTTTTGTGCTCAGGCCAAAGCAATAAACGTAATGCTTTGCTGCCGTCTTGTGGCATCTTGGTGTCAGGGAACTATGTTGAAGTGAGTTGAGGCGCTTTACCACAATAAAAGTAGTGCTTTGCCCCCATCTTGTGGCATATGTAGGCAATTATAAACCGGGGTGTTCATTACAGACATATTTTAACTATTCCCCCGATAAATAGCGGGGGTTGACTGTGGGTAAGTAGATTGGTAGGTAGATATGTAGGTTGGTAGGTAGTCAATAGCTGACGATTTGGTAGATAGATAGACAGACATTGTGTACATATATATGCAAATATTATACAGTGTATAGGATAGACAAACACGTATATAGCCTGTTAGATAGCTAAATAGACAGATATATAGTCAGATAGACAGCTTTACAGACAGCAAGACAGATGAAATAATGAAAAGGGGCACTGTACCTGAATATTTAAGGAGATGCTGACAAGCACATTTCCAAATATGGCAAGCAAAGTCCCGATGAGATTATTCTATGAAGACAAACATACACAGCAAGTTCAATAGTTGACGACTTGCATTTGTCCCTACTACATCCCCCTCCAAACAAAAAGGGAAAAGAACGCACAGCAAATGCTTAGGCGTTAAATGTCAGTATTGTAAAAATGAATCCAACTTGATTTTGGATGAATAACAAGGTGACTAAAATGAAATGTTTACCGTGTACGAATCTTCGTCTGCTCTGCTCATATCCATCCTTTTAACCTTCGAGAACGATTCAGCGCTTTAAGAAGCAACAGCCACACTTAGGATACGAGGATATTTCATGGTGTCGCTTGTCTCCTCTCTTTCAAAAAAAAAAAGTATTTATTAGTGTATTTATCACTTTAATTTGCCTTAAAGAAGCGCTTTTGTCGAGTAGGACAAACACTGACTTCCGTGTTTTCAGACCAGTTTGGCCACCGTTTCATTGTGCGTCATAACGACACAGCGTCACGTGACAGGAAGAGTCAACCAGGAAAAGCCAATCGTTTACAAATGATCAATTTCACACACAGAAAAAAGTTGCGTTTTAATTTTTTTTTCTCCCCCGGATAAAACCATGATGTGAATAAATTTCTGCTAATGTAAATATTTATGTGCCGCTGTGTTTTCGTTTTATTTAAATAATAGTGTAGCATACGGCCAGAAGGTGGGGCCGTTGAGCTAAAAGTGATCGGATCCAGAGCTGGATCGATTGTACAGCCGTACGCCCCCGACATACGATGTTTCAAGTTTACGAACGGCACTCTCAGTTAGCACCATACTTTCTGCTAATCATTCATACATGGCCAAGAAGTGTTTTTCATACAAAGGCTATTACAGAAAATGGGGGGCCAATTTAGTCACCAACATTTGAAAACGAGACCAGCTTTTTTAAAACTTTATTTCCCTGTGTTTTCAAGTAAAAAACAAAACAAAACAGGTAATAATAAAATATCATATAATTTGATTTGTCCAGTTTAACCATCAACTTTTTACGAGAGACAGTATTTTAATTGTCATGTGCTTTTTAGCACAACCCTGTTACAGGTATTTTAAAGTTGTTTTTTAAAAGTAGATATTTGTTATTGAAATAATATTTTATGTATTATTATCATTAAAATAATAAGAATTAATATAATAATGTATTTATGTTTTACTTTCGATGTTTGGTTATGTACAGCACTTTGTTTCAGCTGTGGTTATTGTTTTTTTTTAAAGTGTCTGTAAATAAATTTGAATTGAGTTGAGATCTCTCAGGCAACTGATAAACATCCTTCCATCCATTTTCTGTACCAAGTAGCCTGTATTTCAAATATATTGTAAATATTTCAGCATAAATCCCAAATTACATTTTATTGAAACAATAATTTAATTTTAGTGTTATTCTAATTATAGTAATAAGGTTGCAATTCAATACCAATGTTTTGCTCGAGATTACATGGTAGCTGTGCGTTGTACTGCAAAACTTAGGTACTGTGTGTAATATAAAAAAAAAAAACTGATATGAAAATGCTTTTTTGGGGGGGGGGGGGGGGTATTATGAGTAAACGGGCTGCATTAGTTTGAGTGACACGCTCCATCACGGCGGAAAACTGAAAAAAAAAAAAAAAAAAAAACAGAAGACTGTTAGTTGTACCCATGATCAGGGCAATTAGCTTGATGATGTAATTTCTGCTGATTCATGTAGCTCAATTTTTTCTTCTCTTCCTCCAGATGGCAAAAAAAGGCTTTAGTAACGGCTTGCTATGTTGAGCAACAAAACTTCAGAGATTTTTTTTTATATATTAAGATGTGTCTGAGATGAAAACTAAATTCTTTAATGATTACAATGAAGATATATCAAGAAAATCCTACCCCCCCCCCCCCCCCCCCCAAAAAAATAATTCAATTCAAATTCAAAACTAATTTAATCTGTCACATTTGATTTGTTGGTCATCAAGGGAGGGACAAGAGAAAAGAGTAATTTTAGGTGGTGCTCAGGAGCCAGTTTGCATAATAGTAATCACTTTTAATAGAGTTACAGTTACATTTGGTCTCAGGACAACTCCAATTTACACAACAAGTGTATGTTTATGTATTTTGCACATGGGTTATTTGAAATTTCAAAGGGGGAGGGCAGAAAATGTCCTCCAACTATGAAAGGAACCTCAAATATTTACTGAAATTATACTTTAATACAGTTATTATAGCTTAATGACTATGGCATGTTCCGAAAAACCCCTGTAATTGTAGCTTAATCAGACACTCATTATGACCAACACCAAAGTGAAAATTTAAATCCATTAGCGTCACTGAGGTGGCCTACCTTCCTCTCCAAAATACAAAATGATAATCTTGAATAATTTTATTGTTCGTTTTTTTTTTTTTCTTTTTTTAATTTTTGTATTATCAGAACTGTGTCATAGGTGCTATGCAGGAGGGGCACAAAAAATGCCAAAGAACCAAACAATAGGTGCCAGGGTGTAAACTCCCTCCTTAAAGGAACTTGTGTTTCTAAAAGGAGATATTAATCATGTTAGGAGCTGATGAGTCATTGCATCCATTCGCCAAGAAATATGACAAAGGGCGGAATGGTATAGGAACAGTTTTCTTTGAAAAATAACATTTGAATGGATGTAAGTAGCAAATTATCTATGTATTAATTACAAGATCTATATTGGAATGCTGAATTTATGAACAAAAATCTTTATTTTAATCACCAATTTTCACTGTAGACTCAGCGCAAAACTTACTTTTACAAACCACTCCTGTTACAAACCACTCCTGTTTCACTGTTTCACTCCTTTTACAAAGGAGTGAAACATTACAGATGTGATGATAAACCAGTGATTCCCAACCACTATGAGAGCTCGTTGGGGGTGCGGCGGAAAATTTTCCAATTTCACTTCATTGATCCTATGATTGTAATTTATTTACTAGAAATAATGTATCTTTGTTCATTGAAGACAGACGATGCATACATTTCCTTCCCTATGTTGTCAAAACTCGCCCTAATGATTTTAGAGATACATTTGATTGATTGCATTCAAACTAAATGTATGAATTAATTGTATTTATTTCTTTAAATCAATATTTTTATTTAATGGTCGTATTTATGTAGCTGTACTATGGTCTCCTTAATTTGTTTGCAGTACACTTGCTGCGCTAAGCCACACCACACGTATTATCAGGAACACATCGAGTGTAACAGGTGTGCAGAGGTATGTGGTAAAATACATACACACACTGGCTCCAATGTTACCTGCAAAGTCTAATGAGTGCCAATACAAAATCTGCATCTCATAATAATAATCACAATATCACTTGCAATGTTGGAGGGATATTGATTTAAAAGGGATTATTATTGGGGTTGTAGTTTGCGAAGGTGTAAAACTGTTCTACATAGCTTGGTTGCCTTATTTAGAAACAGCAAACAGCATTTCAAACAACAACTATAATAATTTGATTATTGTTAAATGTTTACCTACCTAAAATGAAGCAACTTTGAGTACTATCCGTTGTCTATCAGCCACACACATACAGTATAAGGTGTTCCGAACATTGACTTACAATTAAATACTCTTTGGCTCAAATTTGGCCCATTTTGATGTTTGACAGCAATAAAAAAAAAAAAAATACCCCAAATGTCTTTCTTTCACCCTGAAATTTGATGACTTTTCCCAAAGAGACCCAAAATACACAAATCTAAATATGTTTACAAATGTCGTCTTTTTTTTTTCACACAGGGGCGACAAATTTTGTGTACACTTTCACGGGTCAAATTTGACCCGTCTAATAAATCGATTTTAGATTTACCATCCATCCGTCCAGCTTCTGTACGACTTATCCTCATAGTAATGGGGTCACGGGTGTGCTGGAGCCGATCCCAACTGATTTTGTGCGACAGGCGGGGGACGCCCTGGACTGGTCGGCAGTCAATGGCAGGGTACACATACAGTAAACAACAATAACCAACCGTTCACACTCACATTCACAAACTAGAGTACCTGCAGAAAACACACGCAAACACTGGGGAGAACGTGCAAATTCCACACAGAAGGGCTAGAGACCAGATTGGAACCCGTAACCTCACAACTGGGTGGATGTGCTTACCGGTCAGATTTACCAGTGAGTGTTAAATTTAAAAAAAATACAAAAAAATTGGGGGGGAATGTACAAGAGTGAACGTGAAACAGTCGTGAGAACTGTTTGCGTTTCAACCACATTTGCACAGGCGTCACGGGGGAATCTCGAAAGAGTGAAACAGTTTAAGAACATTTATAAATACTAAATATGAGAAACATTCGTCATGCAGAGGTCAGAGGGTGCCTTGACGTAGCTGCGAGAACTGTACCTCAAAAATCAAGTTACCTAAAAAAATGCACTTTCCCTTTTCTCTGAAACATTCAGGATTAATAATACGCATTAATGTCAGTCAGGCTTTTCATGCATTTTTAAAAGATAATTTCATAAAGACAATCATTATGTGGATATTGTTGGTCCGGGTCAAACTTACCTAGAACATATAAGGTGTCTATAGAAAATGAGGAGTATGTAAGGGTTAATATTTTCACTCTTCTTGTGAGGTTCCGCGTCATCCTCAAGCAGGGTACCCACATATCAATAATCGGCCCGAATTTAAGCATTTTCCCTCCTTTCCGATTAAAGTCAGCAAAGGCCCAATAGTCGTATATCTCTTAAAGGTTATCCTGAGCAATTATCCCTGTGGTGCGAGGAGTGTTATGAGTTTTTTATTTTCCTCCCCGATTGACTGGGAAACGCTTCTAACGTGAATATTTACGATGGCAAATCCTTGAAGTTTGTGGTCAACACGGAGTTGCGCCAAGGATCACGAGCCAGTAAGGAAGCAAACTGAAGCTTGTTGCCAGCTGCAAATAGAAGAGGAACTGGTTGTGTTTAGCATTTATATAACATGTCCCACAAGTCAATGACCACAATATGAATTACATGAAGAATTTGCAACCGCAATGCAGTTACTAGAAAAGCTAAGTTAGCCTAGCCTTTTCAACTTCTTCTTCAATAGTATTACTACACTTTCTTCATCTTTGTATGTGTGGTTGCCCTGTGGCACAATGCTGCCTCTCCCAGGTCAGTCTTGGTACTACAACAGATATCTTGTTTGAGGGAGGAACCTCATGATTGTCGGTAGAGATATGTTTCTCTGCGTGGTGTGTTGTGTTGGTCATGTTGAGTACACTACACAATATAAGAGCAGTCAGCACAGACTGTACTTGCAAAAAAAAAAAATTCCCCCCATCACGTGGGGTCTCTCACTTTTTAACAATAGCTGAGATGTTCAAAATTGGTATGCATGTACCCCGGCTTCAATGTCAGCGTAAGCATGAAAAGAGCTGAAATGATGCCTATATGACGAGCTAAAATGCAACAGGGAAGCCTGACATAGAAAATAGAAGCTCTCCATTGAATTCTACAAAAAAGAAAGAAAAAAAAAAGGTCTACAAAGAAGTCCTGAGCTCCTTTTACGTTTAAGTGTTCCCGATTTCCCAGCTAGTGGCTGGCTACAAATATGACTGAAAGTTTTGTAATCAGTCACCTTATGATGTTTTTTTTTTTTTAATGTTACAACAATATTGTCTAGTACAGGGGTTAACAAATGCATTAGACCACCGGTCATAAAGTATCATCACATTCTCTAATGCTGACTCTTCTAATTTCAGAATCAGAATCATCTTTATTTGCCAAGTATGTCCAAAACACACAAGGAATTTGTCTCCGGTAGTTGGAGCCGCTCTTGTACAACAGACAGTCAATTTACAGAACACTTTGGAGACATAAAGACATTGACAAAAAACAATTGTGCAAAAAGATGCAGAGTCCTCTAGCAATTAGAGCAGTTCGAACGACTAATATTGCAATAGTCCGGTGCAATGACCATTGTGCAAAGGGCGCTGGGACTTCAAGGAGTGTATGTATTTCAGTGAACGTGTAACGTTTTCCCATTTTGAACAGGAAGGAGGACTTTCAAACTCAATTTACCTTTTTTTTTTTTTTACAACCAAATGTGCAGAATACACAGTAAATACTGAAATATTTGTATTTGAAAACCTTTTTTGTTAACCTTCAATGTACAAGAATTACTTGCTGAATATACTGTATCATCTCCAAGAAAGCGCTTACTCATTGCACTTATGCGGCCAGAAAGCTTTTTAACACACTCGTATTTTTAAGCAATCATAATTAATGTGCTTTTGTGTAACTAAATGCAAGCCGAGTTGCAGTTGCAGCAAGTGGCGATGCCCTTTAAATGTTTCTCCAAAACAGTAACGGCATTACCACGCGGCTTCATACCAAGAATTAAACATCAACCGCTTTTCAGTGCAACAAAGGTGTGTTCCACCTGTCCTCACTGCATGAAGTCATCTCTGCTTATAGTGGACCGACCTGTTCGGCACTACCTGTGCATGAGCGAGGGTGCCTTTTTCTAGTTCGGTTTTCAGTTTATGAATAAATATGATGCAAATCTGTATTACTATATGGTATGAGCAATTGTGGGTTAAATGTTATTGATTTATTTATTTATAAAACTGCATGGAAGACTGGATCAAAAGCTCCTATGGGCCATATCGAGACCTAGAATAACATTCAAATGAGAGAAAACAGAGCAATTCATAATATATTAACCTACATGTTTAAATGATTCATTGGTTGTTAATATTGTTATGGATTTTTCAGTTGTGAGTGCATATTTAGACTTTTTCAAAATCCAAACTCTTGTTTTGAACTAAAGTCATTTTCCAGGATGGGGAATGGATTAAAAAATGAAAATAAATTGAATTCAATTAAATGACGTTTTGATATTCACCTTTATTTACATTTTTTTATTTTTCATTCGTATTAAATGATAATTAAATTAAAAAATTTGAAATTGAATTTTTACTTTTGGGATGTTTTGGTGACATTTACATTTTTCATTTATTATTTAATTGCTATATTTAATGCTATTTTATGGGGGGGGGGGAATGTCATTTTGCTATTATTTTTCTGTGGAGATTAATGATCTGTGCACTGCTAAATTTATCAAAATACAGTGGATGTGGTCTACACAGCCCATTTCAAATGCCATCTTTTTGTGATCGACAACAAATACAGCAAGATAAATCATTTCCAAACGTTTCCCACCATTAATGTGACATATAAACTTGTACATCTATACAGGATACAATCAATTCAATCTTTACGACATAGCAGGGGGGAAAAAAAACAACAACTGAGAAAATGTGGTTGCACAAGTGTGCACACCCTAACTGTGGATATGGCTGTGTTCAAAATTAACCAATCACAATTAAACTCAGGTTAAATAGGAGATTGTATGGTTCCTTGACTAACAAAGGGTTCAAAAAGCAGGGGACCTTTTCCACATTAAAAAAATGCTTTTCTTTTCCACCGTCTGCCTTGAGGGGAGGCCCTGTATTGTTTAAATGAGTATGGGCCATCTAATCCACAAGAAACAATATGCATTTTTGACCACGGCATCCTGTAACTTACATTTTTCGCCGTTGGCTGCTTTTGAAACAAAACAAAACAGCACGCTAAAAGACGACTTACGCCCGGGCCGCAACCCTCTATTTCTCGCTGGCGTCTTCCCCGCCGTGCGTGGGCAGCCATATACGCCATTTCCCGAGGAATGCGTGAACGTTTGTGGCAAGCGTGGCAGCGCCGCTTAATAACCGCCGGGCTTGTTCTGCAACGCAAAAGGACCAGCATCTATTTATAATGACTGAAGAATGCATGTACGTTAGATGGAGACACCGATTGAAGGGGTTCAGCTGTATGTGTGTGTGCGTGCACGTGTGTGTGTGTGTGTGTGTGTGGTGTCGTGAAAAGGAAGTCACCTCCTTGGCACGGCCAAGTTGTTATAAAGTGTCAGTGGAAGAGCAGGATTTTCGGAAACTCTGAGCGTGTGCAGACTTGTCGGGAGCACTTTTAGCAATGGCCGCTCATGTTAATGGTTAAGCGCCATGAAATAAGTGAATTTGCATGTTTGAGTGGGATTAAGCAACTCGCTCTTGTCATTTTAAGGCCAATGTCCTACATGGCCTAACATCTCTATGATGGCCTTTTGTTTCCACCTCGCTTCATTTTCCTTCCTTTTTCGTGGCCACTTCCGGCCAATTGAAACCCATGAAAACTAAATTGTTAAATTCCTTGTTATTAACTGTACTGAGCCATACAATTTTGGGTCAATTTCATTCTAGACTCAGCACTTTCTACAAGATAAAATCCATCCATCCATTTAAAAAAATTTTTTTTTATACAAGTACAACTTTATTAGGGTAGCGAGTGTGCTCGAGCTATCCCAGCTAATTTTGGCCGAGAGGTGGGGTACACGCTGGACCAGTCGTTAGCCCCACATAAAATCAATTATCAATTTTATGACAAGGCAGCAAGCTCATGTCATATTCTTCAAGTCCGTAAGCGGCATTGGATAACTTTCTACACTCCGATGAAGCAAATGAATAATGCAATTTTGATTTTAAGAAGAGGACATACCCTATGCCGAGTCGCTGACCATGGAGAATAATTAAATTTGAATTTACGAAGTGAGCACTCCCTATATTGGCTGTAAAAACACTAATATTAGCAACTTAAGAAAAAAAAGATGGTACTATACCGAGAATATATAAAAACGTCATTTTTTTTTAGGTTGTTTTCCAACCTGTGCATTGGGAAATGGTTATTTTATACTAATGACAAGAACTGATGTTAGTTAAAAACAGCAAAAAGAAGCAAAACACTTTTAAAATAAATAAATAAATTACAGATTATGTCTCTCCGTAACCAAAAATGCCATCAATGACCTGAAAGGGTCATAAAATCCAACAGCAACTGAAAGGTTTTAAGCAATAAATGGACCACATTGGTTCATATTACAGTCTGAGGTGTCAAACAACAGAAACATATATCCGTACTGTACAGTGGTACCTTGATTTATAACTTTATTTTTTCTGTACCCAACCTCATAACTCAATTTCCTGGTGTATCATTTTTCCCCCCTCAACTTTTCATTTTGTCAAAGAGTCATATGAAGAGTTGGAGAAATATGTGAGGCAAAACTGTAACCAAAATAAAGTTCACCATTTTTGGCCTTTTCCATAATCTCTCAATACAGAACGCTCGAATCCTTATGTGCATTTTGGGTCCTTATCCAAATTAGAATTGTTCGGCCCCGGGAGAGGCCTTATCTTTTATCACGGTGCCGATCAGCCAGTGACAGGAAGAATGAATTGTCATTTGTCAGCGAACCACACCGAACTTTTGGTAAACGTACACACACGTATTTGTGAGCGAAGCAGCAAAACATCTGACAATACTGACGATAAAGATCACTTGGCAACAAATGTGTGTCCACTGTGCCTCCCATTGGCTCTTGCACTCCTCACCTGTATTGCTGTAGGTTCTCTCATATGTGAGGTAGGGATTTTTTTTTTTTGCTTCAGGGACTTCGACAAGAAGCAGTGCAGTGTCATTTGTAAATAATTGGAATACCTTTTTTTTTTTTAACGAGTGTTATACAACCCAGGTGTGCAAAAGGTGCTTATATGTTCTTACATACTTTAATGTAAACTGCTAAAGCACTTGATTACTGCTCTATTTCATACTTTAGTTGAGCCCCTGAGAACTAGAGAGGGCTGACAATTTTTTTGTCATTTGCAGGAGAGTGATATAACGTTTTTTTTTTTGTCAGAGTGGCACGACACGCACACACGCCCACACACACGTGCGGGCACAGCGCGTGCAGCACGGACACAAACAAACACACACAATTTTAATATTTACAGTACGCACTGTAGCACCAGGAGAAGCGGACACAGACTTCCTGGCATGCCTAGCGACATGTTGTACATGTGATAATTACGTGTCAATTGTAATGTTTGGTTTTTGTGTTTCTACTCACCTGTCAGCTTTCTTTGCTGTGCTGTTGTACCGCAAGTGTAGGTTGCGAGTCCTTTTCACTGTGCAACAAGTGCGTAGTTAGTGCGCATGAGCTGCTAAATGCTGGGGGAAGGGGGGTCCAGGCACTGTATTAGGGGGGCACTGGCCCCCCTAGAGCCGCCAATGCTTCTTCAATTGCAATTTAGCTCCATGAGGGGTATTATCGACACCTACTGTTCATTTTTCAAACAGACAACTCAGGTTTTTAAAACATTTTTTTTTAGATACATTAACCTGAACAGCGACACAGTGGTGAACTGGTTAGCACATCTGCCTCACAGTTCTGAGGACCGGGGTTCAAATCCCGGCCCCACCTGTGTGGAGTTTGCATGTTCTCCCCGTGCCTGCGTGGGTTTTCTCCGGATACTCCGGTTTCCTCCCACATCCCAAACACATGCAGGGTAGGTTAATTGAAGACTCTAAATTGCCCGTAGGTGTGCGTGTGAATGGTTGTTTGTTTCTATGTGCCCTGCGATTGGCTGGCGACCAGTTCAGGGTGTACCCCGCCTCTCGCCCGAACACAGCTGGGATAGGCTCCAGCACGCCCGCGACCCGAGTGAGGAGAAGCGGAACGGATGATGAATGAATGAATGAATAACTTGAACAATAGAATTTTGATGAGCTAGTGCCACTTTTATGTTCAAAACCTTTAACCACTAATAGTAAACCCAAAATTTTGGCTAAAGTTTTAGCAACTTACCTTGCTATTTTTGGTAAGGTTTACGATTCACCTTTGCTAATATATTTAACAAACTATATTAGGCCAGTGCCACTGATTCTGAAAGTGTGTGTGTATGTGTGCGAGTTGTCACACACTCACAGTTTAATGCTGTCTGCAACATTTGTGCTTGCGAGCGTTGTCTGTTAGTGATTGCGCGAGACAAAAAGAAAACAGTAAGTGCTGAAACCTGAGCAACAGAGTTAAGGAGAAGCAAGTGGAACAAAAGACTGTTTTATTTTCTTTCTTTTTTTCCCCCCTTCATATTTTCAGCACCCTGCAATCAGGGCATCTTGTTAGCTTTGGATTCAGGTTAGACTTGTTGCAGGAGACAACTCCCTCTCCTCCTCCACCCTCCTGATGTCTCACATCTCCTCCACTCATTTGTTCACACTTCTGTCACCATTTCCATTTTTTTTCTTTTTAAACGGGTGACACACAGCATTTGTCTCCAAGGAGTGACTGTCTCTCTCCCGGGCCACGGCCTTTAGTCCTTCCTTGCTTCCTTCTTTCCCTCCCTCCCTTACTCGCCTTCTACTGACAGGTAAAATCTCTTTCAAGGCAATAGCAGGTGCATGAGGTACCGTATGTATATGACCATTAGTGATTATTTACTAAAGTTAAAGCAAACAAATGGCACCGTATTGATACAATTTGTATGCATGTTGCATACTTCATCCAGTACAAATTGAAGGTTGAGCAGCATCCCAGAACAAATTCGACTGGGGAGGTTCCACTGTATGTCGGTGGATAAATTAATTAAATTGGTCATGATCCTCATGCAAAAACATACTATTAATTGCACATACATAGAATTAGTATTAGTAGAATTAGACAAAAGGTGTGAACGTTGGAGTGAATGAAGCCTGGTAAAGGAGATTAGCAAAGGTTGCAAGGGACGGTGAGGCGAGATGTCAAACTTCCTGTTCTGTGGTCTGCAGAGCAAACACGCCCTGCTGCAGCCCTTGAGCAGGGCACGCCGCGATTGTTCGGGAGGATTATGGAGAAAAGGAGTGTGCGATTCCTCTAATTCCCTGACGAGTCAGGACTTGTAGACTGAAACTGGGCACGAGACGGAGAAAGCAAAAAGGAGGGAGTGGAAGACTCAAGTAGGTTATGGGTAAGTATCACAGGTGGATATGTCAAGTTTTTTTTTTAAATTGAATTTTATTTAAAAAAATTGATAATAAGACTTTTTCAAGTGAAAGTCATTTGAAATTGTTTATAGAAATCAAAACCGCAAACTTAAAGATTGATTATTTTGATTCAATACAGTGCTTCTCTAAAGTATTTTGTGTATGTGTCTGTGTGTGGGGGGGGGGAATTACACATTTTTCTTGCAATACTGACCATGATGACCTTTTTCCTCATAATCATCTGAAATTATTCTTGTTGTATTAAAACTCATTTTCCATAAAAAGTACTATTTTCTTCTCCTAAAATTAAAACTTTTTCACATCAAACTAATATTTTGTTCTCAAAATAGTACGTGTTTTTCTCATAAAAATGCAACTTTATTCTCATAACATTACAACTTTTTTGCACAAACACTATTGGACATTATTCTTGTAATATTTTCATTTTACAAAATATCACATCATTATTTTTTTTTTTAAAAGTTCAAACTTATTCGGAAAAATGCAACTTTATTCTTGTAAATGAAATCAAATCCATCCAAAATATACTTCTTGTAAGATTACATAATTTCGCATAAAAACAATTTTTATTGTAACTATAGGTTTTTATATCATATAAAATAACTTCTCGTAACATTAAAACTTTTTCATCATAAAAATTTGACTTCATCATAAAAGTTTGAGTTCTTAATTTTTTTAACCCTTGTTTCCTCATGATTTTATTCATTCATTTTTACATTATTTTCTGTTTGACCCTAATACACACCCACGGTTTTACAGACATTTTCTCAAATGTTCATTCATTTCATCTACTACAATTATATACTAATATAACTCATCAGACATGTTCATTATTTTGCTTATATTAGATTGGCAGTGAGTAATTGCAATTTTGTTCATTTTGAGCAAGAACTTTAATTAGTTGTTAGTATCTTGTCTTACTCAATAAAGGATTGATTTTGAGATTTTTTTTTTATTTTTATAACATCTGAAAGTGCAAATAAAGACACCAAGTGATCGATGGGAAATGAAAGCATGCAGTGAGAAAAACAACGACAACGTGCACAGGACGGGCATGCCTGCAAAAGCGGCGAGACATTGTGGTGGTCTGAACATGTTCCCGGCTTTTTATTTGAGATGACGAAACAACAGCCCTGGAAAGTTCTCCTCCTCCACTATCCCACGGGAATATCTGCCGAGGAAAATGGATGGAGAAAGGATTGTGGATGAGGAAAAGCTCGAGGGAGGTGAAGGGGTAAATGTCAGGCAGTGCAGCGGGGAGGTGATTTGGGTTGAAGAAAAACAAGCAGAGAGGGGGAAATGTTTATCATGAAGAATCACTGCCTGCCTCATTGACGTGTGATGATAGGTCCAAGCTGCGCTCACGCCTGGTTGAGTGCCGTTTTCCCAGAAACATATCCTCGAAGCTACCCTCATTGTGTTTAGATCACACTTGAAGCTTGACCCGCACGCTTAGTTTCAGCTAAGAAGCAGAGTTAAACATTGTGTTTATAGGTGTGTAATGTCTTGCCTCTGGGATAAACACAGGACTCTGTCAAAACTGCGCCTTTTTTACCCTTAATAGCCACCGTACTTGACACCAAATTTACAATACTAGAGAGATGTAATTTCAGTTCAAATTTTTTGTTTTAATATTATGGAATATTTTGCCAAAAGTCAGCCAACTTTAGAGCCAACTTGGGCTCTAGCCACTAAAGTTAGTCTCAGAACAATTGCAATACATAGAAGAGGTCAGAAGCCAACTTTTATAATGGAACACGCCAAAACGCTGCCTTTTTTACTCTTAAGGGCCACCGTACATATCCTCAATATAGAGATGTGATCACATTTAAACTTTTATAATGGGGTACCGTGCCAAAACGCTGCCTTTTTTATCCTTAATGCCTGGATCAGACTACAGGATTCTACCCCCGATATTGGCAGCAGATGTCCTAGATTGGGCCCGACATATTTTGTCGGGAATGACAAAATTTGTTGACACAATCCACGACCACGATTTGGTGCTACGACGCCAAAAAAAAAAAGGTCTAGCATGTTGGATTTTTTTTTTTTTATATCTTCCATGTAGTGTGATATATCAACGACGACTCTCTGACAGCGCATTTTGACGTCGACCAATAGGATTGCGAATTGTGACCGGCGCAGCGCCTCCCAGTACTTTGTGTTGTCAACATACTTGCGCACCGTTGTCAACATTTATTCACCCGCACAAACCGTATTATGTTTACGTACGTGCTAGCACTAGCTTGCTAGGCAACATAACGTTTTGTTGCCTGCTTGCGAGCCGTATCATGTTAAAAGTACGTGAACATACCTCAAGCAGTCCTTGAATGAACATCCTCTCCCGAGGTCCGGTGATGACCACGGCACATTTTTCCTCATTTTGTTCTTTTTTCACCTAACACAGTACATTGGCACGGCATATTGTTGTTGTTGTCGCCATGGTAATGAGTGTATCCGGTCGCATTGACCGGTCACACGTTTTCTGGTTCCGCCTCGCCGACAATGTTCGTTTTGACATGATAAAGCCCAGTGATCGTAAAAAGTGTTGCCACTTTTCGACCGAGATACAGCATGATTTCATGGCAGTAGTCTGACATAGTGCAATCGGGAAAGACCAAATTTGTCTTGTAGTCTGATTCAGGCATTAGGAGTGTAAAAAACCCACTATGCTCCTCATCAAAGTTAGGCTCAATGCAATACTTTGACAACCTTGCAGAAATGGTAAATGTTTGCAGTCAGAGGACCACTACTTGTCACTAACATTAGCCACAATACAATACAATACAATACAAATTGCTAAAAGGTTGCCTTTTTGACCCAGATGCAACTGAAATAGCTCCTTCCAAATGTAAGCTTGTCCCGCTCTGTTGCCATAGCACCTTGAGAAGAATTTGAGCTGCAATGTATCTGCTGCGGACCCTCATTGCCCGCATGCAGTTATACTGCCCGGAAGAAATTGTATCCAAAACATTATCCTCAGTCTTTCTGCAGGCAACTGAGGGCTTGAGGAAATTAGCATTTAACATCAATGTCACTCAGGTTGCGTGCTAGGACAAAGAAGGAACAGTACTACATTTCTTAAATTATATTTTTGGGAGTTGTGTTAAATGATTGCTGTTTATTAAATAGTTGTCATCTGTTACAGCATCACCACTGGCAGAACAACTAACTAGTCATCTTGTTTTGCAGAGAGTCTCGCTTTGTAAACAAATGATTTGATTTCTTAACGATTTCTCAGTTTTTTTTTCAGTTTAGAGGCAAGTCCTGATGAGGTGTTTTGTGACGGGTCAATCTACGTGTGAGTGTCTGGGTGTGAGCAGTGGCTGACAGCAGATCCTGCATTAATATGCTAATTTTACTGTTCTCCCAGCATTCAAGAAACAGCTGAAAAGTGCACTGGTGTCTCTGGCTCTCCTTTCCCACATGTGAGGGCATTACAGTCAGTGATCACAGTAGTAGTAACGCGTTACTTAGTACTTACTCTAATATGACCGCTTTTTTCAGTCACGAGTAATCTAACTACTAATGAATATTTCCAAACTGATAATGACAATGAAGTTACTTAAGCATAATTATCCTAGTCACTGAGCGTTACGACTGTGGCGAGAATGAGTCACCCAAGAAAAATAAAGGCACTTGAGTTTACTTACGTGGTATGCTTTAAGGAACAATCAGCAAAAAGGGGACGCAACTCACTCAGTCGGTGAAATGAAAACCGATGACCTCTCCCCCCTATTAGTCCGTGCATTTGAGGTTTCACTGTACAAAAGACTTGTTTGTTTATGTTTTTTGGGCAGGCGAATGTTGCGGGTGCTATTTATTTATTTTTCTCCTTCATGGGTCCTCCTAAGCTTGAATGACGTCACGGTGGCGCAAGCGGGAAAGAGAGCGCGCGGTTGGTAAGTTACAAAATTGAGAGTGAGGCAGTTTTTTAAAGTTACGGAGCTTGCAGTATTTCACGTATAACCGAAGATAGTTATCTTCTCTTGAAGTAAATTCATGCTACCATTCCTTAGTTGGCCAAGTCTGTGTCGTACCTTCCTGTTATGTGCTACGTTTGGTGCTACGTTAGCTTAGCGAGTGATATGTTTTATGTCTTGTCAGTAGGGCTCTTATTGTGTTATTGTGTCCACTTTAGCCCGGCTATTGTGTTTGGAATTGTGTGTTATCATTAAGCAAGTGGGCTTTCGTAAGACAAAGTTATGCGGTTTTGTTAAATACAAAGTGTGCAATTCTCTTTGTTTTATGTCTAGTTTTCCAGCAAACTTCAACTGGGAGTGGAAATAAACAGCTTGAAGCAAGCACTGGGCCTTTTTTTTTTTGGAAGAAGTGAACACTATGTATCTACCAAACTGCTGCTTGTTGGGATGTTTGCCGAAACCCACATTTTTACTCGCAAGTCAAGACTAAAAAATAAATAGAAATTTGCCCGAGCGACAGCTTGTATCTCGAAAACATGCAACTGGGGTCCCTCGTAGGTCGAGGTGAAACTGTATTCAAGTACAGCTAGACACTTGAAGTCTACTCAAGTACAGTACCAAAGTATTTGTGCGTATTCGTTACTTAACGACACTCATCCTTGGAGGACAAAGTGGTGGTGGTCAAAGATAATTATGGCTATTTCCAAAGGGTCGTTAGCTGCAGCAGATATGCGTTTTATTTGAACTGCGACGTGAGTTTGAGGCCTGCAGGGCCAAGCCGAATGAAACCAGATATGCAGATGAGCCCATCAGCCCCACCACCACTGTTTGGGTGGAACCGTAGTCAGCTTCCTCGAAACATAAAAAGAGAAAAGCTTCTGCATATTTTACAATCACGCCAACCGCACGCATACTGGTGATTTACCATTTGGCATGAGCGTCTTTTACGGTTACAAAAGCAAGTATTTTTCCGCCTTGTGAATGGATAAATACATCAGTAACAACATCACTCACTATGTTTAGCAGATGAAGCGGAGATGTGGGCGGCTGACGACTATCACTTGCTTCTTCTTTCTCTCTTTCTTTTTGAGTGTCCGCTGCATGTTTTGTTGTTGGCGTGACTGACTGTGTGTGTGTGCGTGAGTGTGTTTGTGAGTGTGATTGCCTGTCATTCCTCACGTGCTGCTATCTTAGCGGCACCTTTTGACACTCACGGCAGCAGTATAAAAATCAAGAAAAGTGCACTTGTTTGTGGTATTGAACCAAAATATTGAAGACAGGTTTTTTTCTAACAATCATTATATTAAAATGTTATATTTTATATGTCATTATAATAATCATTTGTTTTTTGAAAATGATTCATGCATGTTTGCTTTAACACAATGTCATAATTATTCCCTGGAAAGCACACATTGATTTTTTTCCAATTCAATTAAACTAACTTGAAGATGGTCAATTACTTTTTGGTCTTTATTGATAGCTTCTTGGCATAGTGCGCTTCAGCTGCCCCCTGCTCCAGTGTGTTCCGCTAACGTTTGTATGTGGTCACTGTGATGGGTTAAATGCAGAGAACAAATTTCGTGTACATGCATGCATGTTCATGACAATAAAAGATGATTCTTCTTCTTCTTCTTCTTCATAGCTACATGCACGTTAACCAGGGAAGTAAACCTGTAAGTTGACTGTACTGTAGCTCGATAGGGCGAGGAACCATATTTGGTTACTTGAAGGGGTGTTCAAAATGGACTAAGCATGCCTAACTATGAGAACCAATCTGCTAAATAATAATTATAATAATAATAATAATAATAGTATTTTAAAAAGTGTATACATACTGCAATAAAATTTTTGCTGTGAAATCAAAAACATGTATGTCCATTTTATTGTTTTGTATTTTTATCTGGAAAAACGTTTTTTTTTTTTTTTTTAAATTAAAAACAAATGCATGGATGTAGCTACTCATAGTACCTCATTAAAATTCATCATAATGATAATAATGAAACGCACAAATTTTTTTGTATTTCTGTGAGTACGTTATAATTGAGTGGAGATTTTCTACTCCAGCTAGTATATATAAACTCACGTTTTGCTCTTCAATGAAAAGCATGTGTGTCCATTTTTTTTCATTTTTGTTTTGTTTTGTATTTGTCTGAAAAACAAAGATTTTTTTTCATTTTTTGATTTAAAATGTAAAAAATAAATATCTTCACAACTGCTTTTCATTCATGCATATAATTACATTAAATTGTATATCATTCAAATTAAAAAAAATGTATTCGAAATTTTACATGGTAAATAATATTCCAATAACCGGTGTCAGGTCTGATATCTATAATGAACACTGAATGCATTATTCAGGGTTCAAACTTAATAGATGAGGCTAAAAATCAAGTTTAAATCTTTGCTGTATATATATTTTTGTTATTTTCTCAGCACACAGTTTATTCACTTGAGTCTGTATTTTATATACATTGATTTTCAGACTATTGCACTGTAACACTCACAACTTTGCATTATGACTGTATTTTTGTATAATGCATTGCTAAGGTGAGTATTTTCCTCAACAGCATTGGTGAAATATGTTTCAAAGATTTGGGGTAATTCCCTCACATAGCCGCTTGCGGGTGCTTTGTCAACAATTGCCCTCGGGCAGAGCTCAGAGGAGCACGTTGGGCAACGTTAGCATCATTTTCTCCACCGCAGCGTTCCCCTGCCTGAGGCGATCCGTGACCCGAGCTGTGGTCGACCCTAATATGGAATTCAGCCACTTAAACTTTGAAGTGGCAGTACAGGCCCCAAACAATGTCAGTAAATCAGGGATGGGAAACCTGTTTTCCTAACCTTAAGGCCTCTGAAGGTCACAATACTTTTATCAATGTATGGCTGCGTCAATCAAACAAATGTTTGTAATTATATATTAGGAGCGTTTGTGGGTTTGATGTTTTGTGCTTTTTACTACAGTTCCTCTGAGGTTTTATTAAGGCCTGAGCAAATAATTTAAAAAAAAACCTCCGCTACAGTAACGCCGTCTTCGGTTCGTAACATGAAATTTGGTAGGTCATGATATTACATACAAAAAAATTCAGTGCCATTTTGGTTTGAAGCAGCCATTTTAGGGTCATTTTGCCTATTTCCTGTACTTCAAAGACGAATTAAAGAGAGATTTTGAAAATTCAGCCCTTTAATGGAGTCTCACTTAACAACATGAAATGTTGTATAAATGTCTGTCTTGATAATGCGTTCCAAAAAGAAGCAATGTCCCAAAAGACCCAAAAGTCACTAGGGTTTGAAGCCACCACTTCAGGGTCATTTTGCCAATTTTCAGGGGTCCTTCAAAGACTCCTGGAAAATTCCAATCCCTGAAGGCACTCTCACTTAGAAACATGACATTTAGTAGGCATGTCTTTCAAAAGTAGGCCCACAAAACGTCTAATAAACCACGATCTTAAAGAAACAGGAAGTCTGCTTATTCGATTTGAAGCGGGCATTTTAGCTTCAATTCGGTTTTCGGGGTCCTTCAAAAGCAAACTCATCCTGGAAATTCTGTCCGGTTGATACTACAAATGAACCACATGCAATGGACTTCCATACATTTCAAAGACACATTTCCAACCAAACCTGAACCTATGATGGACACATGGACTCAATTGTGTTTCAATTTTCATCAACTTCCCAAGATCAGAGCTTGTTTTTTTTTTTAGAATTGCGTGGCTGAGCACATACAGTACAGTACGCGTTGTAGTTCCCCCGGCACCTTCAGAACTACACTAACATCCTCCCCCCCTGCCCCTCCTCTAACTGTAATGATTTGTCACTGTGGGGCAATGTAGAGTTTCTGGGAGTGGTTCCTGCTGGCTCGTGGGAGGGGGGCATCTTCCAGACCGTTGGAGCCTCGACCAAACAAAAAGTGACAGCAGCATAATTGTGCTGAGGGGGTTAGAGCACCTTGCAAGGGTCAAGCCATTACAAGCACACACATTTTGCTGGACTTTAGTGTCAGAGTCACAGCAGAATGAACAAAAGGTGCATCAAACAAAGCCAACTTCAATAGTCAAGCCTAACTTTATTACCAAGAGCTGTATGCGAAATTCCGCTTTTGTATGTTTATCATCATGATTGTAATATTTTGCCATCTCTTGTAACTGAGAGGTAAATGAGATTTATTTGGAGATTCATTGAACAAATACTGTATGGAAGCAGTTGACGAGAAAGTTTATGTTGCATGTTAGTGTTGAAATGATGATAAATATCCAAATATCTCATTTTTAAAGAAAGTAGTTAAAGAAAACAAATTAGACACACAAGAATGCTAAATGCTAGCAGGACATGTGTGTTATGAATTCATGTTGCAAAATAAACAATGAAATAAAGTTTGTATGACTCGACGCCGAACAGTGACATTAGTTATTAGCATTAATGCTAACGCACAACCCGAGAAGCGTCCCGACTGGTCCACTATGCTATACGGATCACGAAAGAAGGGCCTACTACAGAAATGGCGGCTATTCTCCATATGATAAGTCAGCGTACCATCAACTTGACTGACTTCTGTTACTTTAAGGACTTACGTTTTGGTCATATAATTTACATAATCCAACTTTAACTGACTGTGTTGGCTCATGGCAAACTATGTCCCGTGCTTCCATTCTTTAATCCGGCCAACCGAGTATTTATATTATCATTATGTGTACTGTAATATTTCTTGCAATAATCTGTCTGTCCGTCTGTTTTTTGAATTATAAAATTATATATATATATATATATATATATATATATATTATTTTTTATTTTTTTAAATGTATTTCAATAACTAATTGGTTCACTGATTTATTCCAAATAACAAAATAAAAAACTATATAAATACATTAAAAAGATATATATTTATCCTATTAAATAATTGGTTAATGTATTATAATTACATTAATTGTAAATGATGAGGTAAATACCATTTTACTATTTTGGTTTTCTACATAATTATAATATATATATTTATATGCATGTATAATTGTTACCATTTATCCTCATTAGTGCATCGGGGAGCTGGAGCCTATCCCAGCTGACTTTGGGCGAAAGGAAGGGTACACTCTGGACACCTATGGAAAATTTAGAGTCTTCAACAAATCTAATATGCATGTTGTTCGAATGTGAGCGAAGCTGCAGTTCCTGGGGGAACAAAAACACAAAAGCACAGGAAAATTCCCCAAAGGAAGGCCTGAGTTGAAATTTGAACTGACAACCTCAGAACTGTGAGGCAGACAGGCGAACCGCCGTGGTCCCTTTTTGTTAAATAGTCAATTTGGAAATTGATGGATAACAATACAGTAATATCAATACTGTGTGTTAGCATTGAAAATATCATTTGTGTTAAAGAGCTTCTACATACTGCTGGATTAACTCAATTCAGCTCAACTCAGCTTTATTCATATAGCGCTTTCACAAGAGCTGCAGCTAAACGAATATTTGACGCTCCTTATAATTGCCATGAAAAAAGAAAATCTGCTAAAACGCGGGGGATCGTGTCCCAGAAATGAAAATAATGGGGCATAGCCCCAAATCACCAAATAGGTGAATTTGCAAGGGCCACATTTAATCTTTAAAATTGGCAAGGTAATGAATAAAGGAGGTACAGTAAAAAAAAGTTTGTAAATACTGTATGTACAAAAAAAACATTTTTTTTAAAATTACATTTATAATTAAATTAATTAAGAAATACTTTAATTCAATGTTTTTGAAATGTATTATATTTTATAAATATCTTTTATTTTATTCTTTAAAATAAATAATTACCAAATATTTTAATGAGATAAATGAACGCAAAATAATTGAAAAATAAATAATTACATTTAAATTCACCAATTTTAGGGGGTAAAACAAATTACTGCTGCAACTATTACAGGGCTCTTGATCATGTAAACCCTCGGTGGGCACGACGAAAGAACAGACCGTATGTGCCTTACTTTACACACCACTGACATATTCCATGCATACATTATTCTATGAATATAATAGATTTTACTTTGTAAGCGCTGATGAGATGGAAGCGAAGGTTTGACTTTCCTCCCACGTGGTGCGCTATTGTGCAACGTGACTCTTTGAAAAAGCGAAAGGAAGAGTAGGAAGGGGAGGGAAAGCAACGGGGGAGAAAGAGATAGAGGCGGCAGAGAGGAGAGAGGTGTTGAGAGAAGCCCTTCTCAGTGGCGGTGGCGCATGAGGGCCATCGTGACGACTGTTTGTTTGTGTGCCGCCAAGCTTGGCTGAATGCACACACACACACACACACACACACACACACAGTATTTATAATGAACCTATGCGTCAGAGATGCATGGCCGTGAGTTTCTCACTGCAGATGAGACTTTCAAACATAGGCACACACACGCAGTAGATCTATGCGTCCATCTTTCACAACCGTCACACACTCAATCGCAAATGAAAGTGAAACAGACGCTTACAGAAACAATATGTCGGAGTTATGCCTTAAACTACGAAATCCGTACGATTTCCCATAGGAAACAATGCAAATAATGGGTTTCGGCTTCCAACTGTCACCGTAATAAAACCTTGATTTACTGTACAGGCACTTTGGACACCCGTGCTTTAGATGAACATTGTCCAAAATGACAGCTAACTTTACGTCCAAAATGTATTACCGTGGATTTTAGAAAGCGCTAGTGTAATGCAAATTATTAATGACCTCAGTACTGTCATATCTGTTGCCATTAATTCTTGATGGAATCAGCATTTCCCAAAGAATACTTTTCGGTGTGGAAAAGCATATTAACTTCACACATCCCTTCGAGTCGCTCAGGATATCGGTCATTGGTTTTACACAAGCCGTGACTGCAATGCTTCACCACGATTTACGCTGGAAAAAACTTTATATGCCACCTCATCAAAGCATTTTCCCCAATGATTTGTATTGCGAAGTGATAAATGGTTGAAGCACGCTTCTAATATGCCACAGAATATAATATAATACACAGAATATTTCTTCACCGTGATTTAAGACGGAACAAATTTTCTATGCCACCTAGTTAAAATGGCTTTTGTTCAAGTAGGCTAGTTTATCTGAGGTCGTGTTTTTTAGGAAATGAAATGCCCGCGCAATTATGTTGTAGGAAGGAATGATTAGTCTACTGAGTCATGTGACTGACTCTCGTAGAAAGGTTTGGTAATTGCCTACACATGCCACAAGATGACTTTTTTCTTCTTCTATTAGACAAGGCTATGGCCTGACTAAATGAAGCTCCTCTCCTCAGTTCAACATAGTAGCTCTGCACTAAGATGCCACCAGAAGGTGCCAAAGCATTTTTTTAAATATTATATTAGACGTGGCTTTGGTCTGAGCACAAAAACAGACAATAGGTGAGTTGAAATTGCAAATTCGCCAATGCCAAAATGCAAATACCGGGGAGTTCACTCACACAACTATGAAGTCAAGCTAACATTAACCTAATATGTGTGCGTTTAACCAACAAAGTGTCAGTTTAAGATGAACATGTTTTACAATATAAATTCACCGCAGTCACATAATGATATACAACACTACACAACAGTAGAGAAAGCCATGGGGCACATGAAATGAGGGTAATCGGGGGGCAGAGTGGAAGAAAACCCAGTGAGGGGAAAGTCGTTGGTGCCGTCAATGAGCTGAGCAAAGACAAACCCGTCGCCTCTCGTACTTGGCCGGTGTGTAAATTATGAAATGCATTGTTTCTGCATCAGAGTTTTGATGAAGTTAATCAACTGCTTTCAATGATATGAATATTAGAAAGACACAGTAGCATGAAGGAATGAAGGTGTGCCTAGCAAGGATAAGGAGGAGTCTTCCTTCTTTTACAACCTGACTGGGAGCCAGTGTGTGTGTGTGTGTGTGTGTGTACGTACATGAGTGTGTGAGTGCATGTGTGTAAGTGTGTGGGTGGATGTCATAATGTTATGCCTGATTGGCATGAAGACCTCACAACGTTCAACCTGTATGTGTGTGATTTAATTCAAGTCCTAGTTTCATCATGTTGGTTGTCAGATACTAGAGGGTAATATAATACATTTTCTGTATGCAATATCCAAACTAATTGTTTTGAAAACAATTACATAGAACATTAAAATATGAAATTATTATATGTTATTTAGCTATACTTATTATTATTTTTTTTTTACTGTACATATGTATTCAGGATAAAATACAAAACATAAATATGTTGTTTTATTCATTTTGCATTTTAGTTGCAACTTTAAAATTTCTAAATAATACTTTTTGTACATTTGTTGCTTTTACAAAAAACATGCTGTTTGCATAACTTCGCTTAAGGAATCACTACATGGTATTTATTATACTATTATCTCTTTATTCATGTTATTTTTGCAGCATTATAAAATGTATAAAACAATTCCTTTTTTATGTACATATGAGAAATTCTTACATGTTAGTAGTACATTTGGAGATGCAATTCTGCAGCCTAGTAAAATGTATAAACCAATAGTTTTTCTACATTATTAAAAGTACTGATAATGACTGCATCACTGTGCATTTGAGGGCTCATTATGTATCACTATTTATTTATCCGTGTATTTCTTTAGAAATATTATTTTTGCAGTGTTTTAAAATGTATAAAACAATTCAAACGTGACGGCCGGTGCATGAACATGAAAAAGCATTAAATGTTATGTCATCGAAAATGTTATGCGACGCCATAACAAAAATACAAATATAAAATCATATTTCAATCACTTGAAAGCTATTTGTATATGTGTTATTTATTCATAAATGGTAAGCTGCAACATAGTAAAGAATAAAACAATACTTGAAAATACTTCAAAACACACAAGTACATAAGAGACTTGTAAGTTTTGCTGCAACATAGCAAAATGTATAAAGCAATACATAAACATGTTTAAACACACTTTATAAACTATGAAAAAAATATAGAATTTTTGTATTTAGAAATTTTTTGCTACAACATTAATATGCAGGAAAATGTTTATTCACATACGAGTTAGAATTTACTCGGAAATGTTATGCTCCAATAGAGCAAAATTTATACAACAATACTAAACATGTTTAAAGACACTAAAAAGCATTAAATAAAACAGTACATGCTATTGTTTTTGTTTTTATCCCCTCTCATTTGGTTTTGCTTCAACGGTATAAAATGTATAAAATTGTGCATTTTCTCAATGAAATAACATTGGCTGCATGGCTGTACGGCACATGTATGAAGAGAAATGTTGATCAAAAAAGAGGATTGATAAAACCTTTTTTGTATTGTGTAGAATTGTCTTTAAATGCAACACTGCCCAAAAAAATGGTATGATAGCCAGCAAATAAATGCACCAAAACCGGTGAATGAAACTGGAAATGGATTAACATTTTAAAGCAAGAGTTGCAGGCGCTTCACGACAGCGCTCACACCTCTAAGAGCCACAATCTCGCTCTTTTATGTGGCACTGTTAATGACATTCAGACTTCTGAGCACTCCTTGCCTCAGATTGTCTTGCAAAGTGCTGCGTGCTCATATGCGCATGCAAAGGCGGTTTCTCTCTCTCTCTCTCTGGGGTGGGGAGGGGCGGGGGGTGTTAAGGATCCTACACCTGTCCTATCAGACACCTGTTTCAGGTGTGTCAGCCAATGCGAGGAGAGTAGGGGAAGTCTGCCACTTGCATAAATAAAATGTGGGCCGCGTTAGGAGGCAATCATAACACTGAAGTCTTCGACGTGTCACTCAGGGCTCCTGTCATCCACAAAGTAAATCACAGAGAATTTAAAGGAACCTATTCCAGCTCAATTGGACTGGAGACATGACCAAAGAGACTGAGTAAGTTCTGCCTCCATATTTTACGTAGTTTTTATCCACGATGGTTCAAAGGATATTAGATAGTATGTTTTGGATTCCATGTCCACCCCCACCCCTTCCTGTACCTGCAACGAGACCCCCATGTGAAAGATGCTTGATTTAAAAGAGCGGTGTTTTTGCCGAGAAAACCTGATATGGATAGTGTGGGATGGTTGGGTCTGTGCTTGTCTCACTAACCTAGAGGCCACGAAGCACAAAAGAAGAGCGGGAAATAGGAATCTCCTCTCGAGGTGTTGGATGGGGATACTGGGCAACGACTGCATGTAATGCATTGAATTACATAATGGGGAAACCCTAGAAGCCCACTCTCTACCGCAGCCTCCCACCCTTAACTGTGTTTGTGGAGGTGTTTGCAGCGGGTTAATGTTGGTTAAGAACAGGTGCACCTACTGGAAGCGCAATTGACAAAGACACTAAGCTCCAAAACCATGCAGGAATCCATGCGAGTCCGAGTTCTTCAAGGCGGTAAATGCTTGTGTTCTTTTCCTGCTGTCAACACACTTGATGAGCGGTTTATCCAGGGTAAACCTTCAAGGGGGGCTTCATTAAGTCGGTGGCCGCCGGGATATTTATCTGACGTCGCACTCTGCCTCTTCAAACAAATCCAATCCTCTAAATCCTGGGATTCTGTTTGGTCGCAGGTGAACCACAAGCATCTCTTTTAAGAGCTCTACAAATAAAGAATGTTTGCACAGGATTGAAGAATGCACTTTGTTTTGCTTTCACTGGAAACCACAAAGTACAAGATGTGTGGATATTTTGTCAATGAGGTGGGTGGGGGGGAGCTGTCAGTGGGTGGTCCTGTGGCTTTTGAGATACTTGTGTTGGAGGATGTTGCTCAGCTCCGTGGTTTTGCAATCGAAACCTTTCATAGCTCAGGGGCGAGAACGTGCGTTGCGCTGAGTCTCAGGTACCGCTGTTATTCCCACTCTGTCAAACTCTGTGTCCTTAAACTTATGAATTCTTGTTCTCAGGACTCTGGGAGTGGTCTTTCAGAGCGAGAACTTCAACTATAACCGTTACAACACAAACTACACCATGGACCCCTGGTCGTACCTGGATAGCCCCATGCCCGAGGAGAACCTGGCCAAACCCAGACTCCACCCGGGGGACGACCTGGCAGCCATAACCATGCTTTATGAACAGTGCAAGGTAAAAATTGTTGCAACTCAAGTCAACTATTTTTAATTCAAGCTTTAAACATGAGCTTAATATTCAACATTTTGTCATTTCTTTCCTCCAGAGCCAGAAGGAGCAAAAGGTTGCCACCTGCGGCCGAAACAGTAGCTTCTGCAAACCAACAGAGAGGTAAAAAGCTCATTAAAAGAAAAGAGGAAAATGGGATGAAGTGGGGAAAGAGGTCATCCTCAAGTCAAACATGGTCCCGAATCAAATCTATCATCAACTTCTGCCTCGCTTAAGGAGTTGCACAACACTTGGGCAGACAATAGCTGCTAACCTACTGAGCCCCTTACCCTAGTGCCTCCAGTCTTCCCCTGCAACATGTCAAACACCCCACGGAGAAACTCAAACAAGAGCTGGATTAAGATACAAATAGTACAAATAGTGACCCACACCTCTTTGCAGTAGCTGTGTGCGCTCAGAGACACTAGAAAGATGAAGTACTAGATTGCATGCTACTTGCTATAGTCCTGATCCAACCTAACTGCGCTTTCTCTTCCCCCGCAGGACTCCAAGCAATGACCTCATCTCATTGGAGACATCCGCAAACGTCATTAAGATTCTCTCTGAAAGCGTTCCCACCAGCTACTCCCTGGAGGTATTAGGATCCAAGCAGAACCCCTCGCTGCCCGTCTCCCTGCCCCCCAACGCTGACACCTACGCCACCCTGACCAGCGTGGCAGCGGACAGTGACAAGCAGGAGCTCAACATCATCTTCGACTCTCTGCTCCAAAAGTGGCCTGAGAGCAGCGCCTTCCCCGACCCCAGCGCAGAGGTACACCTCGTGACCTCCCAAAGAGTTTTCTACTTGGAATTTTTAGTCTCTAAAATATTTAATTTGTTTTGTGTGGTTCTTAGACTCTTACCTACAACAATCCCTTCCCCGGAGACCACTCCAGTCCCGTCTACTCAGACTCCTACACTGGCTCCCCACCTGAGACTTATAGGAACGAGTTCCAATTTTCCCTGGGCGCTCCCTCAGCTTCCCCTTATAAATCCAGCGAGTTACCCATGGTCTACCTGAACAAGGGGCAGTTCTACCCCATCACTTTGCAGGGAGTGGACAGCAGTGCCTGCATGACTGCTACCAAAGTTAAGGTAAGAAGACAAAGGCCTGGTTTCATTCAGCATGGAGTTGAGAGTCTTTTCGGTTCGCATAAATGGACGAATCTTCCTAAGTGGAAACCCTTCCCAAATTAGTGTCACTCCTTAGGAACCGGCTCCTGGGTGACTAATTCTCTGCTCACACTCGGCCAGGACATCCTGTGACATTTATAGTTAATGCCACTCCATAAATCTGAGATGACGTGTGTGCAAAAGCAACACCAACAAAAAGCTGAGGAGCGAGGGAAGGTGTGGTGTTTTTTTTTAAACATAAGTTGCCAACCTTTTCTTTGTCAAGCCTGTACAAGGATAATAATATACACAATCTTGCGACGGTTTATAGTAAATAAGCGATGACAATAGGATTTGGAGTGATGAATGATTTCCCATTCACCAGACACTAAATTCTCCTCTCACGTGTCTTTCTTTTTACCCTTTGCTCCAAACCAGACCGTCGTGATGGCCGTGTTCGAGAATGACAAGACGCCTGAAATGCAGCTCCGCTTTTGGAACCACTGGCATGGGCGCCAGCCCACTGTCAAGCAGAGGGTCATCGACATCGGTAGGTTGACTCCGCGTACCATCATGCAAAGTACAGCAGCACTGAAGCCTCACCTCACTTATTTTATGCCATTTCTTAGCGGACTACAAAGAAGTGTTTACCGGCATTAGCAACATTGAAGAGGTCGCCTTCAACGCTCTCTCCTTCATTTGGAACCCCAACGAAGAAGCCAAGGTAAAAAAAAAAAAAAAAAAAGAAAGAAATAATGCCGACACACGTATTGAAGACAGTGGCGACAAGTGGAAGCTTTAGCGGGGGGAAATAAAGAGAGTAGGAGTGGCTGAGGAGGGAGGGTGAGAATCCAAGAAATGTGTTTTGGCCCTGAGGCTCCGTCATCGCCGCAAAAGGCTAATTCTCATTTCTCTATGGCCCAAAGGTTCATGGGGTGGGGTTGCGTGTGGAAAAACGATAAAATAGAATGAACAAACAATTAGATCAACTGAAAAACCAAAAGAATCTGCAACACTCTGGCCTCTTGCATTGTTATCATTGGCCCCGAGGCCTCGAACCGTCATCACGTCCTTCCGCGCTCCGATGAGAGCAAGACGCGATGAGACAAAAAAAAACCCACCAACATTGTCTTTTTGTCTTCCTGCAGGTGTTTGTCGGCATCAACTCGCTGAGCACCGATTTCTCGTCGCAAAAAGGCGTGAAGGGCCTGCCTCTCAACCTGCAGATCGACACGTATGACTTCAGCTCTGGGAACAATCAGCTCATACACAGAGCCGCCTGCCAAGTCAAGATTTTCTGCGATAAGGTATGCTGTGCATTGAATGTTGGTTAATAGAACTATCTTGCCTAATGAGTACCCCAACGTTCGAGTTTTTTGCATTACGAGCCATCGTTTGTTAGATTTGTTTTGCCTAGTGTTGAGAGCAGAAATTTGAGGTAGGCTGCCGATTAAGAAAAAAAAAAAAAGAAAAAAGGAAAGAAAATGGAGAAATTAAGGTAATGTCCTCGCATGCGGGCAAGGAGAGCCACAATCGCTGATGCACTTTCAGCCATTCATTGAACGGGACAAAGTCAAATACACAAATACAAAAGGAGAACATTTGCCAACACCAGTCAACATAACGCCAGCTCTTGACATCACTCACTAGTCCACGCCCCTTAAAGGCACACATCCAACACCAAATATTACATCAAATAATTACACCTTATAAGAGCCGAGCAGTTATTTTTTTTTACATTATCTTTTATTGTTTATGTTTTTTGTACAATACATTGCTATGTTCTTTATTTTTTTTTAAAAATGGTGGTGTTTTATGGGAAGCTGGAACGTATTAATGCCATTTCAATTAATTTCCGTAGGGAAAACTGATTTGATATACCAATAAATTCCACACAAAAAAATTTGTGAAGGTACCATGGACTGTACACTGTCGTTAATTTTTTAAACTTTATGTTCTTTGTTGCATCCTCAGGGGGCAGAGAGGAAGATGCGCGATGAAGACAGGAAGAGGACCAAGAGGAGGGGCAAGACGGCCAATGACGCCAATGGTGAGTGTTGCAAAAGGCTCATTGAAATCCTACTCCCTGTGCTCATGTGGGGTTTCTCCGGGTACTCGTTTCCTCCCGTTTTCCAAAAACATGCTTCATAGGCTAATTGAAGGCTCAATGGGTGTGAATATGAGTGTAAATGCTTGTTTGTCTGTATATGCCCTGTGATTGGCTGGTGACCAGTCCAGGGTGTACCCCGCCTCTCACCCACAGTCATCTGGGATCGGCTGTCCTAATGAGGACAAGCACTACAGAACATGGATGGATTGTATATAAATCATCTTTTGTAACATCCCTGTTTTTTCTTTTTTTTTGTCGCAGCCAAGTCTTTAGTGAGCAGTTCTATGGGAAGCGACTGCACCTTCTTCCAGATGGTGGATGACCACATAACCCAGCCGGTGCTCTTCATCCCAGAGGCACATCTGTCCAGTTTGCAGCGCATGGTAGGCCATCCTTATTTATCCATCTTTTGAATGAATCAAGGCGCCTCCTCTTAAGTGAGTGAGTGAGTCATATTCCCGGCCCGTCACTCAACCCTGAAGGCAACAGCTCAGGAACGGGGGAAAAAAGTGTGGGAAAGTATGCAGTGGGAAATGTCCGTGTGGGAAAAGGGAGGGGATAGTGAAAATGAGGTGAGCTAATTGGAGCTGAAACTGAGCGCAAGCCGCTGCAGAGCCAATGGGGGCCTACACACTTGGCACATCAGCACCTTGCAAGACCCATGCGCCACCCTCATCTCATTTCTCACACACAACAGCGCTGTTCAGACAAGCAGGCGTTCCCACACTGTGTAGTTTATGCATTATATAAGGTAATGAGTGTGTGACTAGTGAAATCTTGGAAGCTTTCCATTGAAATGAATGCAGCAGTAGCATCATCTTCCGCCAAATCAGTGCACAGTGTCTCGTCTTTTTTTCCTCATTGAGCATAGCAGTTATGGGAAACAGTCTTGCAGCGATAACATTCCTTTATGGGGGCGGGGGGGGCATGAAGCAATGTCCTTATCAGCTGTCTGATCAAATCTTTGTGTCCTACTTCTGCAGGCCACGCCTATAATAGACGAGAACGAAAGGTAAGCGTGGAAAAAAAACTCTTCCCTAAACGTTGCTATTTACAGTCAGAAATGTATCAGTGTAAAGCAACCATGCCCAACCTTGTTAAGCCGCGTAACCCCTCAACATCTTAACAAGAGTTGACAAATACCCGCAAAGCCCATTCATCGTCATTTCCAATCCGAAATCTATCAGCCATCCCCAATATTTGTATTCCGCACAACCGCTTCAACATCCCGACAGTTTACACACACCCTCAAAGCCTATTTTAAGCAATTTCCATTCTGCAATGCATCCATCTAAAGCAGCCATTCCCAAATATGTTAAACTGACAGAGATGGCACACCCAGTCAAAGCCTGTTACGGTTAGAGCAATTTACAATCAAAACTTCATTAGTCTAATGTGTCTATTCTGTAACTTTTTAATCCACCCCCTTCAACATTCCCACAAAGTTAGCGTTAGGGTTACAAACAAAGCCTGTTTGTAGCAATTTCCAATTAGCAATTTATCAGGTCAAAGCAGCCAAACCTAAACATGAGTTAAGTAACCCCTTCAATACTCAGACAGATTTGGTGTATACCCTAGAGGCTCATTTAGCAGCTATTCCCAAAGTTTTTAAGACATGCACCCCCACCCAACCCATTCATAGCAATTTTCAATCAGAAATGTATCAGCAATTCGTTTTAAGCGGTGCAACCCCTTCAATATTCAAACACAGTTGGTGCAGCCCCTCAAAACTCATTTTTAGTTATTTCTTTAAGAAATGTATCAGTTTAAAGCAGACATTTCTAAACTTGTTAAGCCGACATAGTTGGCAAAGCCCTCCAATGCCTGTTTGCAGCAATTGACAATCAGAACTGTATGTCGAAAGAAGCGATTTTCAGACATTTTAAGTGGCACACCTCATTCAATATTTCCTACAAAGTTGGCACACCCCATCAAAGCCCTTCATAGCACTTTCCAATCAAGAGATTTATCAGCCTAAACGAGCAATTACTAAACATTTGAAGAAATTACAGAGTTGGCGCACCCCCCCCCCCCCGAAGCACCATTTTTAGCCAATAAAACATCATGTTTTAATCGTGCATACATGACAAAACGATGCACACAAAAATTCAACAATGCATTCTCAAATGTGAATTAAAGGGAAACACCTCATCGAAGATAGATTTTTGCGTACCATTGTTTATTTGCTTGTACACCCAATATGGGAATCACAGGTGTAACGTTCCCCCCCCCCCCCCCCCTCCCAGAACTCTGAAAAGGTTGTACTCAGACCGAGAGCAGAACAGCTCTCCACCCAGCAAACAAGTCCGGAGAGACGATTCCCAGAGAGGTAAAACCACAAACTTTGTTGTTTGGGTGCTCATCAAGCCATCTGAGAACCTCAACGCTTACAGTTTTTATTTGTTTTTCCTTCCAAAAGTTCTGCTGTACGTGAGGAGAGCTGCCGAAGAGGTTTTCGATGCGCTCATGCTCAACACGCCAACGGTGTCGGGCCTACGAGAAGCTGTGAGTACATCCTGATTAACAAAAACATACCACGTCGTATTGGCTTTCGCCAGACACTGACGCAAATTCATCCGTCGTCAGATTTCAGACAAGTATGGCATGCAAGAAGACACCATTGGGAAAATCTACAAGAAATGCAAACGAGGGTGAGCAGCCTTTTGTTTTTTTTGGATGACTTAGAGGACTACATGATGAGTTCCTTTGCGGAATCTGAAGCGGACAGACCGGCTCGGTCGGTTGCTCGGTTTGGCTCAGTCTAAAGGAATGTGTTAATTGCAACTCCCCCCTTGAGGAAAAAAAAACATATGACTAAGGAAGGATATAAATATTACAAAAGTCCTGAAGATGAGTCACGCTGATTATTGTCTTTCAATTGTCCTGTGAATCAGGCGGTTCGCCATTGTTGCAATTCTCTTCACAAATGCAACTCTCACGCATGCCGCTAAAAAGAATATTGTGTCGTGAAGGACTAAAAAGTTACGTAAATTTTGAATTTGAGAAAAGACAGACAGTCTCCCTCTGTTTTCCGTGCCGCTTGTCACCGTGGGGGCCAGAAGCCGAGCCAACAGGTTGAGTTGCATTCTCTTGGCAATTCCCCTCCCTCTTCGTCTTCAATTAGCCTTGGGCCTACAGGTGCTGTGCATGAACGCGCCGCTAATTCACTCATTAAAGCCTTTGAAGGGCTTACAGGTGAGGGTTGAGACAGAGTCAGAGTCAGACCGCCGTGATTTATGAGGCAACGCCGATGCTGTTGATAGACGGACAGTATTTTTACAAACTAGGACGCAAACAAGCACAACTGCCTTTCATTTATGTCTTTCTTAAGACCAGTGTGCTCTGTGTTGAATGCAACTTTAGCCAGACACAAACCTGGAGTAAAAGACTGCTCGAATAGAAGGGCACTAGACTACTTTGAGGTTGTTGAAAATCAAGAAGACCAATTTCCTTTGATTAAACTACATCGAGAAAGCAACCGAATCTATTCTAGACTGCAGGAAACCAACACATTGAAGAGAAGAAAACTGAACTGGCCTCCTTGTAGGTTGTTCAACACCAAGAAGTTGAGTTGCCATCAATTAAACTTAAGAGAGAAGGCCACTCGACTCCTTCCAGGTTTTTGAACGCCAAGTAGAAGACTGAACCTAGAAGAAATCCATTTGGCTTCTATTAAACATCATGGAGAAGCCACTCACCAATATAATGAAAAGAAGACAATTGGACTTGGGTTAGTCTGATGACAACCAAGACAAAGTCCAAGCAAGAAGAAGTGCTTGTTCTTGGTTTTATCATCCAATTAATAAAACCAAGAAGTCTTAAATTTTTCTACTGCAGATTGCGACTCAACAATTTCTCGGTTTCTTCAAATTATACAAAGTCCAGCTGCCTTCCCCATAATGTTGAATAGACGGAAACAAGACTTCTTCTAGATTGAGCAAACCTTGAATTCAACTTTGACTTAATTTGGGCTATCAACAACCTAGAAGTCGTCCAGCTGCTTCCAATTGAACTTTTGTAGACCTTAAATGTTTGAGACTCGTAGACAGATGCATTGCCTTGTACTTGACTTTTGCGTAACTGACGACTAAAGTCTATCTCCCCCAGCAGGATTTACGTCAACATGGATGACATCATCATTGAACACTATACCAACCAGTCAGCTTTCCTCATCGAGATGTCGGAGGCGGTCAGCGGTCAGTTCCAGGTCACTCTCATCGAAGTATGATGACACCATCACAGTTACGTCTCTAAAGCACTATGCCATCAGTACAAGAACAAAACATGCCAACCAGCTGCGGACTGACCAAAACAACGAGACACATGGGCTGACCTTTCAATTTCAGACGTAAATATTTCCATTTTGTAAATAACGCTGTATCCTCCCCCTTGTTCTTATTTGTCAAAGCAATTATGATGTTATACTTGTACATATAAGTTTGTAAATAGATTTTGACAGTGTTTTATAAACTACCATTTTTGCAATTCAATGTATTTCAGAAAAATGTGGCGCTCTGTAGCATGAATTGCAGGGTGCCCCGGCATATAGCATTAACAGGTTGCTATGGTCGTTCTTTTTCGATCTACTCGTCACCGAAGGTGCGTCGTTATGTTTCTTTTAATATATCACGCGAAAAGCCTACTGATAACGTTTCTTACTGCCACCTTCTCATAGGTTTCCTTGTAGTTTCACCGCTAATTAACACATTCACTGCCATTGACGGCTTTAGAAGTCAAATATCCATGTTAACTGGGAAGGCTGGGAGTGAATGAGTTAATTTACAAGCAAACGTCACACATTTCCCTCCGTCAAACCGCACGCAGAGTTAGTATTGGTTGTCATTTAGCCCCGAAACTGTGGACATTTCCTGTTTGGTTGTTGGAGACAGTAGGTCCGCCTTTGGACTTTCATAGTATGGATGTGTGTGTGTGTGTGTGTGTGTGTGTGTGTGTGAGAGAGAGAGAGAGAGAGAGTGAATTAGAGAGAGAGAGATATTTTAGTGCTTCCTCGTATGTTACGCATCATTTCAAAGCGAACATGTATGTACCCCTGTAAGGTTTCATCATATATAAGCAAAAGGCCAATGGTTGCATTTGTCATATCTTGCTGGTTTTTTTTGTTTTTTGTTTTTTTTTTTGGTAAGAAAATAAATAAGTGTATGAGACGTTTGTGTCTTTCGCTGTCATTTATACCATTTCAAACCATTGGGCAATGAGGTGGCAAAAGTAGTCACACTCTGTTCTTAAGTGGACATACAGATACTCTGTGTATGTAAAAATTAATCTGAAAAAAAAAACCCACAGACTCCAAAATGTACTTAAGTACAATCAAAAATATATTTTACTGTCAATTATATACAATAACTTGAAAGAGCGGAAATAAAACACAAAATAGTTTCCCCTCTTGCATTAACTTTTACAGTTCTTGTACTGACAAGAAGACTGGACAAATTCTCTTGCTTTGCTTACCTTGTGAACTAACAAAAAATGCAAAACTAACTAATGAAAACAACTGAAAAGAAATACACCTTATTTGTATGTTGTTGGTTTTATTTTCAGATTAGAAGGAGAATTGTCGAACACCAGAAGCTGGTGGTTTTCAGGCTGGCACAAGACACAACATATTTGACACAAATCATTTTTATAGCTGACACCATCAAACAACTCTTTTAAATAATGTTAAATAAGGCCATGGATGGGGAATATCTTGTTTCTCTGAATCTGTTGCATCATTGGTGTTAATCTTCCTCCATGTCGCTGCCCTCCCTGTTTTGCCACCTCACTTTATGTATAAATCTTGACTTCAGACTTTGTTTGCATTTGGTTAAACCACACTTAGTATACATCACGCAAAAAGTCTACAAATAACGTTTCTTACTGCCACCTTCTCGTAGGTTTCCTTGCAGTTTCACAGCTAATTGATTCACAAACATCTGGACTTTGGATTTTAATTTCTGCATCAACCGACCCGGACAGGTCCCGAGAACAACCACTTCCCGGTGGTGTCTACATGCAGCGCTTCATATCATTCAATAGACTCGCATGCCGCTTTAACTAACATTGTACAGCACCATACAATATGATAAATGTTGCCCACACTTGGCGTCCATTGCAGCCTGATTATCCTGGAAGGAGGATGCTTCCATCTGTCGGCCCTTCTCAAGATTTATTTTTTCATCAAATGGGGTTTTGCGCTATTCTTTTGCCCATCTTTGTCAATTTTGGGCGTGTGAAACCATTTGAGACATTTGTGATTAAGGGCTTTACAAATAATGTTGACTTGACCTTATAACACCCCAAGATCTCAATCAATTAGTCAGTTAAGATGGATTTTAAAAAAATCACAAAAGTCAATAGTGCGCATTATACATCGGTAAAGGAGAAAATGGAAAAAAACTTTCAGATTGTATAAATGTGTGACGCCATCGAGTGGTTATGAAAAAGCTCTACACTTTCATTCCAAAATGCCACCGCCACCTAGTGGTTATAATAAAGGTGTAGCCTACACTTTCATTCCAATATGACGGTATGACTGCATATATGTACAGGTATGCTCATAAGTTTACATACCCTGGCAGAATTTGTGAAATATGGTTGTTGTTTTTTTAATTTTTAATGACTGATGAATGAACAACAACCATCATTAATTTCTTTATGGTTATGCTTTGTTTAATGATAATGCTTTTCTGAAATGCTTGACCGTTTAATTTGAATCCCATTAAAATACAATTCAATGTGTTTCGTCCTTCATGTTTTTTTGTAAATTGTACCCATCTTACAAATTCTGCCTGGGTAATCAAACATATGAGTACAACTGTGTGTTTTCTAATTTACAAAATAAAAGTTGAGCTGTGAATTTAAAAATAAGAGCAACTAAATTTAAAAAAAAAAGGATTACGTGTTCAAATAAAGTGATTAACTTCAGAATAATTCTTTGGAAAAAAAATAACAAAATACAGATAATACTTCATGTTTCATATGGGTAGAAGCAAAATCATGCATTGTAAAAATGCACTACACATAGGTAGAAGGGTATTCCAGAATTTTGAGGTCAACTTTGGGGGTGCGTATTATACATGGGTGCGCATTATACACGAGAAATTACGGTACCTCCCTTTCTTTCCGCCCTTTTTATGTGTTGTCATCTGCGGATATTGAAAAACAAACCTATTTCCAAAGTAAGGAGTTTTATGCACAGATGTTTCCAAATGTAGGGACTAAAAGCAAAATATACTCAAGTATTTGTACTTGGTTACTTTCCAACACTATAATGGGCATGGAGAGAGAAAAGTGGCTTGCTCTTCTTTCCCTATTTGGAAACACTGGCAGAGGAAGGCAGACTGCTCGATACAACACAGACAGACACGCACACACTGGGCAGAAGGTGAGACAGAGAAGCAGACGGGCGGGAGGCTAGCGGAAAAGGAAGGACGCAAGGACAGACCCAAACACAAGCTCGGACACAGAAAGGGGAGGCAGCCGCAGATGAATAAGGACGAGATGCTTGCACCATCTGCGCCGCGTTTGCTCTTCTGAGAGCAGCAACTGATTTCTTACTAAATGGTAAGTGCTTCTCACGTGTGTGTGTGTGTGTGTGTGTCTGTGTGTGCACGTGTGTTTGTGTGCGAATGAGAGAGATCACATTCCCTGCACGTGTGAGAAAGTGTGTATGTGTTTGGGTTAAAAATAGCCTATAATGTGTTCATCTCCATTCATCGCAAGCCTCTCTAATGTTGCACTGTTCGGCATACACCTCCATCTTTTTTTTTGCATCAGTACCATTCTTTGGAAAGAGTGTGTGGCTGTTTTATTCCCTCCCGGTGCAGATGATGTTCGAGAAGCAGTCTACACAGTCTTTTTGTCCGTCAATTGTGTTTGTTTTCCAGCATTTGCATTGTATTTTATGTTTTATTTTATTAGTATTTCATTTAACTTGATGGGTGTTCATATTAATTGGCTAAATCTAAGCACTCGATAAAATGTTGTTTTACATAAAACACCTTTGGCGGCACGGTGGACTACTGGTTAGCACATCCGCCTCACATTTCTGAGGTTCAAATCCCGGCCTCGCCTATGTGGAGTTTGCATGTTCTCCCCGTGCCTGCGTGGGTTTTCTCCGGGTACTCCACTTTCCTCCCACATCCCAAAGACATGCAGAGTAGGTTAATTGAAGCCAATCGCAGGGCACATTTAAACAAACAACCATTCGCACCTACGGGCAATTTAGAGTCCTCACTTAACCTACCACACATGTTTTTGGGATGTGGGAGGATACCGAAGTACCCGGAGAAAACCCACGCAGGCACGGGGAGAACATGCAAACTTCACACAGGCGGGAGCGGGATTTGAATCCCGGTCCTCAGAACTGTGAGGCAGATGTACTAACCAGTCGCCGACCGTGCCGCCCAAAATAACTAGAAGTATTAGATCGAGAATATTTCATCTGTTGCATACAAAGTATCGCGAAGACATTGTTGTTGTTTTTTTAATATCCACCACACATAAAGCCGCATTTACTTCATCTTGTGTGTATGAGGAACATCACTGTGTGCGTCATGTATTGTGAAAAACAACAGCACATTCCTTAATGCTAAGGGGAGGTGACACCTGTGTAGATACACGTCAGTGACTTTTAATTCCCTGCTGCCAACTTCCCAACATGTCATCTTGTAAAAGAACATTTGTAATTACGCACTCGCACACACACACACACACACACACGCCATCAATAGAGTACGATGCATTTCACATTGTCCTCACATTATAGGTATGTGCTGATGGAAATATTCCACTCTGGGAAATATTGGATTCTGTTTGAATGTGTTCTCGGCATGCACACACAGCTGTCATACGGGGTATTTTTTACATTATTATTATTATTATTATGTGTAGTAATATCAGTAGTAGTAGTAGCAGCAGCTTTTTAAATAATGTAATAATTATATATATATATATATATATATATATATATATATATATATATTACCTTGGCTTTTTTATGAATGTATGATTTTATAGTTAATTTTTAACTCATTTGTAACTATTTTTCCTTTCATTTAATTTGATCTTTTAACTTGCACTTTTATATTTCTGTAATTTTAGATGTTTATTCTCTAAATTTGAGAGACTAATAATGTTAAGTATCTTTCCACTAGAATATTATCTAAAAAAAGAAAGTTTAAAAATCAAGTACATACGTATAGTTTGAATTTTTATATACAGTATTCAACTTGACCTCATAAGCACATATAAAGCCTTAAGGAACTTCATCCGGTGACTCCAGCTGTCTGCCAATGCTACACTTAAAAGAAATATTCCAATTAATGTTTGTTGTATTAACAGCTCTTAATGTTTCTTGTAAAAAAAATGTTCATGTCAACAGCCCAATAGGACTTCTTCAGCATTCCTCTTGTCTTATTCATCATCGTTTGTCCTGCCAGTAACATGCACATAAATAAAAGCCCTGTTTCTTCCCCATGTTGCCTTTTGTTACTATTGCTGTTTTACTTCTGTTGTGTAAAATGCAAAAATGAAAATGAACAATGAGATGGCGTCATGGCTAATGGCGATGAGTCACATCATGTCTCCACATTGTCTCGTGTCCTGTGGTCAGACTCGCTCTGCATTCAACCACGGGCCTGGCATTATTATTACTCAAGAGGACGAGAGCATCATCAAGGTCATTACGGCACATCAATTGTCAGGAAAAAGACGTCACAAGGTGCTAACGTTAATGTCTCCTTATTTTAACTCTGATCACTTCCGAAAGACTTACATCAACTTTAACCAGGTTAACGATGGCCATTATTAGGACCCCGAATTAAGTTTGGTCGCCAAAATGTCAGAAAAACAGACACAGACAAGCACACACACACACACACACACACCATAACTTAGCATTTGAAATTATTCTCCTATTTTATGGTCCCCATAATGTCAAGGCACGCACAAACTTACACACACTCAAACATCACCATGAAGCATTGATTGTTTAACCTTTCATCAAGGTCTTGTGACATACATTACAAGCGTAACACTGTAATCCCCACCCCAACAACGCACAAACACAAGCGCACGCCGGTGCCTGAATGCGTCACGGGCGTACAATCAGGCTGCACATAGAAAGAAGACTAAAGAACTTTTGTGATTAAAATAAAACAAGAGCTGCATGTTAGCAGCAAAATGACTGTTTCCTAGCAACAGAGACTGGCAGCGAAAGCCAACCTGCATGCGCCGCTTTCGGCACCGGTGTCGCAGTTTTTCATTGTACTCTCCCCCTCAGATTGGCATGAAGACTCATCGGCTCTACAAGAGGAGCGACATCGTCCGGAGGTAATGAATAGACTTCAATTCACAGACGAAGTATAATTGCATGCTATTGGTCTCGCTACAGAGTCCTTTCTCTGGTTTATCTCTTTTCTTTTGTCATAGACATAGGTGCATGTGTTACCATGGCAGCCTGTCAGATTTTGTGATCACAGAAAGGGGTGTACCCCAGGGCTCTTCCCTCGGGTCACTACTTTTCTCCATCTTTATTAATGACCTGGCTAAAATCTGATCTGACTGTCACACTCTATTATACACCGATAACACAATTATAGATGCAATATTGTAATATGTATGAATCGTTCGCGTGGCTCACACACAAATAGACAAGGCATTCTCATTGGCTGCAGTTTCTCTTTAAATGCATTGCCTTTAATAATACTCAATATTTAAATCTATATCCTTATAACATGAAATATAGCCTAAAGAATGGAGGCTCTTTTCTTCAATATCCCCATACCAAGGGTTGAAATTGGACGACGTGCTTGGAAATATAAAGCCCCGTTCAATTGGAACAGTTTGCCTGATTGACTCAGATCTATCACTCTTTTTCAAACTTTTTCAAGTCATCCTCTGCAATTGTTCAAATACCCCCAAGAAAAGAATCGAGTACCCTTGCTTCTGTGCCCCTAAGCCTTTGAAAGGGCAATCTTTTGTGGTGTGCTGTGTTGAGATTATCTGAGAACATTACACACAGTACGACCAAAACTGTTAAAAGCTTTTATCTTGATGTTTTGGGTCTGTCACAGACAATCATTTTAGATTTGAAAAATCCTTGTGTGTGTAGTTTGTACAAACAATATGAAAAGGTCTACTGATGAAAGCTGCTTTCCTCCTGCAGCCGATGGTTCTTCAGCGTCCCGCCACATCGGATCTCTCTGGAAGAGCTCTAAGCCTCTGAAAGCCGAATCCGCACAGTTCGAGGAATCAGGGTAATGCAGACTCCGGCGTCCATGGTGATGGGGATCGTCTTCGCCCCCTTGGGTCTGGTGCTGCTCTTCACCGCTGCCATCACCCCTCAGTGGAGAGAGGCCCACACGCGTCTGGACTTGGCCGGGCCTGGCTCTGTTCTCCTCAGGACGGTGGTGAAAAGCCACGGTCCCGGGGTCCGCCCGGCAACGACGGACAGTCTGCTGCTGGTCCGCTCTGATGGGCTATGGGAGAGTTGTCTGCAGTTGGAGCACTCCGAGCTGAAGCAGTGCTGGCCAGCGGCGGGTCCTTATCAGAGAGACCGCCGGGTTCGCCTGGCGCAGGGCTTGGTCTTGACATCCCTGTTCCTGTGCGGCACCGGCATCCTCCTTGCCTGCATCGGGGTCCGCTGTTGGACGGATCTCCCGCTTCGCGGGGTGGCGGCCACGGGCGGGCTCCTGGTGGTGGTAGCTGGGCTGCTCAGCATGACCGCACTGGTGGTCTACACCCACAACCTGCACAGGCTGGGGACGGAGGACACCCAGAAAGACCTGAACAACACCAGGTTCCCTCAGCTCAGCTTGCGTCCAGCTGGTTCCCTCTACTTTGGATGGTTGGGTTCGTGCTTACAGGTACTGGGAGGGGGCGCCCTCATGTTCAGCTTCAAAAGACCGCGATGCAGAACCTGCCCCGAGTTCGCAGCCTGCCCCGCGTGTCGGCCGTGCTCTGAGATTCGCAACAAGCCCGACTCCGACATGTATGAAGTCAGCTGTTAAAATGTGATTGTGATTTTAAAATTCATCTGCAACAGTAATCCAGTGCAGGGGTTCTCAAACCGTTGGGGTCCAAGGACCACTTTTTATATTAGACAAAAGTATGGCTTGGCTAAATTAAGTTCCCCCTGTCAGTTTAACAATGGCATTTGGCACCAAGATTCCACAAGGCAGCGCCAAAGCAATGTTTTCATATGGGACATGACTTTGGCCTGAGCACAAAAACAGCAAATTGGCAAGATGCGTTTGCCCCCCCAAACAGATTGTCTAATACGCAAAAATTCAAGAATGGTGAACTGTGAATGTTCACTGTAAACTTTACAAAAACAAAGACATATTTTGATGAGATGAAAAGTCATACTCTTACAAGAATAAAGTTATATTTGTCCAAGACTATGACAAGGGAAGAAAATCAATATTTTAACAAGTGAATTTAAAAAATACATATTTATTTTATTCCCGTAAATTATGCCGTTTATTCTGGAAAAGACGCCAATATTTTGTCTTAAAAAAAAAAAAGACTGGGACTAGCTTCTCGAAAACAAATACTCCTTTTGTTCTCCCCTCACAATACGACTTCATTCATGTAATAAAACACATTTTGTTCTAAAATGATGACTTTATTCATGCAGGGATGTCAGATTTATGTGAAATGGCAGAATCATATCAGAGCTTTTAATTCGCCCAAACCTAAGAGGGAGGAGTAATTGGTTTAATGTTTGCTTAACTGGCACACTGCTCCCAATATGTACTGTAGGTATGCACTTTTTTTGAAAAAAAACATTAGTCATAACCTATTGTAATTTAGTTTGCGGAGCCCAAGTTACAGCTCGCAGAACCCCGGAGGTCCCTGCAGTTTAAGAACCCCTGATACAGTGTGTCACGCAAAGACATTGCTCCATTGCCTCGCCTAACTGCTGCCAAGTGTGACAATAATCACCTTTTTCAGACAGTCACTGCGGTTATGACTGATGTATGAGTATGTTCTTATGCCGCCTCTGACAGCCTTGCTTTGTACTGTTAAACTAGAAAAAAAAAAAAATCATCACACAGTGTCTGACCATAAGTACAGGGTGTCTTTGGTTTATGTCAGTGGTCCGTTTCTTCCCAAAATTGTACGTAAGGCACTGTTGTCAATCACTAACCTATACTAACGCAGTTGTAGTCATTGTTACAGTAAATATTGGTATGAAAAACACTTCAAGGTCATAAATACCTGGATAAAACCTTCCAACGAAAAACTATAAGTACGGCTGTAACAGCGCGTGCCTTCTTGTGTTTCATGACCACAGATTCTTAACCTGGGATCGCCATTTGTCGAGACCGCCGTAAACTGTGGAGCCCTCTATTCAATGTCAACTTACTTTAATAGTTGTTTAAGACTGGATTTACAGTACAATGCTAGGGACAATTCCCCCCCCCCAAAAAAAAAAACAAAAAAAAAACATTTACAACTGCCTATTGCCACATGATGGCACCAAAGCACTACTTTTATAAAAGACAGGGCTTTGGCTTGAGGTCAGAAACAGCATGTTTTTCAGAAAATATAGACAGGGTTCGAAACGAAATCCACAAATAGGTGATTTTACAAGTAGCAACTATATCCAAGGAACCATGCACACGGCTCAAGAGACACAACCCTGATTTGTTTGCTCCCGAAGAACAAATGTTTAAAATCAGACATCCTTAGATCGCACATGTAATGATTTATGATCGTAAATATTGAACAGGTGTAACACTTACAATTGTTGGCCCTGACCGTTTTCCAAGAGTTAGAAAAAAAAACACTTAACCGACCCCACACCACAGGATAATCATTCAGGATAATCTTTTTAGAGACATCTGAGAACCAGGCCTTTGCTGACTTTAATCACAATGGAGGAGAATATACTTATTATTATTATACAAAAACTGTTTCCTTTTTATTTGAACTGCAGTAGAGGGCAAAGAGATTCACTGTAAAAATGAAGAAGAAGAAAATTGGGCACAGTGTAAATCCAGCCTTAGTCACTAGAATCTTTTTTGTCCATTTGTTTGCAGCAAAAAAAAAAAAAAAAAAGTTTTCTTAAAAGCTCAGTCCACCTTAATTAATGGGTTGCTTGTGTTTAAACAAAAACAAAATGTTTTTTTTAAACACAGTGTGTTAAAAAGAAACATCACACACAACGTTATTGTATGTGCTTGCACTTGTGTATTAAATAAAAGGCATTTCAACTATCACTGCGTGCCTAATCATTATCAGAATTCTTATAAATAACACATTTGAAGATGTCTGCCTTGGCTATCGTCGTTCTAAACACCGTGTTGGAAATATCCGAAGTTGAGAGACAGCACTATTACTTAACACGGTTACTTAGCAGAATGAGCCGCGTGATGTCAACTTCATGACATTTAATTAAACCAAGGCGCTGACTAATGTTACATTGAACTTGGCATCCATCTCAAATCTTTGGCACAAGTGACAAAAAAAAACAATAGAAATGACTGATTTGTGCAAAACAGCCTGTGTGCGCATGTTAGTATTGTTTTGCAATTTTTACCATTAAAATGACACAAAGTTGTTTGCAACTGCATCGCATCATAATGAAAGGTGTCTCATGTTTGGATGCTATATAGCGACATGAAAAGGGAGAACAAGGAGAAAATGATCATATTCCTCCCATTTAAAATCATTTATTCTGCTTTTAAAGGCATAATTCTAACCAATAATGACATACAGTGCTGCTAGGTTACGTCACACTGCATATACATTTGAAATTGCATGACAACCTACAGCACAGTTTAAAAAAAAAAAAAAAAAAAAAATCTAAAAGGTTATCGAAAAGAAAGAATGCAAATCAGTATAATTACATTCAGAATAAATTGACAAATGAGGGTGAAGTTGACGAACGTGGGTGATCGTGACGCTCTGTTTTTATTATGCAATGACTCATCCAGTGAAAATGAGCCAGTCGGAGCTTTTTAAACACGTCACTACTTCACAAGCAATACATAACCATGATGTATGATACATAAAGGTTCATCTCAATGAATCTGAATTAAAAAGTTTATTTCAGTACAGCTGTTCAATTAAAAAGTGAAACATGTATCAAACAGATTAAACACACAATGAAATACTTTCCACAAGGCCAATCCTATCTAATTACTGTATTAAAAATCCTTTTTGATTGTTTCTTATGAAACATTGTAATTTTTCAATATGGTGAATTGTTTTTGTTTAGTTTTTTTTGTTAAAATTAAGTAATAATTTGCTCTGTGTGTAGTGAATCGATAGAGTTTCACTTTTTCCACTATATTCTGGTTTATTAAAATCCACCTGTACATCTATGGGACAAATACAATAAAATAAAAAATAAAACACATACATATATGTGCAAATATTTCCAAATTAACGAGCACATGCAGCACATACCTTTAAAACAATATTTACAAATCACATTTTCAAAAGCATGTCCTATGTTACACATTTGACTAGAAAATTGATGACGTATGGAATTCAATACATTTGTTACACTGACGATTGGCAACTTGTTCAATCTATAAACATACTGCAACAAGTCGAGGTCTAAAACTTGTGAACCCCCAAAAAATTTTGAAATATATATTTCACAGGCACGTGTAAATAAAGCACTGCTTAGCCTCTATTCACGCAGACATCTGGCAAACTTTGCCAAGACACAGCAATATTTTCTTAGAAACCACTAAGAGTTGTCTTTGCAGTTTATTACTTGCAAGAAATGCGCACAGGAGTGCAGTTTACAGGCTCTTCTACTGTCCCACTCACACTAAACATTGAGCTGTCACATGATCACAAAAAAAATATTGTTCACAATTACAGTGGTGCCTTGACGAATTAGTTCCATGACAATGTTAATAACCCCAAACAAATAATCTCTCCCCATTGAAATGAATGGAAATATTTGTCACGTCTTTTTCAATAAGAAAATAGCCCTCTACAGTATTGTAATTTATAAGACTGTACAGTAGTAACGTAATAAAATAGAATGTGAAGAACATTTTGAGCATCATGATTTTATGCTTTAATTCGTTGTGTGGCTTCTTCTTGTATATACATACAGTATATGTTGTATACAAATGAAGGCTCAGCTGCTAAGAAGCTGCAGTAATATTTGTCTAGTAATGTGTAATTCTCTTTGTTTTATGTTTACTTTTCCAGTAATCTTGAACTGGGAATGGCAATAAACCGCCATCTGCCAAACTGCTGCTTGTCTCAAAAAACTCGCCACTTGTAAGTCGAAGCACCACAGTACTTGGAACAGGGACATTCAAAACAAACCTTGGATAAAGAGCCACGTGCTGCTTCACCAAGTCATGAGACACGACATGATCATCTGATCACGTGTAGAACAATTTCCATGACAATCGGAACCCAGCCAATGTGGGATATTGAAGGAAAGGAGAGGAGTGAATGTAATGGAAAATATGACATCGGTTATAGTATAACTTTTGTCAGTTGTGTTTCTTGGCCCTAAAACCCACATTTGAGTTAATTAGATTTTGATAGCTTCAAAGCTTGAGTTAATAAAAGGAGACTATTTAGTGTACAGAGGTTTTGTTTCCCCATTGTGCAAACGCATCAAAATGATTCCATCCATTTTCTGTATCGCTTCTCCTCACTAGGGTCGCGGGCGTGCTGGAGCCTATCCCAGCTATCTTTGGGCAAGAGACGGCGGGGTACACCCTGAACTGGTCACCAGCCAATCGCAGGGCACATATAAAAAAACAACCATTCACACTCACATTCACACCTTCGGGCAATTTACAGTCTTCAATCAACCTAACACGCATGTTTTTGCGATGTGGGAGGGAACCGGAGTACCCGGAAAAAACCCACGCAGGCACGGGGAGAACATGCAAACGTCACACAGGCGGGATAAGCAACCAGGATAAGCTGTGTTGAAGATGGATGGATGTGTGCAGTAAAAAATAGTTTTTACTCTTGTTGGTCAATCAGTACTTTTACTTAATACTTATGTACAGTGTGAGTACTTTTGACACCTCTGACTCTGGGCCTGTCACAATTTAAAAATCTCCCCAGGCATCCACAGCAATCACAGCCTGTCACGTTTGCTTATAAACAGGTATGCCACGGCAGGCATTGTGGGTAAATTAAACACATGGCTTTAGAAGAGTTGTAGGTGAAGTGAATTTGATACCAATACATATGCTTCCCATCTAACCCGCCGCCAAGTTGTGTTGTGCACTATTACGTAATGTCAGGTTTAGTTGCGCGCACCACATTTTACTATGGCCGACGAGAGGTTTCTCATCCGCACTGTGACTGCCGTGGCCAATGTTTTAACAATTTAACGATCTCGCAGGCATCCACGGCAATCACGGCCTTTCACATTTTCTTGTCCCATCCAGGCCGCATTGTCTCACTACCATATCGTTTTGTGCAACAGGGCTGCCGTGGGCCCCGGCAACATAGTGTAAACGTAGCCTTATGGCTCTGATACCTCTGGGTTGACTTCGTCCCCGCGATTCTGTGTCATTTATACAGCAACACAGATGAATGCTGGCTATTCAAGACAGTGTAAAAAGGGCTTTGAAGTCAATCTTTCTTGCTTGTTTCAAAACTGACAAAGGTCCTTCTGTTTCTCTCTGTAGTGACACATATTACAGGAGATGTGTTTAAATGTAGAAATAAGTGTCGGCCGTCTCTCCGCTCTCCCTCATCTCGCTCAGCTGCTTGTCGATGGATTCCTGCAGAGAGCCTAGCGAGAGTTCCAAGCCGGGACTGCTGGTCTCTTCCACCGGAGAGCCCTGAGAGAGCTCCAGGAGAACATCTGAGGGCTCAGCGTCCACCAGCTGCTCCCCGTCGCTGAGGTTCAGGCTGAATGCGCCTTTTGTCTCCGCAGCGCTTGTTTCCATGGTGACAGTTTCCAAGGCAACCTCGTCGGCAGGCGTGTCTCGGGCCGCAACGTCGGCAGCGGCGGTGTCGGCGTCTCCGACTTTAGAGGGCCTAAGAGAGGCCAGTCTCTCGATTTCCTGAACGAGTTCTTCGTTCTGCTTCTTCCACTGGCGGTACTTTGAGGTCGTCACTGTGGAACCTTCTAGAATTTTGTTGATCTGCTGTAATTCAGCTTCTTTGGCCTGGAGAACAACGAAGGGATTTACATCTACAGTATCTGTTTATCTGTTCTCCTACCGTTTATATCTATGGAAAGGGAGAGGCCAAAGTCATTTTTAGGGTAATTGTACTGTACACGTACAGTATCTGTATATGCTCAACAGTTTTTCCTTTTTCTTAACTATTTATCATTTATTTATTGTTCTGACAGTAAGGTCCCTTTAAAATAAAATACCTATTTTCATGCACTTAAAAAAAAACTGTATTTGGCAGATATTGTAGGCTATATCATATATTTGGATGTTTTTGTGTTTGTCAGTGGCCTAATGTAAAGCTATTTGACATCAATTAGTTTTTTTATTCATCCCAAAAACAATTACTTGATGAAAAAAACAATTGTTAGTTGCAGGCCTAACACATTTCAGTTAGATATAGATAGATAGAGATAGCTATAGATATACAGATATAGCTCATCTGAGATGGAATGACGCAAAATGGAAAAGCGCGCTGTGGTCTGACGAGTCCACATTTCAAATTATTTTTGGAAATCATGGACGTCATTTCCTCCTGGCCAAAGATGAAAAGGACCATCGGGATTGTTATCAGCGTAAATGTCACAACATATGCTGCCATCCAAGCAACGTCTTTTTCAGGGAAGTCCCTACTTTTTTCAACATGACAATGCCAATACACGTTTGTGGACGTGCTACAACAGCGTGGCTTAGTAGTAAATGTGTGCGAGTACTAGACCGGCCTGCCAGCAATCCAGACCTGTATCCCTTTGAAAATGTGTGGTGCATTGTGAAGCGCCAAATACGGCAACAGAGACACCGGACTGTTGAGCAACTAAAGTACATCAAGCAAGAATGGAAAAGAAGTGCACCTACAACAATTAGTGTCCTCGTTTCTCAAATACCTACTGAGTGTTGTTAAAATGAAAAGTGGTGTAACACAGTGGTAAACATGCCCCTGTCCCAGGTTTTTGGGAATGTGTTGCCGGCATCAAATTCAAAATATATATTTGTAAAAAAAAAAAAAAAAAAAAAAAGGAATTACATTCATCAGTTTGAACATTTAACAACAACATTTCTTTGTAGTGTATTCAATTGAATACAGGTTGAAAATGACAAATTGTATTCTTTTTTTTTTTTTGTACGTTTTACACAACAGCCCAACTTTGTTGGAATTGGGGTTCCGAGAAAAGATCTACTCTTTCATTTGATTGGGACGGTGCTTCATTTGGAACTATTTTCCAAGGGTCTCGAGAAGATCAGTCAAAATGCTCTAAAACGGATGGCAGGGAATGAGTTAATTTTGTATTTCTCTGTATGGTCTAAACTCGGATTTCCCTGCCTGTGCTGTACTGAGAAATATAGCATGCATATACTGTAGCTCAAGTTATTGCAGCTTAGCTGACACCATCTTTTACTTCTTAAAACAGCAACTTAGATCAGACTAAAACAACGGTACCTCTGCTGTGAAGTAGTCAACTCTATTGTGCTTCTATCACTTCCAGACACAATTCATCAACAATCAATTCCAATAAACTTACTGTACTGAATGGTTAAATGAACTTGGAGGGTGAAACCAGGCGTTAAAAGCACTGGTTTGATACCCCCATCACCCACACTCACCTTCAGGGTGCTCTGTAGGGCGCGGAGCGTGTGCACTTTCTCGTTGATGATGGGGTTCTTGTTGCGCCGGATGAACGACCTCCTGAAGTGGTCGTGCGTAAACGGTTGCTCGTGGCCCATCAGGGACACGCCTCCTTCCTTGATGTTGTTCAACATCTTGCCCATCTCGTCTTCTGGGATGACTGAAACAACCACACATTAAGTTTAGTCAACATTAGTCAGGAGCAGAAGTGACTCAAAGGATACCCATACCTTTGCTGCCCCTTGTTGAAGGACTTGGCAAAGCCACCTTAATATTGGTCATGCGCTTGGGGCGAGGCAAGGTGCTGGACTGCACTTTCTGTCACAGATCATCAACACCTGTTAAGACTAATTGTTTATAAATAATGTGTTTACTTTTGTGCACTGACCTTATTTCTCCTGCGGGGTGAAGGGGAGCCCTCATTCTCCGATTCTGTCTCACTGTAACACTCTGTGATTAAAAAATAATAATAATACATGTGCAGTCAAGTATTTTACCCAAATTTAATGTACATTGTTGCATCTGAAATGGATGTAGCACAAAACGTAGGAGACCAGTGAGAGATCAGTTATGTCTCGGGAAAAACTATCCAATAACACTTATATGGGCAGAATGTTTTTGCTGGTGTGCTGTGAGATTCGTTTATGTAAAATATGTGCCATGGCTCAATAAAGGTTGAAAAAAAAACAATGTATTAGACCACCTGCCATTAAAACAAAACCACAAACAAAAAAAAAACCCAGAAGAAAGTACCCGGGGCAATGTGGAGCTTTAATGCTGACTCCTTCGCTTTCAGGGAGATCTCAGCTTTTTACTCTTTGGAATGCAATTCCAAACTAAATTCACCTTTTTAGACACAAATTGGAGTCAGATTTTATTCATTCAATCACTAGAAAAAAAATGTTTAGGAATGCAAGTTAATAACTATCATTTGACATCTTAATCAGGAAATAATATCCAGGTAATAATCACATGCAGAGCTCGACAGACCTGTCATTAAAAAAATAACATTTCAGTGAGATCTCAGCGTTTAACAATTTTGAACAGGAATAAAGAATTGTTCTGCTTCCGGAATGCAAGTAAATAACTATAATATGACAATCCAGAAATAATAATGTGCTTTACTACTTTTTTGTAAAACAGAAAGGATAACAATAACAATGCTATTCAAGCATCAAAAATATCGTTTGGGTTAATGAGCTTCTACATATCGGTATACTAACCATTGCACAAACATAAAAAATGATGATGTTATGTTGAATTAAATGCTCTACAACGTCATCCATCCATCGATCCATTTTCTGAGCCGCTTCTCCTCACTAGGGTCGCAAGGCGTGCTGGAGCCTATTCCAGCTAACATCGGACGGGAAGCGGGGTACACCCTGAACCGGTTGCCAGCCAATCGCAGGGCACATACAAACAAACAACCATTCACACTCACAGTCACACCTACGGGCAATTTAGAGTCGTCAATTAACCTAGCATGCATGTTTTTGAGATGTGGGAGGAAACCAGAGTGCCCGGAGAAAACCCGCGCAGGCACGGGGAGAACATGCAAACTCCACAGAGGCGGGGCCGGGAATTGAACCCCAGTCCTTAGAATTGTGAGGCAGACGCTCTAACCAGTCGCCCACCGTGCCGCCCTCTACAACGTCATTTAAAATAAAACATTTATTAAGCGTGACGGTACCTTCTTCACTGTCTGGGCCTGGGCTCAGCTTTTTGTGCTTCTGAATGGCTGTGATGAGGCAGTTAATCCACCTATAGAAAATAACATTTTTAAAAAATTGTACCCAGTGAAAAACAAGTTCCTACTCACGGTGTCATGTTTTACTAATTCACAAAAAATGCCATCAATGTGCTAGGCATGATGGGCGTCGTGTGTAAAATTAACTGCAGGGGGCAGTGTACACTAACATTTAAGAGCTGACGCCTTTGACTAAATAAAAAAAAAAAAAAAAAGATATATTGTCAAATAAATTGTGGGCCCAACTTACTTGCTCATGTCGCTGACATTATCGGCTGCGAAGAAGAAGTTTTGAAATCGCTGATGGCACATTTTGAAAACACTTTGGAACAACAACAAGAACAATCACATGGAGAAGAATTAGAATTAATCACGTTGAGGATACACTGAACTAAACAAACATGTTTGTCCTTACTATTTCCTCTTGTGCTCGCCAGCGCTCTCTATGTTGTAACTGGCAACGTTGACCAAACCCTCCGCCTTCTCATCCTGAATAAAAGAGAATGTAAAGATGAGTCAAAATGGATGTTTTGGACAGCAGCACCTTTAATATTGAAACCAAAATGTTAAAGTATGATAATGAAGCTCAGATTTCATTCATTTTAGAAACAATTTTTCCCATGGAAAATAGAAATAATCCATGGCAACCAGAACACCTTCATTAAATGAAAAGTCAATGCCAATATAAAGTAAATTTTAATTCTTAACTGTCATTGTATAAAAAATAAAAAAACAATAATAAAGACTGATTGTATCTCATTATTAAATCCACTAGTAAGCTTTATATATACCATGTATGTTGATTTACTTTAAAACTGGTCAAGTTGAACTGCAACAATACAAGAGGGTAAAACATCCATAATCCATTTTCTATACCACTTGTCCTTCAATAGGGTCCAGGTAGTCACTGGACTGGATGCAGCCAATCGCAAGGCACTAAAACATTTAGGTGCAACCGCAACGTGATTTCAACTTTAGAGGTTCCGCAGCACATGACTATCTCTTTTCTCCTGATTGATTTGCACCTGTTGGCTGGTGTACCAGTAGAGGGACGGCCCCTTGAGGACGAACCAGAAGCGTTGCCACTTCTGGGCAATGAAGACGGTGCTCTCCTTCCTCTTCTTCCACAACCAGCCGTCGCAGTCGGGCAGCACCAGCTCTCGGCAGGACACGCGGCGTCGACTGAGGGACATCGTCATTCCTGGGATGAGATGAAATGAATGATCAATTTAAGTGATGTAAGCGGCTAGGAAACGATTGTAGTCTGGTATCTTCTCAAGACGGACCTTTGGTAGAACTCTTCTTTGTCTCTTGGTGTCCCTGAGAATAAACCAGAAATTGACGCAGTAGCCCAACATCTGTTAGCTTGATTCAAACATCTGGTGTTGTCTTCTTACCGTATGGCCCACCATTTCAGGACAGGAACTGACACTTGCTCTCTCCTGGTTAAGTGCCTGCAGTGAAGAACCTCTATAGAATTCGAAAGGGTGAAACGCTTCTTGGTGACGACGTCGTGTCTCTTCTCGGGGTGAGGCCCGGGGAAAGTCTCGAACCAGCCAAACTTTCAAACTCTCCTGGAAAACGCAAATGGAGGGATGTCACCCTAGACTTTTTGTGGCCAACTTGGAGAACATCAGAAAGGATCCAAGGGATTAACGTATAAAGAAATGACAACTGGAGGACTTGGAAGAAGGTTCCTAGTGTACCTACCTGAGACTGACAGTGACGATGCAGCGCCCTGCGGAGTGAGCCTGCCTTCGAGCTCCTTGTCGACAGACAGCTCTGACTCCTCCTGTCCCATAGGCTCCTCAATCACCTCTGGCCCTTGAACGGCTCTCCTGCACAGCAAAATGTACACAAACAAACCTTAAAAGACATCAAAGATAGTGTAGTGCTACTCAACGCTGATTAAAGAGGTAGAAAATGGATGGATGGATGACCTCAAAGGACAACGATGCATTAATCTGTTGGTTTTTAAATTTAATTCATTAGTATTGCATCTGGGTTTGAGATGTCCTTTTGTTGGGGGTCCTTCAATGCACTTTGTGCGCGTAAAGTGAAACTGAAAGTATGTTTCTCGCCAGATGCAACAACTAATAATAGCCTTTGTAATAATTTGCCAGTAATCCCTAACATTTACTGTTTTTAAATGCCAAAAAGTGAGTTTTATGACAAAGTGCTGGTGCGCATATTTGTTTGTCCATGTGTGATGTCACGTCAGTTTGTGCTAGCATGTTATTTAGGCTAGTATAACAACTAATTCTATCGATGAGCCACATGTGAAGGTGGTTTGTTTCTATCAGATACTGTAGTTTAACTACTAAATAGTTGTTTATGGAACATGGGTTCACAACTGCGTACAAGCTAGATGCATGGTGTTGGTACTTTATGATCCTTTCTATTTGAAGCGCTGTGCTGCCATCGAGTGGCATCTCTAAGCAATACAATACAAAACCCTTTTAGGGAGGTCCTCAATCATTCGCAGATTTTCGCTATTCGCTCCAGGGCTCGGTCCCTATACCTCACGAACACCAAGGGTTCACGTTACAGTCTGGATTAGTCGCCAATGAATCACATGGCACACATACAACAGCAACAGACAACCATTAACTGCATGGATTCATCGCCAGTCAATTGCAAGGGAGAAATGGAGACAATCACTCATTCCACCTTAAATTGGTCACCAGACAATCCCATGACACACATACAGACAATTTTCACTTCACCCTGGATCGATCGACAGTCAACCATAGAGCACAGATACAGACAACAGTTCATGACACCAAGTATCTGCTGTTGGTTAATTGCAGGGTACACATAGAGACTGATAATCATTCACTTAAGATAGAGATGACCATTCATTACACCCTGCATTGGGTCAAATGCAGGGCACACATACAGAGAACTGTTCACTGTACCCTGGAATTGGTCAAAATCATCAATAAAGAGTTTTCGAAATAATTAATAAAGAGTTTTAAAAAATGAAATGCCGAACTTTGCTTAGGGGTAAAGTTAACATGCTGTTCTTGCAGAAAGATTATTCCTCGCCTGGATGCTTCATCCCTCCTACTACATCCATTTATCAGGGACCATCTGTTCTTCATCACCTCTCACCGTCTCCTCTAGCCATCTCCATCACTCTCTTTCCTCCTTTCGGACCCATTTCTTTTCCCTCCTCGTCGGAATATTTTCTTTGTGTATCGCAAACTCCCTCAACTATTTATCTTCTTACACATGTCTTCCTGTCCTCTCGCTCCCCGTCAGTCGTGGCCCGTAGCTGTGCAGGGTGGAATTTATGGCATTTGCACTCTTATTTAACCTACTAAATCCTAGCAGATTAATGAGGTTAAAGTGTTACTAGGAGGTTCTAATACTAGCCTGCACTGTCTGCGAGCTGACATAGCTGCGCTATAAAAACAACAAGTAGCATACACCTAGAAGCCAGCTGACTCAAATAGCTTCTCACAACATAGCGTAGCTTTGTAATAAACAATTAGATGGCTAGTAACTTAATTAGCTGGCTAGTCATTTAGCTTGGTAAGTAGTGTTTTTTAAAATATTTTTTTTGTTTAACAACATTGCACCCAAATTGTAGGACAGTGCACCCCCACATATTCAGCGGTCACCATTCGCCAATTTGCGGATCAGCCGTTATTTTGTACAAATATTGCTTTGGCACCATCTTGGGACCAAGTAACTATGTTGACGTGGGGGGGAGGAGCTTCATAACCTTGTCTAGTTGAAGGCCATAGCCAAAGCCTTGTCTAGTAGAAAAATGTGCTTTACCGCCATCCTGTGGCATCAATAGGCAATTACAAACCTTTTTCAGTAGGCCTCAATTTCTCACAGCAGATGTTTTTTTTCATTCCGATTGAAGATTTCAGGTCAACTGTTTACATGTGAGGTGATCTATTGTGATCTGTTGTATACATGTGCACTACATTTAATCGGAACAGCCGTTTTATATTTACCACAGTAGTAGTTTTTTTTTTTTTTTACACATTCATTAAAGCAACAGCTTGATAAAAACAAGTTACAAGTAGTTCAAAACAAGTTCTTCATCGCACACAAGGTTTTGGTTGGAAGCCGCCATAATGCTAATTAGTTAATTACCTTTATCAAAAACAAGTATCATTTAGAGGTTACCTGAAAGACAGTGACCGGACGGAAGCTGCTACCCTCTCAAATATGGAGTGCCTCGAATTGTCCTCTTCCCCCTCTTCTTCCGAACTCTCCTCTTTGTAGTAGTCCTCCTCCTCCTTTAGACAGGACAGGGTTATCAGCACAAACACAAACGTGAGCTGTGTGTGAATGTTTGTTACTGTTGCAGGATCTTGACGTAACCGTCATGACAGTGCCGTTAGTGACAGAACTCTAAATGGGAATTTCCTAGGCTGGACACTACTGTTTGTGTAGGGCTTGCGTATTTTAAGTGCAGCAACAAAATGAATTTGCAGCATAACTGAATGATTAGCGTGGTTGAGTCCTTGAATGACCTGCAAAGAGAAGAAGTGTTGGCCCGGATTTCCGCGACACAGCGAGCCGGAAGACCTTTTTAGGACCAGAGTGACGCCGCTGGGATTCTCCCGTAACTTCTTCACGAGATTAGCCCTGCTCCAGCCCACCTAATGTAATAACAAAACACACACACAAACACGCACACACACAAGTGTGGTGACACAGCGATTCTGCAATAACGTATCAGAGCAGTAACTGAAGACTGAATTTGACACAGAATTCAGCGAAAGCAGGATATTTCTGTGTGCTCTCTCACATGGTGACAGTGCATCCTGCAATTACGTCACCATCTGGTGAAAAAATGGTGTCTACTACAGAAGATCCAAAATTCATTCGCCCTTGACTTTTACACAGAATGCAGCAGAAGCAAGATATTGCTTATGTCTGGTGTCAGCTCCACACCCGTGTATAATATAATACCACCTCAGAAGGCGAAAAATTACCGGGTAGTCTTCGCCCCCACCTACCTATGGAAGTCAGGCGGAAAAGTTGGTTTTATTACAAGCAGTAGCCTCTTTAGCACAGATATCCCATATTGCCGCATCAGAGCAGAAACACAACATACAGAATTGATCCACTTTTAGGATTTACACAGAACCCAACGAAAACAACTTCTATTGCAGACCGTAGCTTCTTTTACACAGAACATGAGAGCCGTAACAGAAGATCCAGAATTTATCTACCCTAGGCGGAATATTTTTGGCTAGGCAATCGGAGTTTCATAGGATTAAATATGTCCATGTGTTTTGTTTTTACTTGTTATTAAAGTTAAGGGAAGGGCACTTTTTTTCCTGCATGCAACGTGACTGACTTTTGCATTTTGTTTTTGTCATTACAGTTCAGACTGAGTGTTTCAATATAACAACTTTTTCTTTTTCACACTTGTATAACAGTTAAGAATGTTAAAAAGTGTGATATGGATCTGTGACTTATTATACTCCACATTATGTCTTTTGGGTTATTCATGCGTCATTAAGACTGAGTGTGTTATTGTTTTTAGATTTTTACTAACAGCAGTGGTTAATTCTTTTTTACGCTCTTATCACAGTAAAGGATGTTTTAAGTGTCATCTTAAGCTGTGCCTGAACACATTAGGTTTTATGATCGATTATTTCTCTTTTAGTGTTTGTATTTCCTATGGACAAAACTCACCACAATCTGGTTGTTGACTTTGATCACTTCATCTCCAGCTAAGATCTTTGCAACATCATTTGAAGGCTAAAGAATGATAAAAAATAATAATAAAAAAAGGGCACATAAGGACAACATAAGTGGCACGAGGGCATAGTAGAGAAAGTTGCAGAGTGGGGAGACATGATATAACTCATTGTTTTCTGATCCGACACCAGACGGTAAAACTTAAATATCACAAAACAGTTCATCAGAGTTTAGCTAGTAATATAATGAATTGAGACACTACATATATTATATCTTATACATTCATTAATTCACCTTGTAAACCAAAACAATGGGCCCAAACAACTCCAAGCCGTATTTAAAAAGGTCAAATTGTGATAAATATATGAGATATTTTTTGTGATAGTTGTTGACCTTCACCCACAGAGAGATCCAACTGTCCTTGTACCAGCTGATGATCACTACCCCCAGCCCTCAATCACTCCCCTGTTTAATTTACTGGCTCAATTAGCTTTGGTTTGCTCTGAAAACAAATCCACAGATTGTCCCTGATTTTGATCACTTCAATCAAAATTAGCAACCGCTCGTAGAGATTAATAAAGAGATGGAACCACAGTGCAAAGCTCTCCATTGTGATGCAGAGTGTAAAGTCGAAAGATAACAATTGAAAACTACGTATCGCATATCTGGCTTTTATGTCGCTGATCTCTGTATATGGGGCCCTCTTGGAATCCCTGTGTTTATCATCATTCTTCTGAAAAAGGAATCACCTTTTAGGGGTCTCAACATTCCCAAAAACGCACCAATTTTTAAGCACACGTATCCTGGTAAAATGTATTTATTTTTCAGATTCTGAATAAGAATCCACAAGATAGTTTAGCAATGCTAAAATGATAAGCATTTTTTTTCTTATGCCAGTGATTCTAAAAGTGTGGTACGTTTACGTCAGCAACTCTCTCCCGTTGACAAACCTTCCGCTGTCCGTGATCCAAAAGGTTTCTTTTTATTGTATTTAGTTTCTTTACAGCGGTTAACTTTAAGTTATTATACCACATTGTACAAATGTAGATTCAAAAGTAAATAAAGTGAATGTTGACAGTGTATAACACATTTATTTAAGTTTGTGCTTCCACTTGGCTCTGTGGAAAGAGGCAAGCTCATGCCAAAATTCATCTTTTAGTGTTAGAAGTTGAAATGAATGAGAATTGAAGGTTTTTAAAGATTGTTGTTATGGGGTGGTATAAGTTGCTGAGACAGTCTGACCTCTGCTGCCGTTCCGGTCACATAGTGGTTACTGGAGCCAATGGATGTTATCTCAATGCCCTGAAACAGACAAAGACAATGAAGGAGAAAATAAAACTCGCACGCACACACGCAGACTGGTAAACAAAGATGGAGCACTCAAAACAAACAACACACTCGCTGTGTGAAATATTGATGTCTGTCTCCAGATGTATTGACAGCTGGCTCGGTAATTAGCCATGAGCTTGCGCTGTTTTAGTACATTCCGCCATAAGAGCAAACTCATCTCACCCTGGGGACACAATCGATATGTTTCACATGGCTACACAAAGCAGAGTTACACTCCTTGCCAACTTTTTCAGACTGTTTTGCCACTAAAAGAGCACTCTTTATCACAGAAATGAAACATTTTTTAAAATGTGCTTAATTTTGTACTTTGCTAGAAAATCACAATAATAAGTCATTTCACTTACGACAATTTTAGTACCCATTCATCTCTATTTTAGTCATAGAAAGCTAATAATTTATCTCCAAGAGAAAACAAAGAAAATTTGTCAAAATTACTCTATATTCCAATTCCTTGTGAGAAGCTGCTGCCAAATAAATAAATGTCTGTTTGTGAAACTGAGTAAAATTAACAGATTCTATGTGTCTAAATCAAAGTCAAAATGAAATTATTCAATACAAACTATTTTTGTCAAATGTTTTTTTGTTTTTTTTAAAGAGCAGAATGTCTGAATATGTATGATGCAGATTACAAAGAGCGATCAGGAGTGTTATTATGATCATGCAGTAGGAAAGCCTGTCACTTAGTGAGAAGGGAAGGAAAGTGAACTGAATGGGATTCAGAAAATGATGCAGGAGTAAGATGCTTAAAGAGGCAAATGAGCGAAAAGGAGGTAAAATCGCTGCTTTTAGTGCATCAGCTGAAGCACAGTGTATTGTTCATCAGGTTTCATAAGACATGAGTGAGAGAAAAGAAGCAGACGATGACGTAAACTAACGTTGAAATAAGTTTGGTGTGTTTAAAGGTCAGCATGATGGAAAACTACACAATATTAAAAATTACCAGCTGATCTCCTGGTGAAGCGGGCACCAGGTCAACGCTCTCCAGCTGCGTGGTGTTGGTGAGTAGAGCCTTTGGGCTGCAGGTCAGGATCTCGTCGCACACTACCACCAATTGACGGCACTTTTCACACAAAAAATACCATGTAATGATAAAAAAGTGGGATAAAATAGGACACATTTGAAGCAACTTACCACAGAGATTATGTCCTTCTCCTTCTCGTAGACACTTGTAAGTTTCTGTTGGATGGGTAAAATGTCACACAGTCAATGTGTGTGTCATACAATGTTGCTGACTGATATTGGTAATGATATTGATTGGTAGTGTTTTGCGGAAATAGGGCAATCTCACAAAAAAAAAAAAGTAATTTCCTGTTCACCCCATGAATCAGTCACAACTGGTTTTATTACTGAAGCCTACGGGCAGGGCTATAGTTGGTGCATAATACAATGCTGTCTTGAGATACCAGTTTAATTCATTTAAATATGATCTGTGATATTCAAAATTCGGTATTCACAGATTTTTGGTGGGGAACCGATCCTCTGTTATTTGTTTAATAACATGACTGCAATGGCACCATCTGGTGGCATCTTGGTGCTGAGGACGCAATTTGAAGTGCGTTCTTTTGGGGGGCGTCAAGTACTCAATCTTCGCTACTGGCAGCAGACCTCAGTCCATATCGGCCACTGTACATTTCCACTCCTCCCCAAAGAACATGTTCTTCATGTTATCATTATACGGTGTTGTGTGTAGAATGAAAAGTGAAAAAGACGTTTATTCCATTTTGGAATAAAGCTGTTAACAACAAAATGTGTATTAATTATACATGTACAAACGCATACAGTATATGTAAACAGCCACTCACTTTCAAGTGCACTGCCTAAAAGTTGCTTTTGGATGGACAATGAGATCGAAAACATGAGAGGAGGAAAAGGATGGCTGTTTACACAACACAGACCACTCAATGAACTCCCAAGTGCAACACCACCCCTTTACTAAGCTCTTTCGCAAGCCCCTAATGAAATGTTGATCACATGAAGGTTTGTGAAGGGCAACTAATCTCTGTGAAATTGCAACAAACCATCCTCATTAGCAGGATTTCTTATTTTTTTTAAACTAATTACAAACTGCGATAGGAGCTATGACAGCCAGAGATACTCGTCTCTTTTTTTCCCCCAGCATTTCAACACTGAACATTCACACCTGAGACTGAAGATTATGCTGGGTTTTTTTCCCTCTCACATCACATCCACCACAGGAGGAAATGAGATGACTATGGCCACAGGTTCACAGAAAATAATGTTGTTCTCACATAGACAGTGACCATAACTAATGAGAGCCTGCAGCATGTTTCCACATTGCTATTTTTTTTTTTCACTGGGAGACTGCAACACACACAACTCAAGGTTTAACAATAAAACATGTCTCAGAGTGAGACTAGCAAAACCAAGGCCCAAAAGTCCCCCTTTTAAGTCCAGCCAATAAATGACTCCAAGCAAATCAATCACATTACACCAAAACGACACAATGGTACCCATTTTAATCGAGTTTGGAGTAGGGTTCTACTTAACAATAGTGTGGCTTGCTGTACCAGAAAAGGTGCTACATTATACTATATTATATATATTATATTTTTTTACCTTAATTTAGTAGGAAATGGTGCAAAAATACAGTTTGACTAATTTACAAGACGATAAACCATTGTTCATTCTTCAAGGCATACCAAAAAGCAGTAATGCAAAGTAACTAATATATTAGTCCAAAGGAACACATATTTGTCATATTTAAAAAAAAATAAAAGAAAAAGTCAAGGCATTGTCTTTCATGTGATTCAAATTAGTTTTGAAAAATGCAACCATCATTTTTTAAATTTAATATTTAAAAAAAAAACTGTTTTATAGTAATTATAATCTACTGGTATTTTAGTATTAAATAATTGTAAACGAAAAAATGAAGTCAATACAATAAAACAATGGTTAAAAATGTTGACTAATTTAAATATTAAAAAATATGTTTCACTCAAACATATGCAATTCCCATGGCATAAAAGCCCCAATCTTTACCTTTTCGTATTTACTGTATGTATGCATGCTAATTTGTTTAAAGGACCGACTATTTGAGTGGATATAAAGACAAGGTATTGTGTTATGTTGGGTTAGTAGCACAGTGTGTCCGCACGTGTATGTGTGTCTGTGTATGCCTTTGGTCCAAAGCTGATCTATCTGTGGTTGTCAAGGAAACAAAGTCAAGAAAAGAAAATAAGGCAACGCAAAAATAAGGCAACGCAAAAGACAAAACGCTTAATTTAAGGTTCAAATATGCAAAAACATTCGCCATATATTGATTTTTTTTTCTTCTTGCTTTACAGTCCAAAACAGTGTCATTAACCTCTGTTCTGTCGACCCGGAACAAGTTTACATTCATCAAATGTTTTGTATTTGCCAGCAGGTCAACAGCCAGCTATAAAAAGACTCGTGCTTGCACCAGCTTCTCATTTTTCCGCATGACTGTTTTACTTAACCTCTCTAAAGATTACACTTTTAAAGCTTGAATGAATCATTTAAATATATTCATATAACATCCAAGAGCTATACTTTGTCCCCAGGCTCACCTTACAGTTTGAAAGTATAATACACTTTAAAAGCCATCATGGTACATACAAATGAATGGGCATGAATTCATTTGTAATTTTTTTTTTTTTTCTGTGGCACCTTATCCAAGTTTTTGTGCTCTTTCTGGAACTCCCCAAGACGCCACAAAATGTAGCCAAAGCTGACAAAAAGAAAAGAAAAAACATTCACACTCACATTCGCACCTATGGTCAATTTAGAGTCTTCAATTAATCTAACGTTAATGTTTTCGGAATGGGGGAGGTAGCCGGCGTACGTGCAGAAAATCATAAAATCATACTATCAGATCCACATTGCGTAAAATGTAAAGCCTCCAATTAAACTTTTGAGCCAACATTCAGTTTCATAGTTCACAAAACCTTCAACCTTGGTTGTGCTTTTCCTTACTGGCTGAGCAATTTAAACGTAGTCTGAGCTCAAACCACAGCAGGCTCGAGAGACGGCTTACGTGGAACAAACACCAGCTGACTTCCTAACGCGGTGGCCCTCAGGCTGATGGAAGGCAACACAACACACATACTCGACTAAACAGGAAATAAGAGTCCTTTCTTTGGTGTCAAGCATGAGAAGCAGCTCTCCTGAGAGCCGTGACTGATAAAATGCTGTGCTACTGATGCGACTGATGTGTTTGTAACGCTTATCGGAACACACGCGCCAGCTGTAATGTGACTCACTCACACAGACAAGACATGCTACAAGTACATGTGTGTGGATGTGAATGAACACACACTTGCTGCACTCTTACAATGCAGCAATGACAGCTGCAAGAACTCATGAGATTAATCCCGTCTGTCGTTGCAATGACGTCTTTGATGAAGAGTTGTGAGTGTAGCATTATTTTTCAATAATCAATTGTATAATAAAATGGTGCCTTGACTTATGAGTTTAATTCGTTCTGTGACCACACTCGTAACTCAAAGTGCGCATATCTCAAATCATCAATTCTCACTGAAATTAATGCAAATGTCATTAATCCGTTCCATTTTCACAAAAAACTCCCAACAGAAGTTTTTGTAACGCATGTAAAATATTTTGTACTTTATATAAAAAAATGCAACAACACAATTGTGTTCATTCTGATTTCATGGTTCATTGCCCATTGACATTGTGCTCCTTCTGGTGTGCGCGCCTTGGCCACCAAGGGGCAGTATAATACAGAAATCATAATACATGAAGAGTTTCACAACTAAGTGACTCAGTAAGCTGCAGTAATAGTAATTTTTTGTAGAGGATAAGGAATAGATTACTTGTGAGTACTGTTATATTGTTTGCTTTCATATGTTGGTGCACTGTTTATATTAAAATATCCGTTGCTTAAAAGGGTTGCAACCTCTGCAACATCGATGCTAGTTTGGTTAGCCTGGTCTATGGCGTTTTGCATTGTGTGTTAGAATTAAGATGGCAGACTTTCATAAATTATGTGGTTTGATTAAATACACATTGTATTTTACATTTAATCGTCAACTGGAAACGGTAATAAACAGCTTCAACACACTTTCCCGCTATTACTGCAAAATTCCTATGGCAAAAAAACACGCACACATACCTGGAAAAAAGCCAAAGAAACAAAAAAATATATATATTTAATAATTGCTATAAAAATCGCAAACCAAACACTGAAGCCTGAAAAAAGGGACGCGCATAAATTATCTAAAACATGAGCATACAAAAACATACACACAGTCCCAAGAATCCAAAAAAGGAAGTGAGCGAACAATAGGCTGGCATTATAATGCACTGTGTACAGTGACTTATCATTGAGTTCTGATCTCACCACTAAGTCACCTTTAGTGCACTTCCAACTTGCGTGTGGAAAACATCCTCTGAGTCAGCTCCATTTCTCTCCTCCACACCACTGGTCAATAAGATACTGTTATTGTATCTTCACTCGAACACACTCATGCTCCTATTTTTGACACCAGATTTATTTATTTTTTGCGTTTCACCTCCTTATCAGTTGCATCATCATTTTCACAGCTGATGCAGCCATAAGGAATGGAATGAATCAGCAGTGACAAATTCCTGGGTGACGACAACAGCAACATCCAGGTTTTTGAAATGATCTGACAGGCCGGTATACATCTGTTACGTTCTGTAAACATTTGTTCCTTGTTGGAAATTTCAATCTGAAACCGCAGGTGAGCTGGAGTCTATGGCAGCTGACTTTAAGAGGCGGGGTACAACTTGGACTGGTCGCCAGTTGCGGCAGTTTTGCTTTCTTTGTATTTATTTATTGATAATTAAAAGCGGACTATTCAAGTTAGTCAATGTAGATTTTTTTAAATGACTCAACTGTCTGTAAAACGGTTAGGACATTAACCAAAAGTATTGTGCCATAGTTTTACACCTTCATTAGGTGTAGATTTTTTTTCCTAATGTTATACTTTCACATTCACCACTATTTCTCTCTGTGTTTAATACAATACAATAAGAAACTCACAAAAAACACGAGAACTACGACTGTTTCTATCAAGTACCACCTCAAAAAACACACAATGCAGAGGTTTTATTCCTAAAAAGTATATTTAATTGTAAGCTACTGTAACATTAAGCACAGTTTAAACATTAAAACTGCGCTTAAATATAGGAAAATTAAAAAAAAAAAAAAAGATTCAATTCAAATGTATTGCACATAGAAGTTAAATAAAAAACTAATCTAAATACTGTAAATGTTTGAAAACAAACTGATTATATGCGGATGTATTAAACTTAAAAGTTAAATGCAACTCAACTCTACTTAAATGTAATGTACTGGATCTAAAAATAAGTTTAAGTGACTGGAACATTATGCACAATTTGAATATTTAATTTGGTGTTTCTTTTGCGTACCCATACAGGAAGCCCACGGGCCACGAGTGGAACTAGTACCACACTTTGAGAATCACAGATCTACAGTATCTAATGTAAAAGCAGAGCATTATCCATTTAGAGAGATAGTAACAGTACCTACCGTGCCAGGCTGCAGTCCAGATCACGACATCAGGGCCTAAATTTAAACTCTTCTAAAATCTGATGGTCTTCCTTCTATCTTCCCACCTATTGTCTTCTCTGTGCTCTCTTTCTCTTATTGTTTTGTTAGTTCCTAAAGTCTGTCAGGCCCAAATGTCCCACATGTTAATAGTCTCTCCTTCCTGCTGCTGTGTTCACTATAACACACTCCCGGGGGAGTCAAAAGTCAGTAAGCAGTCACTGTGTAATCCCTCCTTTAAGTCCTCCTCCTTTGACAATGTCAATAAGTAACTGGCTCGCTCCCTCCACCATGAGGTGTAACAACACATCAGAGCTCTTCCTATCTGCTTTCCGTTTGACAGTCAATCCTTAAAGGACCTTGTGCTCCAATTTCTCCCCCACACCCTGAAAAACAAACCCCCCCCCCCCCCCCCCCCCCATCAGTCACATGTCCACTGTCCAGCCCTCCTCTGTCCTTAGTCTTCAAGGAACAAGCGCCTTCAAATATGCTAGGAATGCAGAGATAACGCATGTGAGGTGGGTTAAAGAAAAGGGGAGCTTGTGCTCCTGTTTGGTTTCAACAAGTTTTAGTTCCTCTACATTGAGAAAATCTTCCTCTTTTTAAATATATTTTAAAAAAACAATCACGTTTTTCTATCATGCATGCAAGAGAAGTGGAAAATAATTAACTGACATGCTGCTCAACAGGACAAACAGGAGTGGAATGACCTTTTTTCCCCCCCCTAATCGGACGGATAGAGACAGAGCCCCACCAGGAATAGCGAAAGTTGACAACCCCCGCCCCCCCCTAGAAAAAAATAAAAAAGGTATAATTGCCTAAATTAATAGTTTCAACAACGAATATACCACAAATCATGATTGCAAATGGTTGAATATCTTTTCAAACACATCTTAGGACATTACGCTTAAAAATAAATGCCTTGTTTGATTTGGGGAAAAATTTTACCGTCGGTGCGTGTGTACAAGTACTGTCCACGAACAACAGAGGCTAAACTTAGCTCCTCCACGATATACAAAGCATTTCTCTCAGACTTAATGTATCACTTTAACATACTTCCTTGACACCAATTCCTATCTAGACAGGGCTTTGGCACCATCTTGTGGCATTCTAGGGCATTTCAGTTAGGGTACAAATAATGTATCTGCTAACAGTTGGGGAAAGGTTCCACAGAAAAAGAACCCAAATAGCTGAAATCGTGAATCGTGAACAGCCAATAGGAGGCCAGAGGGGCATTACTGTAAAATCATAAATATACCAAGGCAGCATATGCTGGACTAATTGTCTGCATGTTTGTCTCAAAGTCCCAGGATTGAAATCTCGCCTGCAGCCTTCCTGTGTGGCGTTTTTATGTTCTCCCTGTGCTTGTGTGGTTTTTCGGGCAGTTTCCTACCACATTCCAAAAACATGCATGTTACGTTTGCTGAAAACTAAAAATTGTTTCTTTGGTTTGTGTCAATGGTTGTTCATCTATACCTGTAGCTCCCAATACATACACATATATATATACATACATATACACACACACATAAATATATATATATATATATACACACACATATATATATACACACACACACATATATATATATATATATATATATATATATATATATATATATATATATATATACATACATATATGTATACATACATATATGTATACATATATACATATATATACACACACACACACACACATGCATACATATATACATATGCATACACACGTATATATATATATATATATATATATATATATATATATAAACATACATACATACATACATATGAAGGACAAAGCAGAAGCTAGCTTCTGCTTCGTCCTTTGTGGTGCGTCCACTGTGGGCGCGATGCAGGAGTGGGGGTCGGAGTTATTATAGGGCACCCAGACCAGACTGCAGTTCCGTAGCTCCTCAATGAGAGTAGACTTTGAACTCCGTAAAATTAGTTCTGCCTGTGTCGAACAGCAACCTATGACTGTATCTGTATTAGAGCAGAATTGGTGCGTGAGAGTTAACTGTTGCGATAAACCCATTTTAAGTAGGACTCCTGATATAGTGTTGTTTCGTTCGCGAACGTTTCATTCAAAAGAGAAAATCTTTTCAGTCAACGTAATGAACTTAATTAGTTTATGAAATGATTTCGTTCTTTGAGCTCTCCCGCCGTTGGCCAGCCCGCTCGGACCGGAAGCAGAAGCGTTCGAGCCGGCTGGGACCGGAAACAGAAGTGTTCTGTGCAGTCTCGATGTGTTAATTGAGACGCGCAGCTGGTGCGGCGGAGAAGATCCGGTCAATTTTCAAAATAAAACACTTTGACACGCTTATTGCAATACAACAGAAATGTGTTTCTATGTACCCTGTGATTGGCTGGCGAACAGTAAATGGGTGTACCCCGCCTCTTGCCAAAAATCAGCTGGGATTGGCTCCCGCTCACCTGCAACCCTTATGAGGACAAGTGTTGTAGAAAATGGGTGGATGGATAAAGACCAACCTTTTGTACAATTGCCCCCAGTTCTTTGCACTGGATGAAGATTTTCTTGCTGGTCGAACGTTCGCTCAGCTGGGAGAGCTGATACCTGACAAAACAAAAGTTGCACTTCATCACGATAGCACAACAGCATTTAAACACATGGTAAATGCCAAAGTTGAGCACAAAAGATTCTTCCCATAGAAAATAATACAAAGGAAAATTACATGCTTCAGGGTTAGACTCTAGCCATCATAAAACCTTTTATAACCGTTTGTTTTAAGGAACATTTTAACACTCCTAACTACAATGGAGAGGAAAGGGAATATGTTTGTTGAGCAACACTGTCACCAATTGGCATTTTACTGTATAGTTACAGTATGTCTGGTACACATGTACTTTTGAATTAATTCATATTCAACATCGTTGGTTGTGAAATAGTTACAAAAATACAGTATGTGCCATTTATCAATAATCTTCTCTGGTCATTTTCATACCAGTCATTATGTTTATGGCTACATACTATTTATGTTAGCATCTGCTTGTTAAAATGTATCTGTTTATGGTATTGGTGTTTATGTCTAAATATTTAGGGATATAGTTTATATTGTACTGAGCAGCCTTGCTCTTTCCTATGTAGTTACTATTTCTTCTCTTCTATGGTTATCATCACAGGAAGCCTTCTGTGATGGCATCACACCTATGGAATTAATCCTTTCAATACTCACTGAACTGAACTGAAGTCTACAATTTGACTTTGAGACATAATAATGATGAAATAACTCCACATTGCTGAGAGTTGCCTATGTGTCCAAACTTTAGGGGTAGCCTGTAAATTAAAAATAAATACATAAAAATGTTCACATTTTCAGCCAGAATGTTAAATAAGTTGTGCTTTTATTACACAATTGACACTACTCTTATTAAAGCCTGACTTGGGTAAAAATAGCATTTGGCATACAGTGTGTGTAACAGTTAGATAACTTCCCTCTTCACCGACCTTTTCAGTAAGGAGAAGAGTCCTTTGGCAGTGGCGATGAGCTCCACCACTGCGTGAAGCACACTGGTGGACAACTTGGTGGCACTCTGCCCATCGTAGTTGTTCTGGCGCCAGCGGCCCTGGATGCCCATCTGCAAGTTGTGGGCCACGCTTCGCAACTTTGCCGTCAGGCCCTGCAGGTTCTCCCCAGTGTCACCATATGACTGACAAGGACAATTTACAAGACAATTTGAAATCTTAAAATATTACTATTACTCAAAGGTTGAATGCATTTTAAATGGTAAACATGCTCAAAATTATTACGTTTAGCTGGGTCGACATCTAATGAGGAGGACTTTATAGACATTTTTCATATCACATGGACTTGGGGTGGCAAAAGCTCAAGCATTCTCTGTGTAATCAAACCCTTACATGTGATTTGAACAATCCAAATGGACAGCACGGTGAACTAGTGGTAAGCACCTCTGCCTCACAGTTCTGAAGTTCAAACCTCACCTCTGACCCTTCTGTACACCGTGTGTTCTCGCTCCTTTCCTAATCAAGTCCAATCAGTATACCGTAATCAAACACAGCTGGACTCCAATGAAGGTGTAGAACCATCGTAAGGATGATCAGAATAAATGGACAGCACCTGAGTTAAATATATGAGTGTCACAGCAAATGGTTTGAATACTTATGGCTGTAATATTTCAGTTTTTCTTTTTTAATAAATCTGCAGAAATTTCAACAATTATTATTTTTTTCTGTCAATATGGAGTGCTGTGTGTCCATTAATGTGGGGAAAAAATGAACTTAAATGATTTTAGCAAATGGCTGGAATATTAAAAAAGAGCAAGAAATTGAAGGGGGTCTCAATACTTTCCATACCCACTGTATTTATATATATATATATATATATATATATATATATATATATATATATATACACACACACATATGCATATATACATAGATATACATACACACACTGTAGTAATATATTGACATGCCATTTTTCTAATGAGAAGAGTTTTATGTTGAGACATCTAAAGCCCAAAATGAATAGAATTGCTTGACTGCAGTGAATTAGATCAGGATATATAGCCTATAATAAATAGGATTAAATTACATAAGAATTTAATCAGAGGCAATTGCAAGAGAGTAGGAGCAGGTTGCATTCAGGACGCCGTCATCGGGGGGCAAGAGGTTTGTTCCAGTCGGGCTTTGTTGTTACATATCAACCAGTGGCACTAATCCACAGTTACCGAGTGGACATGAATTTTTCATGGATTTATCCAAGCTGTAATGACGTAACGGCCCACTTGAAAGCATTTACTCTCCTCCATGTGATGCATGGTTTCATGAATGAGGACGGTCACAAGCCAAACAGGCGGCTGGATGGCGCTCTATAATGTAAATGTAAACTGTATAACTTTGCATGTGTATCTTATCTTATGAAACCGTTTCACGCAAGCGTCTGATCTTAAATCTTTACATAACGGTTCACATTCATAGAGCGAGAGTCAGCATGAAGACTCCTGTCTGCTATTTGGCAACAGGTTTAAGTTGCTTGAGCTGCCAAGTGCGGCATTCACTGACTGTCGCATCGCACTGTCCTGCTCAATTAGTCTACAAACACACTACTGCTGCTTAAGTGTTATAAATAAAACAACCTCACAAGTGGTTACCCTGAGGTAATTGGACATTGGGATTAAAGTAGTGGTCCCATAAATTTGCATGCAAGTACACTAAAGGGACAAAAGTCTCAGACACCTGACATTACACTTACACAAATAGAAAATGGAAGGAAAAAACAAATCCAAAGCTATTTAATAGGGTTGAGGTCAGGGGACAGTCAAGCGCTTCCACTCCCAGTTTATCTAACCATGAACCTTTTAAGGACCTTATTGGAGCAGAAAACGGTCTTTCCTAACTTGTTCCCACAAAGGAAATACTGTTCATTGGTGCCTTGAGATAAGAGTTTTGAGATGCTAACAGTCATTCAGCAAATGTTTTTGGTTTGACTTCGAGCAAAAGTTTGACACACGAGCACTGTATGGTGAAGTAACTCAAATCAATAGATTTCACATTAAGCAGCACGTAGTTTGGCAGGTACTGAACAATTCTTCAAAGAAGAAGCTTCCAACTGTTTAATGCCACTTAGTTTACTGTCAAACGAACCATAAAACAAAGAGAATTACACATTGTGTATTGAAACCAACCACATAACTTTGCCCTCAAGTCCACCAGCTTAATGGTACCACATAATTGGAAAGACAGACATAACTATGCGGCAGTGTTATAACGCTTTAAGAAGCAGATATTTGAACACAAACAGTGCAGCAACCCATGTAGACAGACAATATACTATAACACTACTCAGAGGGATGTATTCTTTATTCTCTGTGAAAAATGACTATTACTATGGCAGCTTACTGAGTCACTAGCAGTAGTAGAAGTAGTAGTAGATACTATCTTTGTGTCTGCATGACTGTATTAAACTTCTCTCCTGTGTCCAAGTTGTGCACACCAGAAGGTGTTGCATCGGATTAAAAGTGAAGACAGGAGCTACACTTAGTCAGGCCATAGCCTTGTCTAATACACACATGCTTTGCTATCATTTTGTAGCATATATAAGTCATTGCAAACATGTTTGGGTGGGTGTTGTCAATTACTCGCAAGCATTTCTTTCACCAAATCCCTTCTTAAAGGTCCCCTTCCATCACTGTTGTATTTAGTTTTGATAATGCTTTAAGTCAAGTTAGGGTTAGGTGCTAAACCCTAACCATAACGTGAACCCAAACCCTAACCCCCTAAAAGTTAATTAATACTTTCTGCATCTCCACATGCTGCGTTGGTCCATGTAACATACTCCTGTGTGTAGGGTCCACGCTGACCCCTCTACAGTCGACCGCACGCAGTCCAATTTTTGACCGTGCGAACTCAATGCATATAAAGCATATCATTTTTTAACTCTAATCGTAACCCTAACTAAATCTTTTAAACCTAACCCAAAGTCTAACCTCCGAACCCTGACCCCTAACCTCTGAGCCTAACACTCAAACCTAACAATCTCTTGAGACAAAAAGTGACAGTGAACTTCACGTGCTTCTTAAGGAAAGAACATGATGTTCTACTACAAGATGTACTTTAAATTCAGCATTAGACTGTTAATGCTGTTCAAAAGCAGAGTGCCAGCACTCTAGTATGCACACAAGACATCTACAATATCCTCAAGGCAGACATCCCTAGCTAGACTCTTCATTGCCATGGTGACATACTGTACACAAAATACACATGACTGCGCTTCCCGCCTCACCAAGGAGCACAGGTTCTCCACGGCCTCGAGGATCAGCTCCTGGTGGCCGATCTTGGACACTCCCAGCCTCTCCAGGTCCTCCGAAGTCAACTGGAGCAGATCCATGCCGGAGAGATGCCACTCCGACAAGGCATACCGAGCCAAGGGGGCGTCCAGACCTGGCAGCAGGACATAGGAGGTGGGAAGAATCAGGCTTCTCTTACTGAAAGCCCGTATTTGCAAGTAAAACAGGCCGATACATGCAGCTGGAACATGGACTCTGTAAAAGGATTGGAAGGTTTGGTGCTGGTATTTACTGTAACAAACCACAACACTAGGTACCTTTTGTAAGCCATGTAATAATCATAATGTGAAAGTTTTTGTTTATTTGAAGAGAAAATATGTCCATAAGTATGTATGTAAAGACACTACATCGACAGAAGTATTGGGACAACCAGTCAAGTGCAAATACAGTGGTGGTGCCTTCAGATAGAGGTGGCCCAACCTACGAGTAGCAACGTGACGGGTGGTCACCATTTTGGTAGATTAAAAAAAAATTAATAAATGTAATGAGCACTTTTAATGTCTCTAACATCCTGCATAACAAATAAATTCCATTTTGAGCTTTTCGAGATACAAGCCGTCATTCGGACAGTTTTGAACAATTCTTCAAAAAAGAGGCTTGAAGATATTAAATTGCCAATCCCATTCCTTGTAAAAAAATTAAACAAATAGAATTACACTTTGTGTGTTTAAAACAACCACATTATTTGCCCTCGGATAAGTCTATTTAGTTAAATGCTAACAAACGTTGCAAAACACCATAGACGGGCTAATGAATAGCAGTGTCGCGGTGTTAGACCCCTCATAGCAATGGATATTTGAACACAAATGATGGCTCCATGTCTAGCCCCCAGGTAGCCAAGGTGTGCACACCAGAATGAGCAGCACAATGTCCATTGAATTCAAGATAAAATGGTTTACATTGTATTTAATTCTGTCATTACTGTATGTTTTTATAAAGTACAATATCGTAGAGTACTATTTTCTCAATATCTGTTGTTTTTGGGGGGAGGCTGGACTGGATTAAAGGCATTGCCTTTCATTTTAATGAGGAAAGGCGTTATAAGCGTGGTCATGGAACAAATTAAACTCGTATCTTAAGGCACCACTGTATAGCAAAATGTGGAATTGTGAGGAATTAAGAGTGAGACGTTTGGGGTGTAAAGGGATTGAATTGAGAGCGCCTGATTCCTCACAGGTTAATCCATCCATCTGGAAGATGGAGACTACCCCAGCGGGTTATCTTGGATGAATTACCTGTCAATCAGAGGTATTGCATCGTACCGAATCTACCAATACACTCACCCTCGCTCTCTCACTTTGGGTGCATTGAACGCATAATTCAGAATGAGACAGGCTAACCAACAACAATAATGGAGGGGAATGAGACATTAGTGTATTGAATTCTCCAACTGAAGGAGACAAATATCATCTGAGAGGACAGTGAGGGCACGCTGCAGCAAAGTGGGTCCTGTGAAGTGTCATACTGCTGTCCACTGCTAAGCGTGTGACGAATTCGCTTGACCGGTGCGTGAACAGTACTGTTTAATACTGTAGTATCTGGTCAGGACTAGAAATGGTACATGGTAGCACCTGCTTTTGCCTATGGAAAAGTGTCAATAGAGAGTAGAGTACATACCGTGAATGATTTGACTTTTCCTTGATCAAGTTCATCCATTTTAAATGATATTTTTAATAGGATGGGAAAATCTCCCATGCTGAATGTTCTGAACTTCTGTTACAATGTCAATTTCTTATTGAGCAGATGCTAACCATGGACATTTCATTTTTCATTTCATTGCGCATGCTTCCATTTCCATTGTGATGTTAAAATCTGAAAGAAAAATAAATAAATAAATCTAACTACGACAGCAACAGATTCCGAGAAGAATGATATTCCGCTTATTTAAGAGAATTGTTTGAGGTTGTCAGGTCCAAGAATGATTCATGGTGAATGCATTAATTGTTCAAACCTAAAATCCTCCAGTTTCTGCCATTCAAATATTGTATAATCTGAAGAAACATATGCAAGTAAGATGTATTTTTTCCCCCTGACGTTATCATTAGCTAATTTCTCATTTTTTGCAAGTCAGTTCACAACATTCACAAAGTTATGGAAACATATTTCGCATAAAAGTCTGAGCAATGCTAGGTAGCTTGTTTTTTGTTTTGTTATTTAGCTGTCGTGCTAAGTGTTGTATATAATTGAGAGTGAAATTTCACTTTTACTTTTGTACTCAAGTACATTTCAGTTTTGTAAAGACTTGAATGAGTACTTGTACTTTTACTAGTGGTTCTACATAAGTATCTGTACTTCTACTTAAATGCAGAGTGTGAGTACTTTTGCCACCTTTGGTTACACGTACAAAGTCACTTTAAAGAAAAGTCTGATGGGGGGGGGGAAGCATGTCACAACACTCCACCGACTACAGCATAGTTGTTGACATGATCAGAGAAAAGTCTGTTATGGCTCCTCCTGGCCACTTCCTGATTCCACCTCCACCTCCACCTTTTACTTCCTAAAGGATTTGTGAGTGTGTGTTTTGTAATCGGTGTGCTTCTATTCGTGACTCCAAAGTAGTTAGGAGGCGAACACAGCAACTAACATAAACAGCTATGGTAGGCAGTGGTGAGAATAGGGCTCACCTTGGAGCCACTGGCACACCGTCTCCTCGCTCCAGGCCGTAATCGGCTCCATGCTCGGCGCGCTGCTCCACTCGCTCAGTCAGCTCCCCGCCGCCTTGGCTGACGTCTACCTGGGCGCCGGGAGGCCGCCGCTAATGCTGCTACCGCTGTTACTGGAGGAAAACGGGGAAGTGGCCCTCGAGTCGGACGAGGACGACGAGTTGCACTCCTTCGTTCAGGTACAGGTGGGTTGGGAACAAAGCCCCTTTCCAACCTCCCCCTGGCGGTCAACTAATGTTAGTGCCCCCCGACTCCCTCCTACTCTCACCTGTGAGCAGTCTTGTATAAAGTATAGTACCTGCAAGCGATACTTGACTCAAAGTACAAGTATCTCAACAGAAAATAACTTTTGGTAGGAGTAAAATATTACGTGACTAAAAGTGTTAAAAGTATCTGACATTTGCTGTACTTAGGTAGGAAAAGTATTTTTTGATAGTAAATGTACTCAAGTATAGGAAGTAAGAGTATTTTTAAAAAGTGAGTGGTTAGAACTTTCATTGTTTTTTTAAAAATAGAAACATTTAAAAAAAATGTTTTACTTGCAATTAGAATTCTTATGAGAAACTGTCATATTATTACAAGCATAAAACTGTTTAGCTGTTCAGAAAGAAGTTATTCAATGGCATTGCTAATTTCTCCATCGCTACTTTATCCTGTTAATGTATATATTACTCTATTACGACGTTGGTATTAATAAAAACAATGATAATAATAACAATAATAATAATAACGATAATAATAATAACAATAATAATAGTATTATAGTATTAGGACTTTATTTTCATAACACAACTTTATTCTTGTAACATTGCAACTTTATTGTCATAACATTAAGATGTAAACCTCTTAACATTTCAACTTTTTTCTGGTAACATTACGACTTTATTCTAACAAGATATGACTTTATTCTTGTAACATCGACATTTTATTCTGGTAACATGTAAATTCTAATCTCGTAACATTACCACTTTCGGGGGGGGGGGGGGGGTACTTAAATAATGAATAACTGGTGAGCAACTTGTGAATTGTTTTTTTTAAACCAGGGTATGCACATCAGATAGACAAATAATATATAAAATAGGAATGTGGAAATTCTGATATTGCAGAACCACTGGTAATTTTTGATAAAATAACAAAAATTTAAGCAAATTCAGCCACAAATAATGGTCTTAAGTTAACTTTCTTTGTTTACTTAAGTATATTGACAAAGTATTTGTATTCTGTTACATTACAAGACTGCCTGTGGGAATGTCCCAATTTAACCAAAAAACACACCACATGGCATCATCATAACGCATTACAATAACGCTCCTTATAACACAAGCCTCACTAGCACAGAGTTAAGGCTTTTTTTTTTTTTTTTTTTCATGAGCAGTCACAAGAATCCTAATCCAAATCCTCTTTACTGGTCAGGAAATTTTAAGGAATTCATTTTGTTGTTTAATTGTTCCTTTAACCCATCGAAATATGTGGAAATTCTAAATGTGTGTGTGTGCGTGTATGTGTATATACATATGTGTGTATATATATATAATTTTATTTTTATTTTTGACTATATATAGGTTAAAAAAATTGTATTTCTTCAAGGTTAAATAAATCCATTCATCCATCCATTCTCAATACTGCTTATCCTGTTCAGGGTCGCGGCGCACTGGAGCCGAGCCTAGCTGAATTCAAATTATTAATTTATAATTATTTATCCACATCTACATTCAACACAGGCACAGATTTGCCCTAGTTCCTATTGTATATTCACACATATTAAACAATTTAGATAGAATATGTGTATACTTAAATATAATTCTGTCTGTCCTGGTGTCCTTGCATGACCTGTTAAAGCAAATGTTTATGGATACAAACATCCATCCATCCATTTTCTGAGCCACTTCTCCTCACTAGGGTCGCGGGCGTGCTGGAGCCCATCCCAGCCATCATCGGGCAGGAGGCGGGGTACACCCTGAACTGGTTGCCAGCCAATCACATGGCACATACAAACAAACAACCAGTCGCACTCACATTCACACCTACGGGCAATTTAGAGTCGTCAATTAACCTACCATGCATGTTTTTGGGACGGAGTGCCTGGAGAAAACCCACGCAGGCACGGGGAGAACATGTAAACTCCACACAGGCGGGGCCGGGGATTGAACCCCGTTCCTCAGAACTGTGAGGCAGACGCTCTAACCAGTCGGTCACTGTGCCACCAATATTTTATATATTTAATATATTATTTTAATATGGGGACGTGCACACAAAGATCACAAGTGGTGATCAAGCACCTGTCCTTTTGCCCTGGATGAAAAAAAATACCTTTGTTTACCGCAGCCCTTTTTTTTTACCCTGTCCATCATCAATTGCACCCAAAGCGTTTTGATATTTCAGGGTCATTTGTACCTATTCTCCCTCAATTTATTTGGGGTTAATCAGATAGACTTTAAATTGTGACAGGTGTGTGCTGAGCCCCATTTAACATGGGTTTGAATGCAATTGCTTCTGAACACATCCACATCCCCTTTTATGACAGGGTGTGTGCACTTGTGCAACTACATTATCCTAGTTGTTTATTTTTACTTCCCCTCTGTTTTTTTTTTTTTTTTTTTTCAATTGAGTTGTACGGGTAATAGGTTAACTGACAGTGGAAAAAAGTTTTTAAATGATTTATCTTGGGCTCATTTTTATATACCACAAAAAAACTGCTATTTGAAGAGTGGTGTATACATTTTTTATATACATTATAGCTTCCTGTCACATTCTTGGTAATAGTTTTTTTTTATTATTGACTGTGTTGATTGTGTTAACAGAAATCAATAAACAAATATATAGAACTGTTTTTTTTCATAATAGTATGAATACTACTATTACTCCCCCCCCAAAATGTCTGTGCTCATACCTATTTGAATATATGTTTTGTACTGCATGTAATAATATAACTCATACTGATGAGTTAAAAAAAAGTTTTATATTTGATATGAAAAATGAAATACATATATTTTTAGAATACATATATTTGAATAAGCTTCAGGAGATTTTTTTATCGTGTTCATTTTTTATTTTTTCAGAGTTATTATTGTTTTAGAAAAAAATTATATGCAACATAACAACAAAATAAATCTTTTTTGTCATTTCAAAGTTGAAGCGTGATGAATTACTGCAGTGCATCTTGGGTAGGATAGCGAATTAACGTTTGCCAAACGTGTGCTGAGTCAGGACAACATCCGGGCATTTCTTTCGCTTGACAAGTTGCGGAAGTGAATCCATAGACGATGGTGACGTTTTACGACGACGAAAACGCGAGTACAGACACGAAATACGGCGAGTTGAGAAAGTATTTTCTTGTCTCATGACATGTATAATGTAATCCCTCCAAACAGCTCGCCTGTTGAACGTCAGTCACCCTTCCTGAAACTGGCAACACTTTCAAGAAAGACGTTTTAAGTCATTTAAGAGCTGCCCTTTGTTTAATCCCTTTAATCGATAGAACATAGAGTACTTTGGACCAGTACCAGCTTGTGCATTCTTGCCAGAATCTCTCGTGTTTTAGTCTTATTCAGGTTTGGTCATTTTTATTGAAAATGTTCTGTTTGAGGTGTTTAGCCCAGCCCTAAATATCTGAGATACAAATTCAAGTCCCGACATGTTACAGAACACACCCATTACTGAAGTCGCAAGATTCTTTATTTCTGGAAGACACAAGAAGCCTTTTTGCAGAGAAAGCTTGAACATAATACTGTACAATGGTGCCACCAAGGATGACCACATCTGCCTCTGATTCAGTCAACTTTCACAACAATTATATTTGTAATATGATGGTTTTGTGGTTAGCACATCCGCCTCCCAGCTCTAAGGTTGAGGGCTTGAATCCACACATTCCTGTGTGGAGTTTGCATGTTCTTGCGTGGGTTTTCTCTGGTTTCTGTGGCTTCCTCCCATATTCCAAAAGAATGCATTTTAGGCCTACAGCATCCATCCATCCATCCATTTTCTTCACTGCTTATCCTCACTAGGGTCGTAGGCTGCTGGAGCCTGTCCCAGCTATCATTGGGTGGGAGGCGGGGTACACCCTGAACCGGTCGCCAGCCAATCGCAGGGCACATATAAGCAAACAACCATTCACACTCACATTCACACCTACGGGCAATTTAGAGTCTTCAATCAACCTACCACGCATGTTTTTGGGGTGAGGGAGGAAACCGGAGTGCCTGGAGAAAACCCACCCTGGCACGGGGAGAACATGCAAACTCCACACAGGCAGGGCCGGGAGTTGAACCCCAGTCCCCAGAACTGTGAGGCAGACGTGCTAACCAGTCGCCCACCATGCCGGTCGCCTACAGCACACTGAGCGAAATGCCTGAACGCCACTGAGCTATCATGTGAGCGGGGTTCTCAAACTGCTTTTCACGAGTGGCAGGCCATTGGTAACTAGTTGTGCTGCAATTCAAAATTTGAACAGCAGGTGAATGGCATCGCAACATCAATTGAATTGAGAGTTTCCCGATACTGAGCAAAATCTAGACGGCCACCGTCAAGCCGTACCAATAGAGTATATACAGTAAATATGTATGCACTGTGTTATACAATAATACTTAACCATATTGATAATTACATACATCTAAAAAAGCAAAGCATTTAGAGACCCTATCACCAAATGTAACTAATTAAAAAGTGCCTATCTCTGTCATTTTAACAAGTGAATTTAGAATGAATAAATAACTTTATTCTCATAATACTAGCGAAATAAAATAATTATACAAGGTGTCAGAAAATGTTTCCCCTTCAATGTGGGCCCGACGGTCAACCAGGATGTATTCAGAGATATCCTGCGGCATTTTCTTTGTTCTGTGCAAGATAAGAGACAAGAGTAATGCATTTGCTCACAGTGCCTTGAGCATCCAAGAGTTCCTGGTTAAGAAGAACATCGCCACATTAGAGCAAACTTCCTCCTCATCCGACCTGGCTCGGTGTGAATTTTCTATTTTTTTTTCTTCGTCACTTTCCCAAGCCCAGTGGAGCCATCAAGGGAACCTTGTGGAACATATCAAGATGTCTGTGATGGCAGAGTTACATGGGATCCCGGAAGAATCCTTCCAACAGTGCATGAAAGTGTGGCAGAGAAGGTTTGGAAAGTGTGCTTGACTCCAGGGAGATTACTTTGAATAGGAAAACTTGTAATTTGTAATTTGGATCTGAAATATATTCTTTGTGACACAGTCCTGGAACATTTTTAACACACCTCGTATTCTCTAGAAAATTGCCTTTTGTTAAAAAATATTTTTTTTAAAAAAGGACTTTATTCTCTTGATGGTTGGTCTTTCTTTCTGAACAGCCTTGACTTTATTCATGCACTCTTGCAGGATGTCAAATTTATGTGATACGTCACAATCATTTCTGCGCTTTTAATTGGTTGAAAGCTAAGGTAGGCAGGAGTATTTGGTTTATTATGTTTGTTTTATTGGCACGCCAGTCCCCATAGGTAGGTATGCACTTTTTCCTAATGATACAACATAATAATTTTATTGAAAATTATTTTGTAGCCCTCAAGCGAGGGTTTGCAGGCACCAGTTTAAGACCTGCCGCGATAAAAGATGGATGCCTTTACATTGGTTACATTTGAAAGTCTTTAAGGTATTCCAGTGTAATCGTAGATAATAAATAATGCAGCCACTCGCTTCTTCTCTCTATTTATGGAAATTGATTCCTTTACTATTGTAGTCTGCGACCGCACTCTCCTGCAGCCATTGCCGTGACAAACGATAACACCGCCGCCGTTTGGAACACAATAACTCTGTTCATCACCGCGCACTGGCTTCTTCCCAGTGAGCAGAGATTGCTAATTACCCCCGCTCAACTTTGGAGCGGCTAATTAATTAGCATCTTGGCTGCTGCGTGGTGCAGACATGGCCTCATTGAGCACAGCTGCATGGGACATATACTGTACATCATAAAGCCTGGAAGTGCTCCCTGTGAAATGTGACCCATGCCATGAATTAAATTTAGCACTGCGATGTATCCCACCGGGGATGAAATGTCTTAGGGGCATTGTTACTGGGAATATTGTGTATATTAGTCCCAGTGTCCTCTGTTGACTATTCGGTATGATGTGTTTTTACGCTTGTTTTACATTTATACTCATAGTTCAAATGAATCCCAATTATACTGGCATCAGTGTGATGCAATTATGCTTTATAAATGGTTGCTAATGGTGGTGCTGAAGGTTTGCTCACTTATAAAGGAATGAACAGTCTCTAAAATTGCCATTCACTCCCATTGACAGCTTTAGAAGTCAAATATCCATGTTAACTGGGAAGGCTGACAGTGAATGAGATTTAAAAAATACATAAAATTTTAAAATGTTGCGTGTTTTTGAGTGAAACAAGTACACTATATGATCCTCAAGTAAAACAGAAGTAGAGTACTTCGTGGAGAAACCTTTGTTGGCAGGCGCAGTGATGAGACGTTTGTTGTTGTTGGTCACCAGATTAGGACTACTCTTGAGTCATGACTCTGTAAATTGTGAAGTGGAACGGAATGTAGCCAATCAAAAAACGCCCTGACTGAGGAACAACTAAGCAGCCATAAGTAAAAAAAAAAGAAAAATTTCCTGATCCACGTCGTTGTTTCGTCAAAAAGTTGGCTCCTCAGACGGCAAAAAGTATTTTCAAAAGCTTGTCTTTTTACATCACGATTTTATAACACTCCCGCCTCCGATCCCTACGGAAACACTCGGGGAAAATCGGTGCGACATATCTTAAAGTGTTTGTTCTTCTTCGTTTTTGTTAGATCATGTGAGATTTCTGCCTTGGAGGACTTGTTTCTAGATCAGCGGCGGAACAGAATATTTGTGTGTGTGATGTTCTGTGTTGAGATTATCAGAGCACAGTACGACTGAAACTGTTCAATGCCTGATTTATTGTTTTTATTTTATTTTCATGTGTAGGGTCTGTAACAGATAAAGAATGTTTTCAGATTTGAAAATCTTTACAGTATGTGTGTACCAGACATGAGGGTGAGCAGCAGAGTACACCCTGGACTGGTCGCAACTTGCAAGGCTAATCGCAGTGTACATGTAGACAAACAGCCAATCACATTAAAACCTTGGGGCGATTTGTCTTCAATGAACCTACCAACCATGTTTTTTTTTATGTGGACCAAAGAACAACCCGTCAGAGCACAGGGAGAACTTGGAAACTCTGTACAGGAAGGCCGAGCTGAGATTCCAACCACAGAACTTCAGAACTGCGAGGCAGCCGTGTTAACCTCCTTTCTACTATGCTGCCGGCAAATCAAATCCTTTTAGAAACAGCGTTTTACTTTTTTTGTAGGACTTATTACAAATCCTACTAAATTCTTCTGAGTGCAGTATCGGTGTGTCATTTAGTTTTTCTATTAAAGCAGCAAAACACTTTTACTTTTTGTCCAAAATCATACAACATATATGAGAACAAGCTCTATCCCTCAATGCACAGGTTGTGTCAGTGTAGAAGTGACATCCAACATTTACATAATCAAGCACCAATGCAAGGATTCCTTGGGTTCCCTCGACACACAGTTAAGTCTATTCAAGTCATGCTCTGTTTGAGCGCTACGCATGCAGGGATGAGTCACATCTCCCATGATGCTTCACTTCAAGCTGACAGTAAGTGGGGGGCTATCCCTGGGGTTTGCCTGAGTCATCACTGTCAGCTGTCATGGCACTGGAGCATCACAGAGGGTTCATGTGTTACTTTTGGGCACTTTGTGTTCATTTTGTTAAAGCCTTTAGTTCACCGTTCACTTTGAACACATGAGCACACTGATGGATATGTCGCTACTGGTGCCCAGAGAGAAGAGAGTGACAATCAATTCTTCTTTTCCTTTCGGCTTGCCCCTTTTAGGGGTCGCCACAGCGCGTCATCCTTTTCCATGTTAGCCTATCTCCTGGATCCTCCTCTCGAACACCAACTGCCCTCATGTCTTCCCTCACGACATCCATCAACCTTCTCTTTGGTCTTCCTCTAGCTCTCTTGCCTGGCATCCATCCTCATCATCCTTCTACCAATATACTCACTATTTCTCCTCTGGACGTGTCCAAACCATCGAAGTCTGCTCTCTTTAACTTTGTCTCCAAAACATCGAACCTTGGCTGTCCCTCTGATGAGCTCATTTCTAATTTTATCCAACCTGGTCACTCTGAGAGCAAACCTCAACATCTTCATTTCCACCACCTCCAGCTCTGCTTCCTGTTGTCTCTTCAGTGCCACTGTCTCTAATCCGTACATCATGGCTGGCCTCACCACTGTTTTATAAACTTTGCCCTTCATCCTAGCAGAGACTCTTCTGTCACATAACACACCTGACACCTTCCTCCACCTGTTCCAACCTGCTTGTACCCATTTCTTCACTTCCTGACCACACTCACCATTGCTCTGGACGGTTGACCCCAAGTATTTAAAGTCCTCCACCTTTGGTATCTCTTCTCCCTGTAGCCTCACTCTTTCCCCACCACCCCTCTCATTCATGCACATATTTTCTGTCTTACTTTGGCTAATCTTCATTCCTCTTCTTTCCAGTGCATGCCTCCATCTTTCTAACTGTTCCTCCACCTACTCCCTGCTTTCACTGCAGATCACAATGTCATCTGCAAACATCATGGTCCACGGGGATTCCAGTCTAACCTCATCTGTCAGCCTATCCATCACCACTGCAAAAAGGAAGGGGCTCGGGGGTGATCCCTGATTCAGTCCCACCTCCACCTTAAATTCGTCTGTCACACCTACAGGACACCTCACCACTGTTCTGCTGCCCTCGTATATGTCCTGTATTATTCTAACATACTTCTCTGCCACTCCAGACTTCCGCATGCAGTACCACAGTTCCTCTCTGGGTACTTTGTCATAGGCTTTCTCTAGATCTACAAAGACACAATGCCCCCCGAGACCCTTTCAGTAGATGTACTGTGGGCCCTCGTTTTACCCTTCAAGTATCTTTAAGAGCGCAAACATTCCATTGTTGATATATTGTTCCCATCCCATCCATTTCCTGAGCCGCTTCTCCTCACTAGGGTCGCGGGCGTGTTTGAGCCCATCCCAGCCATCATTGGGCAGGAAGCGGGGTACACCCTGAACTGGTTGCCAGCCAATCGCAGGGCATTGATATATTGTTGCAAGTCTAAAAGTTGAAATATTCCTTTGACACAAGACAACAAGACACTTATTCCCTGTTCAATCTAATAAGCTCCAACATTCTGCTTTTACAAATATATTAATGCTCTCTTTTTGTTGACACCGTCAGTGAGGTATAAGATTAAGATTAGTGGTGTCACGGTACCAAAATTCTGACTTCGATACTATAGCTGCATCGAGTACCTCGATACCTGTACTGAAACAATACCACAGCAAAAATCTAAAAGATCAAGAAAAGCAGTGAATTGAAAACTGACAAACAACTTCAAATACTTTATTTTTATTCAGTCAAACCATTTCGATAAACTTGAAAAATTATGTAACAATGGAATTAGCCAATTAGTATTTTTTTTATATATAATTAGATCAATGCCTGCATTATCATATACAGCAATATTTTATGATGAATATTTGTGTGTTTGTATGTATACAAAATTGTACATCTATATACAAAATATGTATGATATTAAAACTATATAATATAAAAATAGACTACCCTTTTTTCTTCAGTTTCTTGTTCAGTAAAATACCTGGTACCACTAAAGGCGTTTTACCTGAAGAATATAAAAGCTAAATTGTAGTATTAAATATAACTTTGGTTATTATCAAGACAACCGTGGGAAAACGGCTAGTGCTAGATCAAAGGTACCGTTAGTCTAATATTTTTTTCCATGATTATATTATTTCTATATTTATACGTACTTTACTCATACTTAATACTGTGTATTTCAAGCTTTCAAGCTTTTAGTCAAGCTTTTTTAGTGTGAAGTTTTCTTGTATTTGACAGAATTTAATTTCTCCCATTGCAAACAATACATTGTGCACCCACCCAGTGCAGCTCAGTTCAGCTCTTTTCTCTCTTCGCACCTAAAATATTGGCCTCTGAGTGTACATTTCCTGTGTGCAGTTTGCGCCTTCTCTCCCTGTACTTGAATGGGGTTTCTCCAGGTACTCTAGCTTACTCCCACATTCCAAACCTATACATGTTAGGTTCATCGAAGACTCTAAATCGTTCGTAAGTGTAATGTAGTGTGAATGGTTGTTTGTCTCTATGTGCCCTGCGATTCAGGGTGTACCCTGCCTCTTGCCCCAAGTCAGCTGTGATAGGCTCCCTTAAGACAAGCGCGATAAAAATAAAAATGGAGAGATGGAGTATTTCCAATATAAAATGAGGGCTCTTGTACTGTACATGTTGATGACAGTTCACGCTGAAGCTCACTCAGGCTGCTTGGGCAAACATATCCATCAAAAAAGACAAGACACCAAATTATCTGCTCCATCCTCCTTTGCCCATTGTTTGGTCCACATGCCTCGCCTTCATCCTTATTTGAATCCCCCAAAAAGAAGAATACATCTGATCCATCTGCAGTTTGATGGTTTCCAGTTGCCAATAGTAACCGGAGCAGGCTGCGAGCGAAGCACTCTGCCGTTGAATGGAGTGGGGAAGTGTGGTGGGCAGAAGGGGTGTGTTATATCACAGAGGACCCTCACAACAAGAGCTGTTGTCAATGGAAAGAGATGAAGCCCAAACACACTCAAACAGCACTGCATTTGGTTGCGAAACCAAAATTCAAGCTTTTTCTAATTAATGTTGTGTATACTTGCTTTCCTGCAGACAAATCAAACACACCTTAAAAAAACATGCAACCACACATCAGAATGCACTCACTGGTCACAACTTTAGGTACACTTGTACAATACTGAGAGCCAATACAAGAAGAGCATGAGCATTGAGATGAATAATCCCTATCATCTGTGCATGTCAACAAACAAATTTTTAGCTTGTCTAAATTTATCTTTGTCTTATTCTGATTTATTGATAGCCTACTATAATATTGGGCCACGCAGTGGTGGTAAGCACTTCCGCCTCACAGTCTAGAGTTTCTGGTTTTGAATCTCCACTCCGCTGTTCCTGTGTGGTGTTTACATTATTCTCCGCATGCTTGTGTGGATTTTGTTCTTCTTCCCACATTCCAAAAACATGCATGTGAGGTTCATTGTGTGAATGTGAGTGCTAATTGTTGTTTCTCTATACAGTCAAACAAAAATGTGAGGAAAAGCCTACTGAAACAGCTCAATTTTATTCTGGGTTAATCAGAAGCACTTTAAATGGTGGGAGGTGTGTGCAGACTCCCATTTAACATGGTTTTGAATTTGATTGCATAATTCTGAACAGAGCCACATACCCAGCTATAAGAGGGTGTGCACACTTGTGCAACCAAATTATCTCAATTGTTTATTTTCCCCTCCTGTCTCAAAAAGATTTGATTTAAATTTCAGTTGAGTTGTACAGCTATAGATCACATTAATGGTGTACAAAGCTTTGAAATGATTTAGCTTGGGCTAATTTTTTTAATATAACAAAAATCTGTCATTTGTACATGGCTGTGTAGGCTTTTCACATCCACTGTATTTGCCATGTGATTGGCTGGCGACCAGTCCAGGGGGTACCCCACCTCTCGCCCCGAGTCAACTGGGATAGGCTCCATCTGCAACCCAATGAGGACAAGCACAAAAGAAAATACTGTAGATACTGGTTGTTTTTTTTTTTTAAACCAAAAGACTTTGTCTATTTTTTGACACTGAAAAACTTGCAAAAATGTTGGTTAATTTGGGCGGCACAGGACTCAGACTCAAGATAGGCTTTCGCTGCGCTTCGCCTCTCCTACTTTGATCCACTTCAGGAGGAGGCTGGAGTACCCAGATAAAACATAATGCAAAGGGAAAACATGCAAACCCCACACAGGAAGGCCTCAGCCGAAATTCAAACCTCAAAACTGTGAAGCAGACGTGCTAACCAATAGACAACAATGAACGTCATTAAAAAAACTGTGATCGTCTCAATCAACAGTAAGCAAGTGCAGAAAGTACTGCTACATTGAACAGTTGGACATGCATTCAAATGTTAAGAGAAGGTCAGATGAAGTTCACCTGTGAAGTTTATTTATAGCGCATTTTCAGTTCATCCTGTAATCACCCGTATATCCATAATTTTATGTGAGTAGTGAATGTGCTTTGGCTCAATTAGGAATCACTGCTCTATGGAGTGTCATTCTACTGTACAGTATTTGTACAGTAAATCGAAAGCAAGCGTTGCGGAGCCATGACGTAGTTGCAGTTCACCACTCTGCCTGATGATGGCGACATCGAACCTGGTCGGTCGAGTAGCGTGGTTTAAAAAAAAAAAAAAAAAAGAGAGAAAAGGAGGGCAGGATGAATCCCGTGTTTGGGAGTGTGCAAGTAACAATCTCGGCTCGGAGGCTGCGCGGAGCATTTTACTACCGAGACAAGACCGAGAAGAGGGAGCCAGGGGAGCAGGAGTCAGGACACACGCTTGGCTTCGACTGTGAAGCCATTCCGGACTTGGGTTCATTCCTTTAGGATTGTTTTTTTTTTTTTTTTTTTTTTTTTAATTATTATTATATACACACGGATTTCCGCCTGTCAAAATCTGATAGCAGCAAGGCCTCTTAATAGTAACTGGATTTAATCTACTCCCGACTGGATTATCACTTTGGAGCGAACCGAATTAAATCAAACGATTGCACCTGTTTGTTGATACCCCCCAACCCCCGCCGAGAGGTGCAACGAGGACTGTGTCTGGACAGCACCGAACCGACACCGAGACCATAGCCCAGCCGAGAAGTTGTGCATCTTGACGTGGGGGGTGGGGGGAGAAATCTGCCAACATGCCGCTCGCACAGATCGCCGAGCCGTGGCCCACCATGGAACTAGTCCAGCTGGAAACTGAGGTAACCGCAAGTGCAACATTTCAACGTTTTCATTCAAGTTACTACGCTTGACTTTTGGATTTTTTTCAAGCAAGCGCCTACACTGGAGGGAAGTTGCTTTGAATGACTTGAAATTGTAACGATTTCACAACCGGTAGTTTTCTTGTCTGATTTTGGTGAGGGTAAGTGTGCACATATTTGTACCTTTCCCCTCGCGCCCCTGCTCCTCCGATATACATCTTTTAAATACGATCTCCGCTAATATGTGATAAATATATATTTAAAATAAAATGCAATATACTACAGTGGTTCCCAACTAACGATATACACTGTTAATTGTATCTTCTGTCATCTAGTGAAAGAGCATTTAATTGTTCTGCCTGTCAAGATATGTTGCTGACTCGCTGGTATAGCTAGATTAACGTAGATACATTATTTGTAGTAAATAACTATTTTCAGACCAATTAAGTTAAATTGGGTAATTTCTCCGTGGTTGGGAATCACTGACCTAGAAGGTGCTTGAAGTGCTTGCATTGGACTGATTGATACCAGGCATTTTATTAATATTATTAATAGACTGTTTTACTCTTATCTGAAGGTGATCCATCGCTTATCTTCAGTTATTTCCAGATTTATCTTTATTTGGAAATACTCCACGTTGTCGCTTCATCTCAAGAGCATTGCCAAGCTCAGAGAAATGCCTTTTTGCAGGAGGTACACTGCTAAAATTTCCCCCAAAATGAGCTTCTCCAGGGAAACAAGCATAGTTGATGGTAATCAGGTTTGGTGTGTAAAAGATAAATCAACGCGGACACCATGCGGGGCACACGCAAACGATAATTAAGCCAAATTTGACCATTCCGCCCCCCCCCATTTAACATTTTAAATGATTCACAATTTAACATTATAAAATGAGCCATAAAACTACGTTGCTCGGCTGGTCCGTATGTTCTTATGTTGGAAAATGATGTTGGACAGCTGAGGTAAAGCGGCCTCAGCAAAATATTTGCACATACCTTGGATCAAATATTTCCAAAGTGTCCATTGTTTTTGCATCATATAAGTGGGCACCATGTCTTTGGCAATGCTCGCCGCGATTGACTTCCACTGTGTAATTTCGTGTCACACGAAAAACATTGTCACACTGATTCTGCTCATGTTGTCTGTTTCTAAGTGGGAATTACAGTCAAAACTGGTCCCATTTGGCAACACTGACTAAGCTTTTGTAAAACAATTCCACTCTATAGATGTGTTGATTGTGCAAGCCATGCAGATCAACGAACTTTGAACTATGGAAGATTATGAGGAAAACCATCCTGACAAATGCACAACTTCACCAAAAATCCGTTAATGTCATCTAACTAATGCGAGACACTACATTAAGAATCAAGTGGACTTCACGTGATGTCCAGTTGCTATCATTCTTGTCATCTCTTAACACCCCCTGTTGAGGGGGTGTTAAGAGATCCCCCCTCTCTCTCGCATAATGCCAAAGAAAAAATGCGAAATGTCCACAGTTGATCCTTTGGGGCTGGTTGAACTGAATTCTAGTGAGCTATTCTGACTCTTGTGCGCATGTTGCCATAAATAATTTGGTCAAGAGCCATGTTTAATGATCTTTTTGGAGGGTCCACCTTTATAAGTGTAAGTCTGCCTTGACAACTGCGCAGTGACAACCTGTGGAACATCATTGACGCTGTAAGATTGAACAGCTGCAGGAATCCGCTTCATCCGGCACTGGGCGCTATGTAATATTCCTGCTTTCTGTCTCTGATCTCCCCCTTTGTGTGGCTCTGTGCACAGTATCACACAATGTCCTCAGTCTTCTTTTCCGCAAAGATAGAAAGCTTAACTGATAGGATTGAGACATCCTCGTCCCAGAAGTTGATATCTATCTTTTAACTTAAATAGCCTCCCTGATAGGAAAGGGACATCTTTGTCTCAGAAGTTGATCTCCATCTTTTAGCTTCTGATTGGAGGGGGACATGCTGGAGTGGAGTGATGGTTTCTGACTAATTTCAACCAGTTCCCCCCCTACTTTTTTTCAGCTCAAATGAGACATTTTGGTTCCGCACCAGAACCTAAACTTATTAAAACATTAATTCATGTATCGCCATAAAATCGACATGCACGATACTGTACATAAACACGATAAAGAGAACAGGAGACATTCTTTTACTACAATATGAATCAAAAAACTAAATGGTATACACCAGGGTTGTCCAAAACACAGCACACAAGAGTAATAGATCAAAGAAGCAAGAATGTATGAATAATATCAGAATATCCAGAAATATGTACATACTGTATTTACAACAACAACCAATGAGAGTGAGCCCAAAAACTGTACATGATTAAGTAGATACTGTATTTGTTTACAAAAACTGCATCTGAACAGCAGCAAGAATAGTCAGCAGTGTTGTAATTTAAAAAATAATAATACTAAGTCGAATGACATACATATTTGAGCCCGACCCATAAGGATTTTATGAGGCAGATTCTGATATTTGGAAGGATAGAATTCCGAAAACAGATTAATCAACTGCTTCATGTAAAAAAACTGTTTAAAAAAATATTTTTTTGCGACCCTTAACGTTTACAACAATGAAGATATTAATTACAGGCACAACATTTGACTGTTTTACGATACTTTGTCCTTTTTGTTTATTTTTTTTCAACTTTACAACAGAGAGAAAAATGGGAAGGGAATGTTAGTTTTAATGTGAAAGTCGTGTTGTCATATTCATTCATTCATCTTCCATTCCGCTTATCCTCACTAGGGTCGCAGGCTGCTGGAGCCTATCCCAGCTATCTTCGGGCGAGAGGCGGGGTACACCCTGAACCTGTCGCCAGCCAATCGCAGAACACATATAAACAAACAACCATTCGCACTCACATTTACACCTATGGGAAATTTAGAGTATTCAATTAACCTACCCTGCATGTTTTTTTGGGGATGTGTGAGGACACCGGAGTACCCGGAGAAAACCCACGGAGGCACAGGGAGAACATGCAAACGCCACACAGGCGGGGCCGGGATTTGAACCCTGGTCCTCAGAACTGTGAGGCAGATGTGCTAACCAGTCGTCCACTGTGCCGTCTGTGTTGTAATATGTTTAAAAAAAATCTGCAGAAAACAATTATTTTTGCAGATTTGAAAAGGGCTAATATCGGCCGATTTATCGGTTGGCCCCGAATACATATACATGCATTAATGATATATCAAAAGAATACTCGCCGATGATGACTACTAGATGTGAATGTAAACAAAAGCAGTTAAAATAGTCATCGGCGGTATACTTGCATATGATCAGTATACATGGATCCTTGATACAGTAAAGTAAACCCCTGTTTACTGCAGGGATACGTTCCAGACCTACCTGCAATAGGTGAAAATCTGTGATATAGAAAAACTATTTAAAAAGAAAAAAACATTTGTATACCTTCCACTTGCTTTAAACATTTAACCTTATTAAAACACAATACAACGTTTTTAAAAACATTTTTAAACAAACTTATTAAAACATACAAAAATTGCAGGCATAAAATGTATAGAAAGTACTGTACGTATTGTGTCTGTGTGTTAGATGTGTGCATTTAAGAGGCGGTGCCTCGTGGTGTGCCTTGTGACACCAGCAAGTGTCTGGGTGTGAACCGTGGCTGACAGCAGCTCCTGCATGATTCTGCTCATTTCAAGAAACAGCTGAAATGTGCATCTGTGACTGTGGCACTCCTTTCTGACATGCAAGGGCATTACAGTGAGTAAGTATTCTGTAAAAACACATTAAAATAGATCACTTAAAAAAATCTGTTAAAATTGCAGTGATGTGAACGATGGACTGCTATATACTTGCGGGGCTCACTGTACAATACTGTATATGAAGTTGGAAATGACACCAGCAGCAACTGCAATTAAATTTAAAGTGGAGCGCCAAACATACATGAATGAATATAAATAGATGAGTTAATGAGTTTTGATTCATTCATCCATATTATACACTACTGTCAGGAAAAATGAGTCACCTGCTCAAATTGTGTTGTTATAGTAGATTTGTTACATGGTTTTGTCCCATCCACTTGTCAGCAGCACCTCTGAACAGATGGTAGTGCTGATCCTGCAAAGAGTGTCAAGTGTAATTGCTTGTCTTTTTATTGGATGATGATTGATGGAGGAAAATGTGCAGTTTTATTTGAAAACAAAAATTAGTGATTTTCTCGCTTTGGACTACACAACATCACTACACTTTGCATTCATTATCACTCAAGCTGTGATAAATTTGATCACACCAATCCCTCCCATTCAGAGCGGGATCGGTGCCATTTCAGCCTGACCCACCGGACCGCTGCACACTTTGCTAGCACCAGCACCAGGGTGACACCTCGGGTCCGTGAGCAATTGAGCAGAAGGAGTGAGCTAGCGGGTCCATGCCAAGTGAGCATGTTGGACCACGAGACAGATGGGGCAGTCCTGTTGGCTGACTAGGAAACAAGAGGGCGGAGCAACTTTCTGTGCAGTAACATGACGGCGAACTTGAGCGGTGATACTTTGTGAAGTCTGGTCCTGGTCCATTTTGGCCTTGGAGGTTCCTTGTCGTCACAATTTGCAGTCTTTCAGGGACAGAGGTTTGTATTCAAGGTGATGGAGGTAGCTGAGGTCACATTACTGGTACATGTTCTTCGTCAGGGTCTACCTGCTGCCATTTTCAACCAGTCCTCAAACTTATTGGGCTACGTTCACAGTGCAGGGCATGATCCCAAATTTGGATTTTTTTTGTTCAATCCGATCTTTTGATGTAGTCGTTGACAGCAAAAACAAATGCGGCTTCTACTGTGTACGAAACGTATCCGTGACGTCACACACACGCACACAAAACAGGGCATCACGTTGCACAAGCGGACGAACACGAGGCGCCGTGTTGACCGAAGTAAATCCTCCTAAGTAAGTCTCATCATGATGCGCTTGTGTCAGTTTCAAGGATTTTGTGCAACCGGACACATTTACTTCTATTTATCAGTTGTAAAACATCTTCTTTTAGCCAATGACTGTTTTCTGTTTTGTCGCATGTCAGTTTTGTTGAACAATTGTGACGTCTGTCACCTTTTAATGACGAATGAGCATCCAGATTGCACTCGCGTGGGACACATATCTGATTTATATCCACATATGAAAGAGGCCTGGGTCGGATATGAAAAAATAAGAATTGTTCTATTCACATTTGACATGGAAAAAATCAGATCTGTGTCACATTGGCCAAAAAATAAAAATGGAATTGACTTGCAGTGTGAACGTAGCCTTGGTCTCATATCAGTTTAGAACTAATGGCGTATTATAACTGGAGGCACTTTACCCTGGAACAACAAACTTCTGAATGACAGTTGTGCATGTGGACTGTGGAAACTATTTCATCAATTTAGCGCCAAGGTAATTTCATTTTTAAAATTTTTTTTTTATTATAAATAATCCTCAAATGTGTTCTGTCAAAATTAAGGATTGACATATCGGTACAGGAAATGGATGAATGACTGGATGGTTTATTTTTAAAGGTTACTGATCCAAGATGTCCGAGTTAAGGTAGTTGAGGTCCGATTGCTGCTATGTGTTACCTGAAATTGCCTCATGTTCCTCTTCATCACTGTAATTTTCAGGCAATTCTAAATCGTATTGTTTTATTAGAATAGTAAGAATCCTTTTTAAGGATAGATGTTCATGGTGTACTCCGACTCTCGCCCAAAGTCAGCTGGAATCGAGCGAGGTACCCGTGTCCCTAATGATGACAAGTGGCATATAAAATTGATTTTTTTCCCCCCCCCCTCTGATTCAAAGTGACTACACTGATGAGGTTAAAAGCCTAGGTTCATCATCTTCCAAATTTTTAACCTATTCGGGGCCACAGTTTTTAGATAAAGTTTTGGTGTAAGATGTCCTTCTTGATTCCAGCCCTCTCTATTTTTCCTGGCTTAGTACAGTGGAAGAGTCCTAGGGGTGTGTCCCTTTGGATACATGCAAGTAAAATGATACCGTTTTACATGCACAAAGACTGACAGAAGTGTCCTGTAATTGCTGTGCCGGCACCGCAGCAGCTGAGGACCCCACCCAATCAATCAAGGGGCGGGATCAGGCCCACGGGGTCCACCCGAGAGCGGCCCGGCGGACGGGACACGTCCCACACCGAGGGACCCAGGGGGGTCCGCCGGGCCCCACCAAGGCGCCGCAACAACCGGCCACCCAGCGGGGTCCGCAGGGACTCAATGTCACCCGCCCAGCCAACCACACCACCCACCGCTCCACATGTCGTCTAATTCATTAACGCCTCGCTCCGTGTGGGTCTATATAACAGATACGCTTAAGATAAAGTTAACTGTTATTAAACACAGTGGCATACGTTATTCAGCCTATGGCTCACACCACACACATTTGAGCACATACTGTATTTGAGTCACATGTGAAGTTCGACATGTTTATTTTCACTTTACAGGGACTTTTAAAAACCCACTGGGATCGGTGCCGTAAAATGGAAATTTTCACTTTTATTTCTTCATTTCAGAGCAAGAACCCAGATAGCAGATACCTTTTCCCTCCTTCAAACGTTTAGAGTTAATTCCTCAATGTCAAAGCTGGAATCATATTGATTTCCTGGTCCTCCACGCATGAAACTGCTGAATCAAGGATCAAAATGTAATTTACGATTATACCTGAATCAAAAAGCACAGGAAGGAGGAGGGAGTCATAAAGAGGTTTGATTGATATGCTTTTATTCCTGTGGGGCAATGACGTCTGATCTAAAGTGAATCAGTGCTGATAAAGAGGGACCAGTCATCCCCGCCATTGTGACTCAGTGCCACCTGCAATGGCTTCTGGCATTTGTCATGATCCTGCCAATGAGCCCACTCATGTACCTAACTGTCCACAGGTCCCGGTTGCCACTAGATCTCGACCACATAAATACGGAAACTTTCACTTCTCCTCGAAAACTTTTCATAAAGTTGCACCCCCACTCCAATTTTGAAATGTGTATATCTGAGTGGAAAGTGTTCATATTTACATACAGTATAGAAGGCCAAAGAATGAGAGGGGGTAACCGAATGAAGCTATTTTGGGTTATTATGTAATATTGTCGGCCTCGTCGAGGAAAAAGGAGGGTTGAAAACTCGAGGGTGCGGCATATTTGCTACCACTGTCGAACCGAGCACTCGAGCGTGTGCAAATTCATGCCTTTATCTCCCGCGCAGGATTAAGTGCAGCTAATCTGGGTGTGACCTGTGGAACACCTGAGCGAGACTGTGGGAGTGAAGGAGGGCATGTGATAACACTGCGCTTTTTGTGAAGAAAAAAAAAATCTCATTTATTTCAACGTTTATGGTTTAAAGAAAGGGGTGGGGAACCTTCCAAGCCCGTGAGAGCTTTGATCCACTCCGCCATGCAGTTCTAAATAAAAGTACAGTAAACCTCCATTTAGCTTGGGTTATACTTTCCAGACCCACCTCCAAAAGGTGAAAATCAGTGAAATAGAGAGACCAAATAACCCCCCCCCCCCCAAAACAAAGAAAACTCCCACATGCTTTAACTACGGTATGGGGTTCCATCGGCGGTGTTGAGAACAAACTAAAGTGTTCTATCCGAGAACGCGAGATGTTACCAGCAGCCTGTCAGAGCACGTAGTGAACAATCAGATCAGATGGTTTCACACAATACCGAACAATGTGGTATATAAAACAATGTAGACTGTTACTCAGAGAAAGCTGAATCTTTTCAGTCACATGTGCAGATGGCCAGACCATAGACTTATCAAAACAACAGCCTCTGGCATAATTTGAAGCTACAAACAAACGTGGAACACTTAAGAGAGAATGGCTGGGTGACGTCAAAGAACGGTACCAGAAGAGTGTGTATAAGTATAGTAATAAGCTCATAGGGGCCGTAATTCTGAGGGGTTCTCTCAGTCGACGCATTAAAATAACCACGTTGTTTCAAACACCGTCACGTGACGTAAAAACTGAAAGAGCGCAATTGGAACATTTATGTATTCATGAAAATAGCCATGTGGGCAGTAGAATAGGTCATGTACTTTAGTAATCAATTTTCTTTCGTGAATTTATTTGTTTTGGAGGGTTTTAGAGGCATTTAAAGTGCTCATTGCATGTATTTTTTGTTAGTTTGTTTTTTTAGAAAATTCCACGAAGATGGCAGACACTTGTGACGTTGCTATTTGAAGCAAGCATTTGGCCTCAAAATTCACTGCCTCCAACTAGCGCTCGTATCTAAAATTTTTGCTCGCGAGTCGCAGAAAAAAGAAATTGGCCGAGCAATGGCTCGTATCTCGACAATGTTGTAATTCGGATCGCAGTAGCCCTTTATTGACATTTTACTTCATTTTAATCAATATTTATGTATATATTTTCAATACTGTACAATATTTGTATTAATGTAAAAAGCTGTAAAAACAACAACAACAAAAACCTGCTAGCTATAAACTGCAGATTACAGTGTTAATGTATAGTGGGAACTTCCACAACAGACAAGTGGATGCGGTCCATAAATAAATCTAGCGGGGGACACTCCTAATTCCTACATCATATTTTTTTCCCCATGCATTTTGTATGCCCATCGGAGGATTGTGCTGGAGCTAATACTAAATGTTTCAAGTGTTGTTTTCTACTTCGGCTTGCCGGTGTAAGTCAGAAACCTTAGCCTAAAAGCCTAAAAGGGGCAAATGGATATAGATCATAACTATTTCGTGGAATTACAGGACAGCAGCAAAGTGATCTTCTATCAATACTCACTGAGATACCAAGAAATTGAGTCGGCTAGGGTTACAAAGACCAGCTAAATGGTGATTATTGTATTTCTTGTTGCCTAGATACAGTGTCATGTTGGTAAAGCACATTTATCCAACCAACTCAAGCAACACTGGTGCCTTGGGCTTGTTGACTTTTTATGACCAGACGGTTGTACTGCATGGAATTTAAAGTTCCGCTTTCTCTCAAGTTCTACTGTTGGACCACCGTTTGCACATCACAATTCCCACACGTTTTAACCGCTAGGCTTTCTCGCTTATTAACTTGTTGGGCGTTATTTATAGGCTTGTAATGTGTGTGTGTGTGTGTGCATGCCTGCATTCTCATTGAGGAAGCACAGGGGAGCGCCAGCGCTATTAACTGGGCCACTTGGATCGGCCATGCACGGCTAATGAGATTGAATGTCTCAAAGGAACAGTGTCAGTAATACGACTGACCTAATACACGCACACGCAGATTCTTGCTGTCAAGGTTGAAAGAAAAACTACCAGATTGTACGTGTAGAAATTTTACCTGGCCGTAACAGCTTCCAAGTCATGTTGACGGTACCCTGGCTTGTATAAGTAAAGTGGCATCTCCAGTGGTAGCCATAGTGACTTCAGATCAACTATTTTTGATGTCTTTAATACTGGTGGACCTACCAGGACAACTCTTGTGTTAGGGCAGGGCCTAGTACGCGTGATTTGTATTAGGGATGGGAAAAGTAATAGAATTATTAATCAATTTATCAATGAGTCAGTTGATTGTGTGGATTTTATTGTCAATTAGTCATCTCGCAGCAATTGAGGGAAAATGCAGTTCACTGTTTGGCTACAACTAACAGACTAAATTACGAGCGACTAGCCCTCTTAACTAGTTTGTTTTTGTGTAAAGAACAATGTGATATTTTTTTTTTTACTCCTCTGTGCTCAAAAAAATAGAAACACACTTTTCCGGTATTTTACGGCAGCTGAACTGCATATACAAATATTTAAAAAAAATAAGATAAATAAATCATTCATTGATAAATGTAAACTAATTTGTAGTTTGATACCCATCCCTACCCAGAACGATGATTGACAGAACAATACCAAGGTGAACTGTCACTTTTTGTACTGACGTGTAGAAAAAGTGTAGTTGTTCCATAAGCTTCGGTATATAAATGTAAATTGAAATAGTCTCAAAAAGAAATCTGATTTAAGCATCAATTATGAGGTTGTAATACCATTATTCTTTTTTTCGATTTGTGAGCTGTACACACAGTAATTGAACTTGGGTGCTTAGCAATTCAACCAATCCCGACTCCCAAACATATTCAACTGTGGTTCGGTTGTGCTACAATCCAACATCTCCCATATTCAACAAAGTAGCCTGGTAGATTATTGATAAACAAAAGTAAATTTTGCTTCTAATTTGCGCTGTTTGTCAGTAGTGTGCAAACCAAACTTTATTCCCATTTACATTATTGTGATTAATATAAGAAGTGTGTCGTGTTACCTGGTTTGTTGTCACGCGTTGTGCTCGCTTGGACTTTCTTTTGAGTAACAAAATACTGTACAACCCTATCAACTTATTTGGACCAGAGAAGGTGTGAAAGACTTGCAGTCTAGATGCAGCTTGAAATATTTATTAAAAGACGTCTGCAAAAGTTGAACTGACACAACAACACTCTTCTTGGTTGTTAAGGCATTTCACATATAATCCAAAAGGCTTTGTTTCTTCGACCTGACCCTGTCTTTGTTGCATCAAAAATACTGTTGTAAAGGAGGTCAGATTATTTCTTACTGACTTTCTCTTGGTTTCCTTAAATTATCCTCAAATATTCCTGAGGTTTGTCACTTAATTGATCTCAGAGATTATATAACTGGAGCATTTAGGCTGAATTGACTCGCCTCTTTCAAAGTCCAATAAGCAGGTCCGCAAAATATCAGCGCTTTTAGATCCAATTCAATTCAACAGCCAGTGAACACCCATAGATTAAAATAACCAATTTTCAAATGCATTTCATTGCATTAAAGAGAATATAGAAAAGGACAGGACACGTCTCGCAGTCTTTGTTTAGCTTTTGGTTATCAAGGCCACTTTGTCATTGTGTCGACTGCCTGCCTTAGAGTGCACAGTCTACAGGAAGCAGGCAAAGGAAGAGGGTACAGAGGATGTGAAAGAGCACACGCTCGCCCATTTTGAGTTAAAATCCACCATCAAAAAGCAGAAAAGGGTGAATTTGTTATGTAGGGTGTTGCCATACGCAAGAATATTTGACTTTGTGGTGTTTTATTTTTTCACCAGCGATGGTCCATTTACCCTTTTAACATTACTGTTACAACATTGTACGTCATTAAAGGACCACAGTGCTCGTTTGAATGGCTTAACTGGATTTACAAGTTAATTAATTTAGTGGTCACAAGGCGTTTTAAGTTTGCCTGGAGGAAATGGCTTGAGTGACGTCCCTTTTAGTCGTGGCTTTAATTAAGTCTCAACTCGGGGTTGGAGCAACTTCTGTTTTTCTTATACAGAAAGCCTGCAGTAAAAGTGGAATTGTGGAATTTGGGGAATTCATCAGGAGGGGGGTGTTCTTGGCCCAAAATGGGAGCAGAATTCCAGGATATGTTGTTTTTCTTTCTTCTTGTATGCAAAATAAATTATACGTTTTAAATCACATTTCAGTGTGAAAAGTAAAAAAATGATCTCCTATCAAAGGAGACTTTTTTTCTTTTCAGTTCCCAGGTAACTTAATTAACTTCGTCAAATTACCCCAAGGATTATGAATTATGGTAGCTAGCTAGCACCTACTACTAGCCCAGTGTGTGAGGAAAAAGGCAAACACCCATAAAACAGTAAAAGCATTGATTGTATTTTCGCTTGTGGAGGCGACACGTCATTACCAAGCCGCCAAACTACATTTGTAACTGTAGCAGATTTGTGCATGTGGTGCATGCAGTAGGCACACCTCCAAAGACGATTAGAATGTCTAATGGCCCTGAATGTCTTCCTACTTAGAATGATCACTAATAATTCCTTGAATTGTGTTAAACTGATTGTTGATTATTTGTGTCTTGAAGCAGCTATGGCAAAATGTTACTTCTCTGTTGCAACTAACAAAGGCGTTGTTTATTGTAAGTTTACGGTCTTAAAGAAGTACAATGTGACATCAGATGATTAGCAAAATATCCTTAGTACAGTAGCACTTATATGCTGTAGTAATACTTAACGTATTCATGCTCACATACTGATGTTTCCTGTGTATAGTTGGACATGTAGCGGCGCATGAGTCACCCTCTCGAGATGAGCCCCACAAAGAGTAAACAACTGCTCTATTCTCCCAAATGTGAAGAGGCAGCAAAGCGGCAAAGTTGCCGCTAAAATGTCATGAGTCAGCAGTCTTTGACGTACCATTGCGTCTCTCTCGGGGTCGCCGCAACACGAGCAACTCTAACTGATCTAAATGAGACCGGACAACACGTCTTTGGTGTCTGCCCTATACATTATTATCTATTTATTTATTTATTACCATTTATTAAAAAAAAATAAAAATAAAAAAATGTCATTGTCACAATCAAAACATAGCAATTTTGAAACCCCATGATTTTTTTTTTACTCACACTGTCTCAGTGATTGGTAGATTTGAAATATATCTTTTGTGACACGGGTCCAGGAACGTTTCTCACGCCTTGTGTGCGTATTATTAGTGTGTGTGTACTGTCAAGTTTGCTGCTGTAAAACAGGAATGTTCCCGCTGTGGGACTAATAGTCTGCTATTCTATTACTCTTTGCAATTTTCTTATTTTTCATGAAAAATGGTCTCGCTCGTCACCTGTTTGAAAGACATACAATACAAGAGCTTCATCAAAAAATTTGCTTCTATAAATATGCTTATGCTCAGTTTTGACACAATTCAAGAAAGCTCTTTGTAGAATGCAATGCAGTTCTACATCGTTGCAAAACTAACCTCAGTAATAAAAAAAACTTTCACTCTGTGCTCCTTCTTGTCAAGCTGTACAATCAGATTGCCAGGAAATCAAAGAAAATCTCCAAATCAGAGTCCAAACATTTGACATGTGAACCGGAATGGGAACAAACCAGGAAGTAGAAACCTACCCAAATGAAACCAGTAAACATCTCTTCTACTCAGTAATCTACATGACTGCTGGCGATCATCTCCAACTATTACAACACTGAATTACTCACTAATGCTGGACAGGAGTACTTGGGACTCGCCCGGAGTCTTTCTGCGTTGTCCATTTACTTCACGGTAACTTGCAGTGGATATCCTCTCTTCTCACATTCTTCCTCTCTAACCACCAGAAAAATTGTTGCTAAAAGTTACAAAAAGCAAACCGGTCACAAAAAAATCTCCTCTGCATTAAAACAATGCTTTGATAATGCCTGAAATGAAGTCTAGTGAGGACACAGGTGATATGCTGATGTCATGTATTATGTGATACAGTGGAACCCCACATATATGAGGTTAACTATTCACATCTGTGCATTTTTTGTGTGTGTGTGAAATCTATCCCCAGCTATTTGCTGAAAATGGCACCTTTTCACAGAATTCGGAAAGGTTAAATCGTGGCAACGAGACTATTCTTGTTACTTGACAATGTTTCGCCTTTAATTCAAAAGGCTTCTTCAGGTCTAAACTTCAAAGTGTTGATATGCAGGATGGTTGTTCACCAGCCATGCCAGACTACAACTCCTCCTCCTCTATTGTGACCACCCCAAGGGGGGCACACCATCTATCCAGAGGCATATACAGGTATGGGGAGACTCCACACAATTTAGAACTGAAGAAGCCTTTTAGATTAAAAGTTGAAACAAGGAAACATGTTGCGGTGATACAGCTTGACTGAGAGAGAAGTTTTGTATGTAGGGGAGGAGCCAAGTTTAGCCTGGGTTGTTAGTGGAAATTAGGGCGAGTCTTTCTGCATGAACGTGCATATCCGGTTTGAGTTTTTTTAAATCAAATAATTTGTAAGCTGTTGGTATTAAAGCTGATGTTTAAGATGACTTTGAAATGATATTAAACTGTTGTTTACGGTTTAAACTATTACTATAAGCAATAATAAACATTTGCGGAAGGGTCATTTACTGTTTTTTTTTTTTTTTTTTTTTTGCTTAGTGGCATGGTTACCCTCTGAGAATGAAGGTTCCGTTTATCTATATTCAAGGTTTGCCAACCGTTTGTGAACATCACCAGCTGCTTTTCCACAGTTTTTTCCTCCTGTACATAACACTGATTACACATTGTACCGCAGATCACCTGCAAGGCAGGACACGAAGGACGCACATTTGTGTCAGTTGTAGATTATTAGCAGCCTCGTTAGTGGAGGAGCAAAGTGTTACGGCGGACTCGTGCAGCCCACGTTGTCTTGCAAATGTTCTCCTTCTCGTGTTAGTCTTCTGCCTTTGTATGCATGTGCACGCTCTGTGCACTATTCCAAAACACACACACACACACACACTGACAATTTTCTTAACTCTGCTCTCTGACAGAATGGCCAGAGCACTGCTGAGGATGGAGTCACATCTGCTGTCAAGGTAGGAACATGCCCACACACGCACAAGCAATCAAATGTGCATCTTAACACCCACCTAATTACACTACGTTCCATATTATTTTGCAAATTATATGTTTCTATGATTTTCAGAAATAGTTGATACAAATGACAGTCGGAAGTCCTTAAGCATCAGAATGTAATTTTTATTTTTATTTTAATAAAACTCCCAGAATAAACCCCTTTTCTGTCTGGCTGCATTTTCAACAAACATCAGAATAATAAAAAATAATTAAAACTAAGCAGAGGGAGTATTTCCAACTCCCCTGTTGCACAGCAAAACTGTTCCAGCACAAAGGCATACAGATCTGCAAGGCCATGCAGCTGAACAGGACAGGCTTAAAATAAATTAATAATAATAATACTAAAAAAAAAAAAAAAAAAAAAAAGTGGTGTTTGAAAAACAAAAAATGTAAAATGCACTTTACCAAATTATTACATGTTTCAAGACATTTGACAGGTTTTAAAGAACTGAAAATAGTCATATGTTGAATTTGCAGCATATTTACTTAAAAGCTGTTCAATACAATGTAATAAGATGACATAAAAGTGCATATATGTACAGTTAAACAGCAATCAACTTAAACTTGGCTAAATGTGTCCCTTCTAGGTATTAGTTGAACATTGGAGGTAGCTCGAAATTAAATTTGATATGCCCTGATCGTGTTCATCTCTACTGGAGGCTCAATAGTGTTGCAGTGGTACATCAGGGTCATTGCATTGAGGTTTAGCTCCCACGCAGTGTCCTCAGCTGTCCTGTTAGCCTATGATCACGTCACAAACACGCACGCACAATCTTGCACGGTGCTCGTAAAGAATGGGTGAGTCAGCCCTTTTTTTTTTTTTCTCTCCTCCCCAGCCTCCATTATAGTCTGGCCCTTTGGAACATGATCCTATTTCCTCCTGTGTTGTTCTGCAGGGGCACCATGTTCATGTTCGCTTTTGTGTCCAGTCCTTGTGAACTGAATGGAGTGGGGGACTGTTTGTGAAGCTTGTCTAGCATCTTTTAGTATATACTGACATCCTGTGATTGGGGTCAGCACATGGGGAAATGTCCAAATTATTACTACGTGGCCCTTCGTTTATCACATCTAATACCTTACTTCCAATGTGCTTATCCTGCATTGCAACACACTCTTAATAATATTAAATTACTGCCACGTATTGCTGGAATCATGTCTTACATGTTGCACTAATTGAATGGACAACACTTGAGTGATTGGACCTGCTTATTCTGCATTACTTTATAAGAGTCCTGCATTCGATGCTGCTACAGGGAGATTGACTTTCTACAGCGTAATGGGTTTGTTTCTCAGTAAGGACATTGACGTTGTCTCAGAAAGGATTAATCGCAGCGTCTCGATCTCTATCAGAGCAAGGACAACGATGTCCCAAAAACTGCCAGCAGACTTCCAAGCCAAGGTCGACAGTTTCCGTGAGTTCTTTGAAAAGCATGTAACTGAGCACAACGTGACACCGGATCATATTATTAAGATGGACGATGTCCCCCTCACGTTTGACATTCCCATGGGCCGAAGTGTCGCAGAGAGAGGGCAAAAGAGTGTGACTATAGTAACAACTGGTCATGAGAAATCACACCTCAGTGGTGCTGGCATGATCAAAATTGCCACCAATGGTCATTTTCAAATGAAAAACCATGCCAAAAATTCAATCCCCCTCAGTTGCTGTGAATGAGAACGGGTGGATGGATCAAGAAATGATGAATTTATGGCTTACGAAGTGCTACACTATGCGTCCGGATGTGATGGATAGCATACGAGCGCGCATCACACCACAGTTCAAAAATAAATTAAAAGTTTTCAACTCCATACCTGCCATCATCCCTGGAGGCTTAACCAAAATACTCCAGGCACTTGATATCTCTGTGAATCGGAGCTTTAAGACAGTCTTGTGCAGTGGATGATGGATGGAGAGCACAGCTTCATGGCAACCGGGAGAATCCGCCATGCAACTTTCCTGTAAGTCATTGGATGGATCGACAAAGCATGGGCTTCAGTGACAACCGAAACCATCCTGTCGGGATTCAGAAAGGCTGGAATAATTGGAACTGCAACTGACAACGTAGAAGAGGAAGCGGCGCATCGTCTACCTCCGGAGTTGACGAAGTTGTTTAGAAGTGACACCAAGGACGAAGATTTCATTGGATTGAGAGATTTGGAGTGACACTGATGGTTTGGTAAACTTGTTAGCATGTTTTTTATGCTATAGTTATCTGAATAACTGTTCATATGTTACGTTAACATACCAGGCACGTTCTCAGTTCGTTGTTTATGCGTCATGTAACGTTAGCTGAATGTGTTACGTTAGCATACCGTCCACCTATTCAGCCTGTTGTTCTCTATTCTATTTTTATTTTAAATTGCCTTTCAAGATGAATGTTCTTGGTGTTGGATTTTATCAAATAAATTTCCCCCCAAAAATGCGACTTATACTCCAGTGCGACTTATGTTTTTTCCTTCGTTATTATGCATTTTTTGGCTGGTGCGATTTATACTCCGAAGCGACTTATAGTTCGGAAAATACAGTATATGGGTGACGTAAACCATTGCTGGTCACTCATTAGTTGATCGGATTCATCATCGTCACATCGACGAGGATACGCGGCGATAAATTACAAAAATCAACACTCGTGAACATTAGCTTACCCAATTTCTGTGGCATAGGTCCGCAGCATTATACTCCACAGTCTCCACTTTACGGCAGCGTACCCTCAGTCTCCTCGTTTATACTTTTTGAGACGTTATTACAGGAGACTCACGGTGGCCTCCATTGTCATTGTTCGTCAGCGTGTCTTAATGCATTCCGTGCCATGTGTTTGCCGCGGTTTCCTGCAACTACTGAGGTAGTGCTGTTTTTCATGTCACTCATGGACAACATGTACTGCTCTTTAGCCACAAAGTGTTGCGTTATGTGCTCACCATCCTGTCACTGACTGTGTCTTTTTGCTGTTTATTTGTCTGTTTAGCCACTAAGCATCAGCGAGTGCACTGTGGGGATTTAGAGCTGTTTCCTCTGAGCAATGCAAGCAGTCGTAAAAGGAAATAAAACCAATAAAATTGTAACCAGTTAGCTGATAGTTCTCTGAAGGGTTTATGAGTATGTTCTCTCGCAAGCACACAAGCATTAAGAAACCATGTAAACTATACACTGCAAGGCCAAAGCTGAGATTTGAACCCTAAACTTCAGGGTTCAACCACTTGGCCAGATTGGTTTGAAGAATTTGGAAAAACTATCACAATTTTAAAGTTTGAAATAAGTGAAACTTCATCAAATCAGGTTGTCGTTGGTATATTGTTGTGCTTATGGATATGCTTAATGACTAAAAGGAAAAAGACCAGTTCATCCAGATTTCTTTTCCCCCCCCCCCTTCCAGGAGCCAAGTGAACAAAATGTTACTACCTCTTCCAAAGTTTACTCATTGATGGTTTTTGCTGGTGATAAATGTTTAAACCTTGGTGGAAATCTTTTCTTTGTTATTTAAATTAACTTGACTTAATCACAACTGAGAGGAAAAGGGTTTTCCACCAATAACATATAATGGATGTGACCAACCACGATTTGGCCGATGCTTTATTTTACGTTTAATGCAGGCCTGCTCTTTCCTTCTTTGTTACATAATTCTCTCCCCACTGCGGCATGAGGCCGGAGGGCAAAAATTAGAACGAGGTAATGCACCAGAGATCGTAGCTAATGGCTTCTTATTTTTCCACTGCAGTTAGCTGCTGAGCGAATAGAATCAGCTAAACGGCGCAATTAAAAAGAAGTCACAGTGCAACGCTGATAAAGGCCATAAGTGAAGATGATGAGGCGTTGAAAAAGGAAGCGTTATCCTGGAGAGGAACGGTCGGCATCTACACAAACTTCAGCATTTTAGGGCTGCGTGGGAATAATTTGAGTAAAGCGTATAGAAACTCGAGCCTCTTTCACACAGAAATTCTGCAAAATTGTCTCATTAGAGCATAACAGAAGATATAGGAGTCGGCTAATCTGTGTTTTATTTTTAAATCATCCAAGCTAAATTACAGACAGAATCAGACTATGCCTTTGAAGATTGAATCTTACATAATGCAAAGTCACTCAAGGAAATGATGCAAAACAAATAGAAGCTTTAAGCTAACGCATGCAGCTCGGCAAGCATAGGTCATAAACCGCATCGACTGACAATCGAGAGAGGACCTAAGGAGCAACATGGTTCCTGTAATGATGGGCTAGCATTCTATTTACTATAACAATTATTCAAAAGTAAAACAGTTTGGTGATTCGTGATTCTTTGACGTACCACAAGAGGAAGCCTGCATGCCGCACCTTTTGAATCCCGAGCTAGGAGGGTTGAGGCCTCATGTCAATAGCGTAACCTCACCATTTTAGTTTACAAGATAACATATTACTTTGGACACGCAATGTTTCCCCACTATGTTGAGAGTCATTGATCATGTCCCCCCATATTGCACTATTTTAAAAAAATAATAATTTAAGTGACCATTTTGTATGGATTTTTAATGTATGCTGACATACTTTAATGCCCACGCATGTAAAAAAGGAGAGCCACAGTCTCCAATGCACTTTTCAGCCATTTACAGTATCTATATATCACTTTGTTTCTATAAGTTTCTACAAGTGTTTACATCAAATGATGACTTCTAAAACATCCCTAGGAAATCACAGTGTTCCATCACTGGTGAGCTATTTTTAGAACAGGCCCACACGCTACTAATGGTGTCCCCTGTTCTGTATAATGCATTCCCCTGCATGCCCATGTTGATCAGAGGGCTCATAGCAGCCTCAGTGTCAAGTGTTTGTAGACCTGATTAAATATTTACCAGAGGAGAGAGCGAGTGTGTAGGCACCGTACTTGACCAGCGGTCGGAGCCCAGGGTGAGTGCGGAGATTTGTAAGCCAGGAAACTGCAAAGTCAAGGCGACTCATTACTTAGCCATAAGACTCCTAAGCGTGTGCTCGCGCATGTGGTCGTCATGGGAACGGCCCTTAGAGTCGCCAACAAACGTGACCTCTCTGTTGGTAGGACTTGAACTTGAACACCCCGGCGGTCGTCACGGCGTCATTTTAATCTTCGTTTATGAGATTACATGTTGGTCATTCTGGTTGCTGCATTATCTGTGCATTATGATGGGCACGTTTGCTGCACATCAACATAATAGCAACGACAGAGGGGGGTTTAGAACCTTTTTATTATCAGGGGATTTGTTTGTTTGCCTGTAAATATTTTGGATTATGAGGCATGAGAAATTTTTTATTAAACAACATTTTTCATTCTATATGTCATGGATGCTTCCATTGATGCCAGTATGCAAAAATAAGGTCCTGTATTTGTGCTTTTATCGAGATACTTACCGAGATGCAACGGTGTTGTCCTTGGAACTTTGGCCCAGCTCTCACTTTCAGTATTGAGGACTATTCCTTTTTAATCCTCTGCCAAATTACCCCTTCCATTAGAGTCAACCCGTGATTATTGCGGTGGATATATCCGCTATTCTTGAAAATCCGGAATTTAGGGCGGGGGGAATATATATATATATATATATTTTAATCCCCTTCCACGTGCCTCAAACACAAACTTATTTTTTTACTGTTCTCCCATCATTCAGTAAAGAGCTAAAAAGTGCATCGGTGACTGTGGCTCTTTTCCCAGTGGCGAGGGTACTACAACAAGTACAGTGGACTCCCGCATATTTTTGGTTGCGTGCCCATTGATTCTTTTATTTTTTTTATTTTTTTATTTTTACATTTTTTTTAACTTCTTGTTTTGTTTTAGTTTTTTGATAGTTTTTTTGGAGGGGGAGTGGGGTAACCAACCCCGAAAATGCTTTTATTAAAAAAAAAAAAAAAAAAAAAGGATGCAATTATAATATCTGTCAGTTTTTGCGCTGATTTATATGCCTTTAAAAAGAAAATAATCTATTTTATGTAGCAAAAATATAGCTTTGGTATGATTCTGCTGTGATCCACAATAATAAACATATTGTTAAATTAACACTTCATCAATCAAAACTGTGAGATTATTTTTGTAAAGGAAGTTTTTGGAATCCAGTTATTATATTGGATATCTTCAGATTTTGCAGGTGTACATAGTGGTTTGGCTGGTGGGTGTTTTTTTACAGGCAACTTAAAGTTTTTTTTTTTTTTCTTTTTTTTTTTTTTTTTTTTTTTGCTTGTGGTCAACATCTCTGTCGCTTCTGACTGTTTCTGTAAGAATCCAGGCATTCTGTGCGGGGTTTCCTCGGTTTGTAGAGGTTAAATAAATAACAAAATGCTTCCTGGAAAGCACGACCCTCCTGACAGATGGTGGTCAGCTGGAGCCGCGCTTTCCAGCTTTCCGTTTTCCTGCCGGGCTCACCACTGGGAAACTGTCAGACAAACCGCTATGCGTAAGGATGATCGCGTGTGTGTGTTGAAGTCAAACATACCGCGATTCCCGGCGAGCGGTGTGAGAGGCGTGCACTAACAAAGCATAGACATTCCTCAGAGCCCAGCAGAACCAAACACTCCACATTCCACAGGAAGGTCAGGAGGAGGGGGGAGCAGGGTAGTCACTGACTGATGGCATCACTTTGGCTTTCGCGTTGTCACCTGTATTTAATGCACCCCGGTAATCCTTTGTGCCACTGTTAAAGTGGAACCACGTGTAAACGCAGATGACATAAGGGAACTGACAAACTTTGCGGGAAACAACATCACCAGTGTTTCTTCTTCCTGTTGATGCCAGCCCTAAAATATTCTTACTTTCGCAATTTCACAGATGTGTAGTTCCTTTCTGCACTGTTCAGCATTTCTACTGCTGCTCTATAATTTTAACTAGAGGGAATGTGAGTGTCGATGAGTTTGTCTAAATGTGTTGGCTGGCGACCAGTCCAGGGTGTATCCTGCCTCTCGCCCAAAGTCAGCTGGGATAGGCTCCTGCTCACTCGTGATCCAAGTGAGGATAAGCGGAATAGAAAATTGATGCGTAGATTTTGGGAACATAATTAGCTGACCAATAGTTTAATAACTAAGTGGCGAAATGTAACACACAGCCGCATATTCACAGTTCGGCATTCATCTAATCACAGATGTTTTAAGGGGAATTTATCTTCTATTATTTTCTGAAAAACTCACATATTCACTGTTTTTGTGCTGTATTGCTTTGGTGCTGAAGTGTGTTGAGGAGCTTCATTTAGGTAAACATAGTCCTATAAACAATTATAGTACAGTGTAAACCTTTTTTGGGGGGGAGTTGTCAATGATGCGTTCATGTTTTCCATTTTTATCGAGTGTAGAGCATGGTGTAATTTTTGCCTTATGGTATTTTTGATTCCTTCTTAACACGAGTAAACAATTCTTGTATACTGATATCATTGCGTGCCACAATTTTCCATGACTTCTTATTTCAAATATATTTAATTGGTAATAGATAAAAAATAATCCATTGCATGATCAATTGTTTGATATTATTATGAAGTGATGATACATTTATATGGTTTTCACAATCATAAAGGCCCTCCGAGGGAAGCCATCACTATGATGTGGCCCGCGATGAAAATGACTTTGACACCCATGTTTTCATCAGATACACTAGGATGGAAACAGAAGTTCAGAACACAGAGACATTCTCTCATCCCTGCAAAAATAAAAAGCATCTCCTAATTTGGTGTAAAAATGTCCCCGTAGTAGATGAAGGAAGGTAATCAATTGGCCATCCCTAATGAAAATAATGGAAACGATGGCCTCAGTGGTCCTGTGTAAGATGTGCGAGTATCTCTTGTCATTACGTGTTAAATCATGATCGTGGTGGTGTCAGCGCTTGACCTCAATAGTGTATGTCTACAAAGACACCCTGCCATCCACCATGCGCTCCATCTTCTGCGGGCTCCCCTTTCTTCCTTCCCCTGCCGCCACTCCATCCTCAAGCTCACCGAATGTCGTCACGAGCGCCGTGATGAGGAGCACCCGCAGCAGATTACTTCTTTTAATTTCTCCTGGTATGATTAGAATCGCGGGTGGTTTGTCACAGCGGGTGGAAAACTGCCTGTGGTTATAATCACAGCGCAGTGGGACAACAAGGAGGGGACACTGATGACACACACATACACGTGTGTAGACACAGGAGCTGGAATCATTATATTTCCATTCATCCATTTTCTGTAGCGCTTGTCCTCATTCGGGTCGCAGGTGAGCTGCATTCCGTCCCAGCTGATTATGGGCGAGAGTCGGGCGACACCCTGGACTTTTCGCCAGCCAACCAGAAGGCACATATAGACAAACAACCGTTCACACTCTTATTTACACCTGTTGACAGTGAAGAGTCTTCGATGAACTAACCATGCATGTTTTTTGGAATGTGGAAGGAAGCCAGAGAAAACCACAGTAATTCACAACATATTACTATGATGTACCACCCAGTATCGATATACGGTTGTGCCTTGAGATAAGAGTTTAATTCACTCCATGACCACGTTCGTAATGAAAACACACTCTCAAATCATCTTTCCCCTTTGAAATGAATAGCAGTGAAGTAAACATTTTTCAACAAGGGAGCACCTGCCACGCGGCAAGCGGACACCTGATACTTCCGCAGCCTCGCGCACTGTAGACAGTGAATAGGTGGTCAACTGCACACAAAGCTGATCTTGTTTCATATTGGAAAGGGCCGCAACAGTTCAGGGGCCACAAAGGCCACCTATTGAATACCTCTGTTATACAATAAGGCCTTTATTATTCTGATCCATAATAGAAACTATTAAAAGGTGGGGACTAAAATGAGACTAGGTTCAAATCTTGCTAGCATTTTGAAAAATTGCATATCCCCCTTTCAAGTTTTTCCAATTCAATAAGAGTAGCACAACATCCAGGGGTCACCCATAAGCTAATCAACAAATCAAAGAGGGGGTGGCATTCCTTTGGCGCACCTATTTTTTTTTTCGAGCTTAAAAATATCTCTATATAATGTTGCAGCTTATTGAGAATTCTTTGCAAGGGTTGATGTGTTGCATTGCTTCATCAATATTTCTTCCCGCCCATTAATATACACACACTCTTTTTTTTCATTTTATTTTAACCTTCACCCGAAAGTTTTAAATCACTTGGCGTATTATCAACAGTTCTCCATAGCTACTTTAACACAGATCCTGAAAAGAAAAATTGCAGCATAATATCCGTCATAGAACACTGGACATTCCTCAAATTGTGCCCTTTACACACAACCAAGACAAGGCGAGATATTGCAGAAAACTACAACGCCGGCCAATTGTGTTGACAACTGCTTTCAACACAGGCAGCAGAAGTTCATGTCAAGTGTTCAGCTTCACACTTCTGTCCCGCAATTACCTTATTACCTTACACACGGGCGGCCTTACACCTCTGTTATTCCTCTACTACCTCAGAAAGTAGAAAGTTCCCTAGATTTCGATTGAAATTAGCTAAAAGGGCCCCAGACGTCTGGAGCCATTCGCCTACTCAATGTCCCAGTGTTTTCTGCGAGGCCGCTCAACATGAAGGAAGGAAGTTGGACATTGTGAAGGCCTGTTGAATTTTTTCTTATTTTTTTTTATTTTTATTTTTTTTTAAACCTTTCATGAGTGACCTGTAAACGTGTTTGTCTTCTTCCTACAATTCCCCTTGGAACACGACGGAAAAATTGGCGTCATTGCGTGAGGTCTACGGACATTGCTCCAAACACAATGTAAAACAGGGCTTGTCCACACGCACACATTCACACCTCGCGTGTTGTATTTACAAGGCACGTTAATTGAGTTTTATTATGAGCACAAATAAAAATGGCTTCTTAGTCTTTGCAAACTTGGTTTCGATTGTTTCTGCATGCTTTTTAGAGGTTTGAGTGTGTGTGTGTGTGTGTGTGTGTGTGCGCGTGCGCGCATGTGTGTACGCAATTGTTTCCATACGAGGTTTGACTTGAAGTCTGTAAATCTCTCTCTCTGTGTGTGTGTGTGTGCGTGTGTGCGTGTGTGCGTGCGTGCGTGCGTGTGTGTGTGTTGGCGTTTGTACAGTATTCGACTGAAGCAGACGCCCTCTTGTGTGTTTATCATCTACAGAATCTGCTGTTAATGGTAGAAGGTGGCTCTGCAGAGCAACTGGACAAGCGCACACACACACACACACGCACACATGCACAGAAGAGTACGGACGCACATACTGAGTGAGCAATCTTTTATAACCCAATTACCCTACATGCCCCTCTGCTTGCGGAAACCTCTAAATCCTGTCTTATATTTTACGCATAGCACCGATCACTCCAGTTGCACCCTTTAAAATGTTTTGTCATACATCATTATTTGGAAAAATTGTGTTTCTGCAAAAGTTGATCACAACTGTGGTTTAACTCAGTAATTTTGTTTGTCAAGTATGTTGCTGTGAGTAGCATGAGGACGAGTAGAAAGTGCTATGATATTCTGGGGACAATTTTGATATTCTTAAAGACAAAAAAGTCCCATATTCTGGAACTGATACTGTACGTGTTTGGAGGTACAATAATAGAGCTCACCTCTCCTGAACGAGTCACATATTGTCTTTTGAAAATTGTTAATCACCTGCTGTTTTGACTATTAAGCTTTTTTTGTTTGTCTTGTACAGCGAGGGATCCTGGTGTTAAGCCGTTTCATTCCAAAATTCCAACTAGAACCCTTCATCTTGGATGTTAGAATTATTGAAATGATTGCTGCATACTGATATGTATATATTTTGCATAATTCTTTAAGTTTTGCGAGAAAATAACACAAAGCCACCAAGTACACTTAGCAATGTACTGGCGTCGTTAAGCTGCTGTGTCAGGCCTCCCCACATAAATGTGGGGAGGCCTAAATCTGCTGAAAACCATCAGACTAAAGTTACTGCTGTTTTGGGGGGAATTTTCGTTTTTAAGTCCAGTATTCAAAAAGGCTATTAGGATAAAATTTAAATTGTACTTCATAATTTGATATAGACAATTATTATGAAGATACTCTTGGCATGGAGTACGTTCCATGCCAAGAGTATTAATTGAAAATGCACATTATGTAAGGGTTACTTAATAATTTATTTGCGTTTTTAATTTGGTAATCAAGGAATTGCACTTCCCAGTTTTTCTGCAATGCAGCATAACATGAATAAGTCTCCAAGCATGTTTTTCTTTCCAAGTCTCTCAGCATGTAATAATTAAAGGTTTCTCAGCGTCCCTGAGCAGACTAAAAGCTCCAATAATTCCAACTGTCCATCCATCCATTCCCTTCAGCAGCCCCTCCTCCATCCATCCTTGGCTGCCAGGAGCCGTCGTCGTCATGGTTACCATGTCCTCAGCGTCGCCAAGCCCTGCAATAGTAGAAATGTTTTGTTTTGTTTTTTTACACACACGTACGCTTGGTAGTCATAAACCCTGCTGCTCGTTGAGTTTCATTCATAACTCTTTTGTCTTTAAGTTTGCCTCATTCATCACATTTGTCAGACTAGGAGAGGGTCGGTGATTATTCACAAGCTCCATCGCCCAAAACCTTTAAAGGCCATGGTGGTATTTGACCAGAGGAATTAAAATGGAGATGAGTGTCCGCTCGGGTGCCGGACGGCAGCGCTCATCTGTCAAAGGTGCATATGAAAGCTGCTGTACAGGCCCATTTCCTGCATAAACACGGTCTCGCCGTCCTCGCAGCCACTCCTCACAAAGACGAGGAACACAGTTGCCATAGTTTCACACTTTTCCCTCTCAGGGTGGACTGAGGAGAATGTGGCAACCGGTTGCTCTTGTCCTTTATGCTTACCATGAATCTGGATGCTCATGTGATTGATTACCTGCCTCTCTTTGTTCCACAAACCTACTACAAATGATATTATTGTCTCTATTTTCAATCAATCCTGTAAATGATTTCGGTCTGCTACTGCTCTCACACACACACACACACACACACATTTCTCCATTGCTGAACACAGGAGCCAAACAACCTTTGAAACTGGTTACCCTAGCAACAACGTTCAACATATACATTCATGAAAGGTGACATGTTCTATAATTATTATTCAAACGTCCCTGACATTCAGCCTTCTTAATAGCCATGTCACACTCTGGTTCAAATCACTCTGTTTTGGGGGGGAGGTTCTGTCTCACGCTATTGCCAAGTACAGCTTTCATAACCATGACGACCAATGGCGAGCAGCTCCTCAGCGTTGCCCACTAAGTGACTTTGTCCCAATATTTAGCAACTTTTGTGACCACTCTACCCAACTTGTTAAAAAAAAAAAAAAAAAAAAAAAAAGATTCACAAACAAATATAGAGACTATGGTGTTAATGAAGACTTGTGGAGACTGAGACTTCCTTCAGAGCAGGAGGTGTTCACTCCTTTGTATCCAGACTGCAAATGAATGGCGCTTGCTTGTGCACTGCCACCACTGGCTAATTTAACCATTATATGTAGTGTGAGGTCATAATTTCCGCTCACAGGTACATTTTTTGAAATATGCAGATATCCAGAAATGTAATTGCTTGTTAAATTTCACACTTGGGTGTGCAGGCTCTCCAGAGACCCTGGTACAGTGGTGCCTTTACATAAGAATGCCCCAAGTTAAGAATTTTCACTTTACGAGCTGTTGTTTGGTCGATTTTCTAGTTTTTTCTTTTGAGTTTTAAGCAAAAAATCAAGGTATAAGCAAGCTTCGGATACGCCCTTGCTCGAGGGGGGGGGGGAGGATGAAACAATTAAGGTCCATCAAATGAAGCACTTAAGCCAATTCGCTTTCAGCTGTTTATATGGAGAAATGGTCAAACACACACACAAAAAAAAGAACACTGGCAAGGAGCTGCTGAAGGACAAATTTCCAAAAACATTCAAAACCGCGTTGATACTTTGACTCTTGCTGAACTGAGGTTCAAACTTCAACATTGTGTGGCGTTTTAGTGATAATTTTTTCTGTAACATATTGCATGGAGAATTGCACAACCTAGGGGTGCTTCACTGTACGTCCTGTACAAAATGAGTGCATGTAAGCCATCAAGCCGAACATGACATTCATAAAAACTCTTCAGGCTGGACTTACACATACAAAAACGGGCACATTCTTGATTGCGCACCCAAACCGACGTGGAATTCATTTTCCGCATTGTGAGAGGAGTAAATAGAATTAGATGAATTTAGGAGGCACAATATTTTTTTATCAAACCTGAAATGAATTGTGTTGGCGGATTTTGCCTCTTTGAATAGCGCGTTTGAAAGGTAGTTGCAAACCAGCATGCAAAGCGGTGCCAGCATAGCGGAGGCAACATTAGAGGCAGTGGGGAGAACTTTTCTGCTAATGTAAACATTTTAATTTAAATGTTTCACCAAAAGAGACAAAATTCAAATATAATACCATAATAATGCGATTTAAATAACACAATATAATTTGTAACTAAATAAAAAAAATATTCATATAATATATTATTGTATAATTGCAATCCATTACCTGCAATTTCTAATATGAAGAATTGCCTTTTGTTTTTTTTCACCCTTTTTCTATTCATTCTTTCATGTCAGTGGTGTTGCCAAGTAGTTGCTGCTGCCAGCTTTTGTAAATCTTTGCTCGGAATTGCTCAACGTAGGTGTTGTGTTGTTGTGATTTCGTAAGAAGGACATAGCATTGTTGTGCACGCTGTTTATGGGTTTGTTTGTTTTTTGAGCAAGTGTCCGGCGCATGCGATGCAAGGTGGGTAGCAGGAAGTATTGGCTGGGGTGTAGAGCTGCTATTTCAGTCTGATTGTGAACACACACCAGAAAAAAGTAACTCGAGGAAGTCATAGTCCAAGATTAGTTATAGGAAGTTTATGTGATGTCATTGTTTGCTTGAAGATCACTACAGCGGCCTGTTATTTCCGTTTAAACTCTAATATCATCATCATCCCTTTGTCGATACTGACAAGCCTCGTGTCATTTGGTTGACCTACCTATCATCTTACTGCCATCCTTGTTTGTAGTGCTATTAATATTCCAGATTGTCCACACAGGATTTCCTGTAGCATCCGTGCTAATCCCGTCCACATTTCCTGTGACTTTTCCGTGGAAATTTGTTAGCCAATAACTGGACCCATTTGACCGTTTGCAGCTGTCACTCAACAGCACTATGCTGGGCACATGTGTTGGTGATGATGAGATAGCAGATGGAAGGTCCTGCTAAATGAAGGGTCTTATCCCTGTGTTGTAGACTTCACCGAAGTCATAGACGAGCTTCCTATCTGAAATGTCCAACTAAACCGAGATTAAGGAATGACGTGACTAAATGGAAGAAGGTTCTCCGCTTTAATGCTCGTCTTTCTCAATGGTGAGCTTCAAACCTCAGATTGTACTGTGGTGGATTTTAACCCCATATGACGCGGTTTAGACTTTGTGCAGCACTGCAACGTACAACCACAATAATAAACATATTGTTGAGTTAACCTTTCGGACAGTGTTAATCACAAATGAGTATTACTACTGTACTGTATAGCCCAGTGTTTCTCCAGCCTTTATTGAGCCAAAGCACATATTTTACATGATAATAGTCAACATTGTCATGGGTAAAAAATCTGGGAAGAAATAAGCAAGGAATTGAGGGGGTTGGGGGGGGACGCAAATAAGCGGGGGATATCATACAGCAGTGCCTTGAGATACGAGTTTAATTGGTTTTGTGATCACGCTCCTGTCTCATAACATTTGTATCTCAAATATTTTTTTTCTCATTGAAATGAATAAAAATGCAATTAATCCATCAGGGGTAAAAAAATAATTTGTTGGGTCACTGATTGTCAGTGTGTAAATGTTTTTGATTCATGGTTGCTTTATTGCATTTGTTATCTTAATATCTTTAATATCTTTTAGTTTATGTTCCTATATGTCAATGGACAATATTATAGATAAGTAGTTTGCATTCCAGGAAGAAGAAAAAAAACTCATATCTTGGAGTGTATTTTATTAAGTTATTGTAATGTGCATGCATACCTAATGAAGAGTTGGTCTGTGACGAGTAAAGTAACCAGACTGAAAACGATGGAGAAAACTACATTAAGCAGTGAGAGGTAAATACTTTATTACTTTATGCAGTGCCGCTCACTGTGTTGCTGGATCCTCTTTGACTCTACTCCCCCCCCCCCCCCCCCCCCCCACTTTGTCTCCTCTTATGACTTCTCCATGCAGTTCAAACCTCTTCCCGACAGCTGCAGGCTAGGCTTTTATTAAAGTGCCTTGTTTTAATGTCTTGAGGATTGCATTTGGTGCAGGGGAACTTCTGTCTGCGCCATTGCCTTGCCCGCCTCCTTTTCCTCCTTTTCCTCTTTACTTCCGCTGTCATCTACAGCTGTGTAGTACGGCGAATACTAGTGGTACGTGGACTTCCTTTTGTGGAACGCCAAAGAATCACTGCTTGAGTACGGTTCAGTCGTACAGTATTTGTTTTTCTAAATTTGCATAAAATCTTTTAGAAGTGTTTATTTTTTGACATGTATTTTATACATTTTTTTATTTAACTTTATTGTACAATTCATTTTAATTGAGTCATTATGTATGTTTTTATTTATATTTCTACTCAGTGTTTTTACTGTGCAAAATGTTAGTGGGTTACATTACTACTGCAAGATTTTTTTTTTTAACTATTGGTGTAAAAAGTTTGGGAACCACTTATTTACAGCCATTCATCTTGATGTATGACAGGACTGTACCTTTTTTTTTTTTTATTTTTTATTTTTTTTAATCATAACTCAAAAAGAAAATGTATTACTCCAACAAAAATAAAAAGATTGTGCACCGCACTATTTATATTCGATTTTTCTGCTTATTGTATATTATCGAGCTACTTTACGGTATATCGAGAATGGAGCAAGAAAGCGGGCCCATAACATTTTTAAATGTGGGTTCATCGTGAACTTACTGGCAAATGCAAAAAGAGAAAATAGAGAAAATAAATTTGCATGTGTAAGTTTTTACACTGCCGAGTGGGTCTTTAAAAGCGAAACAAAATTATCCATCCATCCGGAAGTCATATTTATTTTTTTGGGTAATGTTGTAAGATGAGTTTGAAATTATATTGAAGTATGTTGGGATCATAGTTTGGGCTCTGTCGAGGTAATGAATGTGAAAGGAACTGGTTGAAAAACCAGCAGTACTTCAGTTTGCTTCATGCAGCATTTATAGACAAGAAGGGTGTGTGGTGAGAATTCGGGCTGCAGAGTGCCGACTATCAGACTGGTAAATGTTAGCGCCTCTCACCTGACATGTCCTGGTGCCAACCCGCACAAGTGTCTGGACCCAAGACGCACTCACGAGATTCTCTTTTTCGGAACTCGAAAACATTGGGTCAAAGTCAGCAGACCTCACACAAGCTGCTAACCCTGCTCGAACACACCCGAAAGTAGAATGGAACCTCCAAAAACTCTGACAATCTGTTCCGTCACATTGGTTGACTTTTTTTTTGTTTTGTTTTGTTTTGTTTTGTTTGTTTTTTTGTTTTGTTTTTGAATTCTGAATTTATCTTTGTAAGGCAACAGCAAGTCACATTGAAATGCAGTAAAGATGCCACTGGACAGCGCCAGAGCAGTATTGTTAGTGCGTTGGCCTGAGCACAAATAAAGCAAGTAGTTTTCAGCAAATAATTAAGTATAGGTTCCAAAAAAGAAAAATGGAGCCTGACTGCGACTATGCAGGGTTTCATGGTATTTGCATCTGCTTGGTCCAGTTAATGTGTGTATGTTGTAATTGATACAGTATTTATCGGTAATTACATTGCTCGTATTATAGCAAGCAGCCCAGGTCCCTCTCGAGATTTGAATGTTTTCTTTGACATTTGAGGCATACTGATATTTTTCCTAGAAAATGTTGGTTGAGTTGAGTCGAAATTGTGCCACTTTTGTAGAACTCCACCCGTTGTGGGTTTGAATTTACAAGGATGTGGTCGGTTGGAGGAGGTCAGACAGGGTGGGGAGAGTTATTTTTATTGAATGATTAGTAGGTAAACATAAATCCTATAAAAAATATATTTGGGATCTGTAAAAGCTCTCAATGAATTTATATTGGATCTCATTAGATTGTGCAGGTGGTCTGTGAGTTAAATATTACTTACAATGTCTTTTATCTTCAGTGTGCGTTTGCCCCTGTTGACAGAGTCCAGTGTGGATTTTTTAGGCAGTGAAAGGACAATCAAATGCAGTGTTTGGCTGCATGCTTAGACAATCCTGTCCTTTTGTATGTATAGCCACAATTCCAATGAAGTTGGGACGTTGTGTTAAACATCAATAAAAAAAAATAATACAATGATGACCTATATTTAATTGAATACACTACAATATTTAATTGAATACACTACAAAGACCAGATATTTAATGTTCAAACTGATAAACTTTACTGTTTTTAGCAAATGATCATCAACTTAGAATTTTATGGCTGCAACACATTCCAAAAAAGCTGGGACAGGGTCATGTTTACCACCGTGTTACATCACCTTTTCTTTGAACAACATTTAATAAATGTTTGGGAACTGAGGACACCCATTGTTGAAGCTTTGTCGGTGGAATTCTTGCTTGATGTACGGCTTCAGCTGTTCAACAGTCCGGGGTCTCCGTTGTCATATTTTACGCTTCATAATGCGCCACACATTTTCAATGTGAGACAGGTCTGGGCTGTAACACGTGCAGAATGTGGTTTGGCATTGTCTTGCTGAAATAAGCAGTGGCGTCCATGAAAAAGACGTTGCTTGGATGGCAGTATATGTTTCTCCAAAACATGTATGTACCTTGCAGCATGAATGGTGCCTTCACAGATGTGTAAGTTACCCATGCCATTGGCACTAACACAGCCCCATACCTTCACAGATGCTGGCTTTTGAACGTTGCGTCCATAACAGTACGGATGGTTCTTTTCCTCTTTGGCCCGGAGGACACGACATCCACAATTTCCAAAAACAATTTGAAATGTGGACTCGTCGGACCACAGAACACTTTTCTACTTTGCATCAGTCAATCTTAGATGAGCTCGGGCCCAGAGAAGCCGGCGGCGTTTCTGGGTGTTGCTGATAAATGGCTTTTGTTTTGCATAGTAGAATTTCAAGTTGCACTTACGGATGTAGCGCCGAACTGTATTTACTGACATTGGTTTTCTGAAGTGTTGCTGAGCCCATGTGGTGATATCCTTTCCACATTGTCAGTTTTTGATGCAGTCCTGCCTGAGGGATCGAAGGTCACGGGCCTTCAATGTTGGTTTTCGGCCTTGTCGCTTACATGCAGTGATTTCTCCAGATTCTCTAAACCTTTTAATGATATTATGAACCGTAGATGATGAAATCCCTAAATTCCTTGCAATTGTACATTGAGGAACATTGTCCTTAAACTGTTCGACTATTTTCTCACGCACTTGTTCACAAAGAGGTGAACCTCACCCCATATTTGCTTGTGAATGATTCAATTCAGGGAAGCTCCTTTAATACCCAATCATGGCACCCACCGGTTCCCAATTAGCCTGTTCACCTGTGGTATGTTCCAAACAGGTGTTTGATGAGCATTCCTCAACTTTCTCAGTATTTTTTGCAACCTGTCCAAGCTTTTTTGGAACGTGTTGCAGTCATAAAATTCAAAGTTAATGATTATTTGCGAAAAACATTGTTTATCAGTTTGAACATTAAATATCTTTGTAGTGTATTCAATTAAATATAGGTTGAACAAGTTTTGCAAATCATTGTATTCTGTTTTTATTTGTTTAACACAACGTCCCAACTTCATTGGAGTTGGGGTTGTACTTTAATGGCCTCTTGGCTGCAACCTGTTCCAATTGTCAGAGTTGAAAACATGCTGAGAAAGGGGAAGCTGCGTCGAGACACCTGCAGATAAATGTTGTAATTGTACGGTTATCCTGCAAGTCATCTTTTTACTTGTTCCTCCTCTACATTATCTCCACTGTGCCAAGCTTGGTTTAATTAGCGTTTATACGGACTGTGAGTTTACGAGTTCACAAAGTGAACATGCCCTTACTTGGCCAACCTTTTCTCTGCTTTAAGTCTGAGAGCATGGTACTTGGCCCCCTTGTGTCTCTAAGCACGATTACATCACTTCCCTTTTAAGAGGAAGAAGAACCTTTTATTGTCATAAAACCTCCACACAATTTTTCCTCTGCTTTGAACCCATCAGAGTTGTGGACACAGCATACCTCACGATCCAATTAAATTTCAGTTATTTAGGTTGCAATTTGATTTGATTCAATATTGATTTATTTGGGACAATATTGATTAAGAAGTAGAAACACAAGTAGGAGTAAATTTTGACAGTTTTGAAATATTTATTTTTGATGCTATGTAAACAGTTATTTCATATGTCACATCAAATTTAAAAATTTAAATTTTCCCCGAAGGGTGTTAGAACATCATGTTTTTAAAAGTAAAATACTGTAAAGTGCAGCTCGTAGTTTGTTGCAGCTCGTATGTAAATGTGCTTATTATGCCTTTATTTTGTTACTGTTTGTTCGATAAAGCGATTGAAAGTGCACTGGCGGCTAAGTCTATACTTGTCCACTTGTGGGGGCCTTACAATAGGTTCTTACTAGCGGTGGTAGGCTATATTAAATTAGATAACATCCTTGTGTTTTATTATATGTGCTGTTGAGATAGGTTAATTACTTACTTCTGCTTTGCAGTAGACACATGGCACTTTCTCTTCTTTTTTAAGTGTGAAATAATCCCAAACTTTGGACATTCTGTCTTTTGCGTACTCTTTCCTCATGGCTCGCCACCATCACGCCAACGTATTTCTCCACGCAATGATGCATAAGTTGTTTACAAATTAGTCCACGTGGAAAAATGGTAACTGCAACTGATAACTGATTTGCTTCGACTTTATTTGTTATTAAAAAATTTAATAGTATGAATTACTCTTGTTTTAACACTGATTGGAACACCACCCCAGTCTTACTGCTTTGAATGTGATTTATTCACTTATTTCGCACAGAAGCCAAGCTTCAGTTGTATTTTTCTTCTTCTTCACCCCTTGTTGAGGCTGCTTAATTTCGAATCAGGAAAAGAAAAAGGAACACATTCACAGAAATTCGGAATTGGGGCATTTGCCTTCAGAGGTTCCACTGAAACCCTGCCTTTGTGGACAGTTCTCAGCAATTTAGTCAGTCTGCATCCATTTTAGTGGTAAAAACATCACTTCCCATTTTGTGTGTGCATATGCAAAGCCAGTGAGCTAACACACATCTGACACAACGAGTTGGCCAACTCAAACATTATGCGGTCGTAAGCCGGTGCGTGCTAGCTCCAAGTGACATGGAAATATCTGGACATGTGGAGGCTCCTGTTCCGCACCAAAACACGCATGAGAGAGGCAAGTGGCTTTTTTTTTTTTTTGGGGGGTGGGGGGGGGGCTTTCAGCATGTTGAGCTTGAGAAATAATGGTAACTTTGATCCAATCGTATATCTCTCTTGTGTGTGTGATATGTAAAGACTCTTTTTAGAGCCAGTTCACTTCAACATGTCAAACGGGAATGGTCGGAGTTAGACAGGCAAGGTCAAAATGAAGACGAAAAAAAAATCATAGATTGACTTATTTTAGTTATCTTGTCCGTCCATTTGTCAGTTATAAGCTTACTTCCCGGTTCGCAGCGGATGATGTAAGGTCTTACAAATTGCAGATGGAACCTTTTTTTTTTTATTCTAGGGTGGACCGTTCCATTTGCGTCCCAGTGACGAAAAACACTAAAAAGTGAGAATAAAAAAAAAAAATCCCAAAATTTGAATGCATTTAAAGGAAATAAAATTATACTTAAAATATGAATTAATTAATTATTTGAAAAACTATTAATAGCTGCAATTTTACAAAACCTTGCTAAGTGGCAATGCTATGAGAATAAAGTGGCAATTATGTGGAAAAAGTGGTAATTTCACGGGAAACAAGACAAAAGTTGACAAATTTGGAGAATAAAGGTGTACTCCAAGAATAAAGCCGTCATTTATTGCAAAAAAATAAAAAAATTCAATACATACAAGAGTAATGTGTATGTGTTGGAAAAGCTACCACAACTTACATTGGAGTCCAGTAATTAGCCCTTTGGTTTACAAGAATGGAGACTCTGCAACTCCTACTTGTATTTGTACTTTTACTGTACTATACGGTGTGCCATGAGCTCTCCCCTTTGTGTATTTGACTTTGAAAAGCAGCCACTGCTTGCAGGTTGACCTTATGTAGCCGGAAGGAAGTGAAGTAACCTCCAGAAGAGAGAGAGGAAATGAGACGGTGAAAGGGAGGGCAACAGAGGGACAGACAGTGCCTTCCTGTCCTGTTTTGTCCCCTCTGCTTCTGTCACTGTGTATGTTTGCGCTATGATTTTAAAAAAGAAAAGCCAAACAATAATAATAATGTCACCTCTCCATTCCAACACCACTTAGAACGAGTCACATATCACGTGGATAGAGAAGGACTTTGCCCATATTAGTGCCCAGGTAAGTCATTTTGTTTGTGTACCTGTGCTGCTCCTCCCTTGATCAGACAACAGTATAATCTACAATATTCATGTGTTGACATCTGCCATCATCACCCATTTCTCACTGTTTTTACATGCCACATGACACAATATATATTGTTTCACTCACTTTTAAATGAAAGCTCTCCTTCCGTTCAGTTAAAGCTACAATATATAGTAAATGTTCACAAAGATAACACCGTCCAAAAATAATACGGATTTTACGTTAGCTTGTAATAAAACTGGCACAATAACAATACACTTGTACTTTTTACATACAGTTTTGTTTTTTGTTTGCTTTGCTTAATGCTGTTTTCATTCGGCAGTCTGCCTGTCTATCTGCTTGCTAGTAGATAGCCAGCTATATATCCGCCATGTACCTTGATTTGTGCACTGATGCACAGTTATGCTGGAACAGGAAGGGGGCGTCTCCAAACTGTTCAAACACAGTTGAAAATATAAAAATTTATTAAATATTAGTCTCTGAGCTTCAGTGAAAGGAAGTCTGAATGTTTCAGCATACCAAGAGATTTTGGGGACTACCCCTTCCTGTTCCAACATAACTATGCACCAGTGCACAAAGCAAGATGCATAAAGACATGGATGAGAGAATTTGGTATGGATGAACTTGACTGGCCTGCACAAAGTCCTGCCCTCAACCCGATAGAACATCTTTGGGTTGATTTTGAGCGAACATTGAGCAAGGCCTTCTCCTCCAGCATCAGTGTGTGACCTCAGAAATAAGATCTCGGAAGAATGGCCAAAAATTCCCTATAGATTCACTACAAAACCATATTGAAAGCCTTCCCACAAGAGTTCAAGCTGTTACAGCTGCAAAGGGTAGACCAACATCATATTAAACCATATGATTTAGAATGGGATATCACTTAAAATCATATGTGAGTCAAGGCAGGTGAGCGAATACTTTTGGCAATGTAGTATATTTTGATATACAGAATATATCATCTATGTCAAACTGTCTCTTTCTCTCGCCATCTATCTCTCTCTCCGAGCTACTGCTCTCCCGCTAGCTCTCGCTGGCTTTCAACCTATTTTAACTAGCTACAGTATACAGGTAGCTGCAGACCCTCGGTAGATGGTGATCTATTGCTCTTACTATCTGTCTCTCAAGCCGTCAAACTATTTTAAAAAGCAACAATATCATCTAGCTGTCTAGATATTTTGCTAGCTATCCAGAATAGCTCACAAAAGTGAGTACACCGCTCAGATTTTCCATCCATCCATTTTCTGAGCCACTTTTCCTCACTAGGGTCGCGGGCGTGCTGGAGCCTATCCCAGCTGTCATCAGGCAGGAGGCGGGGTACACCCTTAACTGGTTGCTAGCCAATCGCAGGGCACATACAAACAAACAATCATCCGCACTCACATTCACACCTACGGGCAATTTAGAGTCTCCAATTCATGCATGTTTTTGGGATGTGGGAGGAAACCGGAGTGCCCGGAGAAAACCCACGCAGGCACGGGGAGAACATGCAAACTCCACACAGGCGGGGCCGGGGATTGAACCCGGGTCCTCAGAACTGTGAGGCTGACGCTCTAACCAGTCGTCCACCGTGCCGCCCGCTCGGATTTTATGTCAATATATTTTTTTCATTGGACAACACTGAAGATTCCTTGTCTTCAGCTAACTGTTTGCGGGTTTTGTTGTCCATCACCTTTAGAAGAGGCTTCCTTCTGGACAGGTGATTCTCACGCACCAGGCTGGCTGCGTAATATGTGGTGACAGGCTCACAAAAGGCCTTCAAAACTGCCCCCCCAAAACTGAGCACCTTGCTTCAATTTCCAACATCGTATCTTGGTGAAGCGGGATTTTCTACAATGATGATAACCAAAAGGAAATTACAGCGTAGACAAAAGTATCACTAGTTCTCTCCCATTACCCCAAAATGAGACTCATTAAAGAGAAACAGGTGCAGGGCTCCCACTAATTACAACTACATTCAGCTTATGGGGGGGTGTTTTTTTCAATAATTAGTTTCTATTCCTTTCTATGCTGGTCTATCAGAATATTACTTTACATGAAGCCAGTCCTTGGCACAAAAAAGGTTGGGGACCGCTGATTTGACACACTGGTGGTGCTTGTAAAGTCATCTTTTAAAATTTGGAAAAGTGCTTACATTTGAGTGTGTGTGCATTCAGATGAAGTAAGGGTCACTTGAGGACCATTTTTAGGAGACAGGATGAGCAAGGCTTGACAATTAGGAGAGGAACATGCCTGACATCCGACAGGAAAATTCCCCTTAAGTGATCCGATGTCTCCTCTTCCTGCCTTTTTAAAAAAAATAAAAATAAATAAAAATAAAAAAATGTTTTGACTTGATGACGATGCATTGACTGTAATAGGTGTCTACTCTTACAATCTTGTATTTTTTTCGGAGTGTTTTGGTTGTGTGTGCCTTCTTGGGTGCAGGACTGTGAAATTGAAGGCAACCTCTTCCTTCCTGTTTGCCTACTTATGGTTCCTGTTCAGCTGCACTCAGTCAGTCTGAGGAGCACAACACATGAGTTGAAAAGGCCCTTAGAGTGTAACTACTTGGGACATGGGACCCGGGGCGAGATTCAAACTGAGTCGCTTTCTCCCCTTCTACCTGTCCAAAAAGACCAAAGGCTTGGCGGCGGCTGCAGACACTTTGCCTGCACTGAAATACTGGACACCGGTAACCACGTCAAAATCTAATTTAAACTTCAATTAAGTGTGTTGTTTTTTGTGGTAGAGCTTGTATGTTAAAGCTGCTTCCTGTTGCTGTTGTTGTTTCTCACGAGAAAGTTCTTTCATTAGTTTCCCACTGGTTAAAGTTTAATCGCCTCACTTTCATCAGGTGATAAATCCTTATTAGTTTTACGATTGCATTCTACTTGGATACATATAATTTATAGTGATTCATCCAAGGGAATTACTTTTTTAACAAAAAAAGTTACACACTTCAGCTTCAAACACTGCGCTTAAATATAGTAAAATAAAAAATCTTCATGATTAAAATAAAATATATTGGACAAAAGCGATAAATGTACCTACAGTTAAATACAAGTGAACTGTACTTGAGCAATGATTCTTCCACGTACCACCAGGTAAAGGAAGCCCATGTACCACTATATGTGGTGCCCGTACCACACTCCGAGAGTCGCTCAGGTCAAATAATCACTGGGAACATTTTGGATTCTTTCATTTAATCCATGTCTTTTGTTCACGCGATAGGACGATGACGAAATCAAGGAAATCAACATCACTCATGTGGTCAAAGAGGGTTCGGAAAAAGCAGACGCTTCTCACTTTGAACTGCTCAAAGTGTTGGGTCAAGGCTCTTTTGGGAAGGTAAAGCACACAAGTTCCTAGCTGCTGCTCATTTCATCCTCTGCAGTCTTTGCTTCTCACTCCTGACGTTGCTTGTGTTTCACTACTCACTTTAGGTGTTCCTGGTGCGCAAGGTGACCCCTCCTGATGACAATCAGCTCTATGCCATGAAGGTCCTCAAGAAGGCCACACTCAAGGGTATGAGAGAGCATCTTGTGATTGAACAGTGAAATCAGAGCAGGGCCAGCGTAATAGCTCAAATGACCCCAACCATCAAGCATGTAAATAATGTCCTCCAGCAAAAACGACCACCAGGCCATACAGTTAGTTGCATGGCATCGATCACTTTTCAGGCCCATATTTGGCAGGTTTGATGATTTTTTTTTTTTCTTTATCGAAAATTTTTTTGGAGTGATATTGTTAGGATATAAAAAGATATAGATTTAAAAAAAAAATTTTTTAAAAAGGAATTATAATTTCTGTCCCTTATAAGAATTAACTGTAAAAATAATATATACCTCTGATCTTGTATAGGTGAGAGAAGCAATATATGTTGAATATAGAACACGGCATAAAGTTTGGGTTGGAGAAGATTTTTTTTGAGGAAAAGAAAAATCTACCACCATGGATTTTTATTTTTTATTTATTTTTTTCTATCAATAAAAATCAGTGGTTCCAGCTCTTGACTTTGTATCAATTACTACGGTAAACTGGTCCATATAAAACTGTATTTTAGCAGAACAGAAATCACTTCCTCATTCAGTTAGAAACCACTGTGCAGTGTTTATTCTCACATTGTGGACGCGCAGGGTGCAATAACGATAGTCCTGAATCCTCAAATGCGCTTTGTTCTGTTTCGTTTTAGTTCTCTGTGATTGGCTGTTATTTTCTCACCTTGCAGTTACTGGGCAAGCATGAATGGAAATGTTTCAAGTCCACAGCTCTTGCCTTGCCGGTGGGACTATTAATCAGCAGTGCGGCGACTAGTGTACACTACTGTACAGCAGCCAACTCTTAAAAACACCATTTAACTTCAGACAATTGAAGTGCTCCATTGACGTTAACAACTGTTTTTTTTTGTTGTTGTTTGTTTTCACCAGTGAGAGATCGTGTGAGGACCAAGATGGAGAGAAACATCCTGGCTGATGTCAACCACCCGTTCATTGTCAAGCTACACTACGGTCAGTCAGCCTCACCGAATCCAGTTGCGCTTTCATCCTGTAGGCCACAGCTCACACCCAGACGCTCACACCGAACTAACCTGCTCCAGCTTCCAGTGTTACTGACTAGGCCACGCCCCTTAAAGGCACACATCCAACACACAGATACAGAAATGACACTTTAAAACACCATTTTATTTCTTTATATTCCGTTTCATTATTGTTTTGTTTTCATACAATAGTGCTATTTTTCTTGGTTAAAAACATAATTTTAAAAAATGTGGTGGCTTTTGGGTGGCTGGAACGGATAAATGGCATTCCAATTCATTTCAAAGGGGAAAATTTATATATATGAGTAAATTCACTCACACACAGACTCCCAAACATCATACACACCCCACCAGCCCCCGCCTCTTAAAGGTGCATGCTTACAGTATATCTAACACACAGACATGACAGTGCGTACAGTATTTTCTATAAATATTATGCTTGCATTTTTTTGTTTGTGATCAAATACTTGTAACGTGTTTAAAATTTGTGTTTTAAGTTTAAATGTCTTTAAACTGTATTGGGGGGTAAAAAAAATAATAATTATGTTTCTTTAAAATCGCAGCTTTTCACCTATAGTGCGTGGATCTGGAACATATCCCCCCCCCCCCCCCCCCCCCCCCCCCAAAATGAACAGTGGTTCACTGTTACCTATATCTGATTTGTAGCTTTCCAGACTGAAGGCAAACTCTACTTGATCCTTGACTTCCTCCGGGGAGGCGATCTCTTCACCCGCCTGTCTAAAGAGGTAGGAATTCCCTCATTGTGTTGATGCTGCATGTTCTGTTTTCATGCGTCTTACTTCCAGAAGCATCCTTCCATCTGTTTGTGCCTCACAGGTGATGTTCACAGAGGAGGATGTCAAGTTTTACCTTGCAGAACTGGCGCTGGGCCTTGACCACCTCCACAGCTTCGGCATTATGTACAGAGACCTGAAGCCTGAAAAGTAATATATGTTGAATTTTGAATAACACAACTGCATATTTTACTGATTTATTTTGTGTGGTTTCTGGATGACTGATGACATCAGTGCACATTTAAATAAATCAGTACATGATGATCTTACCTGAATTACCACAATCCCAAATGGAATACAGGGTGTCCTCTGTTTAGGACAGTACTGTAATACGAGGTGTCTACTAGGGCTGCAGCTAGTGAATATACAGTATTTAGAATTGAGTAGTCTACCGATTATCCCATCAATTAATTGAGTAATCAGATAAATTGATTTTGCATTATCAAACACAATAACGTTGTGCATATGAGGTGCAGGTATTCTTTTTGTCCACTTGGGGTCACCATCCTCACGTTCTACCTTTTAGTATCTGTGACTGTGTATGGCTTTAAAAGGCGAGGCCTGGTGTGTGGCGTGTGTGTCAGCGAATGAGAGTGTAGACTTGGCTGGCTGTTAACTGGCTAACCCGGTAACTAGACTGGGTGTTGATAAACTCTGCGTGAATGACTCGAATGAATGTGCTTATGTTTTTGTTTTCGTACTGTTTGTTCAATAAAACGATTAAAAGTGCGCCAGCAGCTGCATGTATCCTTGATCACTTGCAGGGGCATTATAATGCGTTCTAACTAGCAATGGCTTGATTAAATCCATCCATCCATCCATTTTCAACACCGCTTATCCTGGTTAGGGTCGCGGGGCGCTGGAGCCTATCCCAGCTGACTTCGGGCGAAAGGCGGACTACACCCTGAACTGGTCGCCAGTCAGTCGTAGGGCACATATAGATACGGACAACCATTCGCACCCACATTCACGCCGTCACTGAGTGGGAACTGAACCCACGCTGCCTGCACCAAAGTCAGGCGAGTGTACCACTACACCATCAGTGACTTGATTAAATCCGCTAACTTCAATACATTACCTTGAGCTGGCGATCGTGCTGTTGTGGTACACATTGCACTTTATCTTCTTAAGTGTGAAATGTTCTAAACTTCAGACATTCTGTGTCTTGTACGCACTTTTTTCTCATTGCTCTTTATATAACTTATATAATTAAATTGAATTTATATTCAGAGAAAGCCAAATGCAAGAACAGTGCAGTGTTAGGGGTCGTGCCCTGCCATGAATAGCAGAAATCTGCAAGTAATTGATGTCCACCCAAAAAAGTTTTATAATTGCTTATAGTTGTCACAAGATGGTAGCAAAGCTCTTTTTTCTTCTTCTATTAGACATGGCTATGGCCTAACTAAATGAAGCTCCTCCCCTTACTTCAACATAGATCCTGAGCCCCGTGATGACACAATATGGCGCCAAAGCAATATTTTTATCTTAGACATGGCTTTGGCTACCGCTACAGCATGTGAATTTTTCAGCTAACATAGGTTCCCTATAAAAATTTGCAAATATGCAAATTTACGACTGCAGCAGCACAAATATGCGGGGGTCACTCTTGTTTCAGTTATTCTCTGGTTGTTATTTTCCCCAGATTTTATTCTAATGCTTGGACTGACCGAACTCACTGAAAAGCTCAACTTGTGCAGTACAGGGTAGTCCAGCAACCCCTCCATGATCGTCCATCTTCACATGACCTGTAGAAATGTCTTTTTGATCATTTCCAGATAAAACAGGTTTTGCATATTATGCACAAAGGCGACTTTGCCTTTATTTCATTTTCAACACGCTTATACAATTCACATTATAGCAATTCGTGCAAAGTGTTTCTCATACATTTACTTACAGGAATTATGACAGCTACTGCACTCATGACGCACATCCCGACTTGTGTACAAATTCAGGCTATGTCGCTGATAGGAACTCTGTCGTAAGCCGTAAAGGTACCTAAATAGTTTGAGAATCCCTGGTTTACAGAGATTAAGAAAAGTCCAAATATTGTTTATGATATTGTTTTTTAGGATTATTTGTCATGTTGCTAACATTTCCTACTGCTGTTTTCTAGCATTCTCCTGGATGAGGAAGGCCACATCAAACTCACAGGTTAGAAAATAGTGAGAAGTGCCATCACACAACTCCTAAATCCTCAAATGCATAATATGGTTATTTATCCATTACCATGACTGACTTCACCCCACAAGTGAATTAGAAAACTCTCCTTGGTGTCTTCCAGATTTTGGTCTGTGCAAAGAAGGCATTGACCACCATGAGAAGGCCTACTCCTTCTGTGGCACTGTGGAGTACATGGCACCTGAGGTGGTCAACAGGGGAGGACACACCCACAGCGCCGACTGGTGGTCATTTGGAGTACTGATGGTAAGTAAATGAAAGCACTATAGTCGTATGGTTGAACCTTTTATGGGGACATATTATGGGAAATTGACTCAATGGACTTTCCGTGACCAAACCCGGAAAACGGGATAGCTGACTCCCTGTGTATGCTACGCTAACAAGCATGACTACGGTTTGATTACATAATTAATTGAAGCAGAACTTGAAAAAAATAAAATAAAAAAATCTTAATGGCTCGTGTCTTCAGACAAACGTTAAATACATAAACATCGTTTATTTATTCAAATACGATAAGATATATGAAAAAATGAACAAAGCCTAAAGCTCAAATATTGTAATCTTTGGTGGCTCTGTTGTGACACTTTATATTAAAAAAAAAAAAAAAAAAAGATATTGTAGTAATTTAAAGTTCCTAGTGTTGCTCCTTTGCCATTCATCCGAACCGGGAGAAAGTGTGTAGATCCGTTTTGCCGAATACAGAGGTAAATTGCACGTATACCGGATTGAACCAGGAAATGTATTCATGGATTATTTATGGATGAAACACCTGTTGTAAATTTTGCTGTTCGTGAACAGCAATTTGTGCCGATGAGCACTTGCATATGTGCATCCAAATGTTTAGTGGTCAAATTAAATTCACCTATAAAGGTTACAGTACATTTTAGCTTCATCCTGGAATTTCACCAGAAAGCCCAATATCCCAAAGTATTTGTACGTAGTGTATTTTCCACTTAAGGCACTTTGGATGTCTCACTGTACATAATGCAATATCAGTATGATAGATATGAGCGTGATATGAAAGCTTTATGTTCTCTCCTCCAGTTTGAAATGTTGACTGGATCGTTGCCCTTTCATGGGAAAGATCGCAAAGAAACGATGAACATGATTCTCAAGTGAGTGCAACTGCTCACCCTCGCCAGTATTTATGGTGCTGATGATTATGATGAAGGTGATGAGGGTTGAGTTTCTCTCTTGCAGGGCGCGTCTGGGAATGCCTCAGTTCCTCAGCGCAGAGGCACAGTCTCTGCTCAGGGCTCTGTTCAAGAGGAACCCCGCCAACAGACTGGGTCGGTGATCCCAGTTGACCCACTAGGCTGGCTCTGTTTGTGTGGCACAGTCTTTCATCAGGCTTCAAAATCGTGAAAAATTAAGCCGTTGTCTCCCCTCTTGAACGCTGTGGGTGTATCCGCTGAATGTGATGAAACCACGCCTTTGAGCACATACTTCTTGCTAGTTATGTACCCACAACGCTTTGCGTTCCAACATATTGTAGAGCCTGAATAAAACAAAATACATAACACTTAGGAATTTAAATAACGACACCGAGCTGTTTTGTAACTTTTGGTATCCGATGCATTTTCAGTGCTTAGCTAGCTCGCTAGCTAACTATATAACTGCATTTTGTAGAGGTAGAAATGGATGAAGTCATTATGAAGAAGTAACTTGCAATTGCGCCGGACAGCCACTGATGCATACGCAGGCGCTCAGTTCTTGTATAGTGGGGTAGAGGCAACACATGACAATGCAAAAGTGCGTCATCGGTACACAGACAAATAACCATTCCCACTCACATTCACACCTATGCATAATTTAATCTTCAAGGAACCTAACATGCATGTTTTAAGAACTTGCGAAGAAAATGTAATCATTAAAACGTGATCTTTACATAAGCAGTGCTGTATACTAAAATAAAGATAATAAATTATTGCCAATGTTTATGGTTTTATTGTAGGATCGGGTCCAGACGGAGCAGAGGAGATCAAACGTCATGGATGGTTTTCCAACATTGACTGGAATGTGAGTGTAAAGTTGTTGTTTTTAAGCCACGTCATAAATATTGTTTTTTATTACTATTTGTTTTGTATTTGTTTAATTATATATATATATATATATATATATATATATATATATATACACATACACACACACACATTTGTATTTTATTTTAGTTTTTTGGGAGCATCTTGATCCAGATCTTATGTAATTTCGCTCCATTAGGTAACTGCTTGGAGTAGTCGCTGTAAATACGAAATTAAATTACATAATCTTTAATCCACCGTCGTCCTAAAGTGATTTACGGTACAGTAAACCCAAGCATAGTCATGGTTTGGCATTCGTGGATTCACCTATTTGCAGATTTTTGGAGGGGAACCTAGCTAACAATTTTTATAATACCATGTGTCTGACTGTTCGTGCTGTATCTACTTGTCCTTTCTCCTTATGTGGCAGTGGAGCCCGAGCATCTAGTGGCACAGCAGGAAAAAGAACCTGAGCCATTCCGTTGACCTGCATCGCTGCATCTGTTTTATAACGTTTTAGTGTGATGATTAATTACATACACCGATCGTTGCCTGTGTTGTTTAGTACCAATGAATTGGAGTACTGTGTTATTACTGCTTTCACGCCCACCAGAAACTGTTCCGCAGAGAAGTAAAACCTCCATTCAAACCGGCAGTGGCGCGTCCCGACGACACGTTCTACTTTGACTCTGAGTTCACCTCCCGCACTCCTAAAGGTAAAAGGAGTAGAGCAAACGCCTGGGAAGTTTAGACTTGTTATACAACAATCAACTTTTGGTCCTCTTATCCATACAGACTCTCCTGGCGTGCCGCCTAGTGCCGGAGCTCACCAGCTCTTCCGAGGCTTTAGCTTTATCGCGTCAAGTCTGTTGGAGGAGGAAGGTTCATCGGAGCCTGTGCAGCCCCCGCCGCACCCTGTGGTCCAGGTAAGTAGGCAGTCACTAGGACATAAAGTAAGTGACATAGGCATACACAGGGGGTCCTTTTATGGTTCATGTTGATTTTGAGGTTATGAGCATTGATTAATAAACTAGGTAGCAAAAGGCCATGCTCAGTTTTTGCCGTACTTTATTTATTTAATTGTTTCATATTTGTGGCCTTTAAGTGTTTTTCATACAAATATTAAAATATTATAATTCCGACTTTACTACAGCATTAGTGTAGTTTAATGATGGACTACAGCATGCTGTGACTTGCGTACAAATTCGGGTTACGTCGTTCCCGTTGGAGCGGAACTTCATTGTAAACCAAGGACCCCCTCTATAAGACAGAAAACTTCGCTATTCGCGGGTATAAGGACTGAGCCTTGTGAAAATGATCAAATCTACATGCGTTCAATATGTGTGCACTACAATGCTCTCATGGAGGCTAAGGGATGCACTACAGAACCGGCACATTAACCAATCAGTCAATGGAATAGGATTATTCTGTGTGTATAAGGACACGAATCAACTCAACTTTATTTAGAGACCAGATGCTAATTCTAACTTTTTAAAAAGAAATACAACCACAAATGTAACAAAGTGTTGTACATAATAAAGATCAGACAGACATATGACAATAATAATAATAGTACATTGTTTTATTTGATTGAAACTTTCAATAAAAGGGTGTGTTTTGAACAATGTTTTATTAAAAATAGATTTAGCGCTATTGTCTAGTATCGGTTTTCTGTGTCGCCGAGTATTCAAATGTAACTACTTCTTCTCGGTCTGAAAAAAAGTTTATTCACTAATTATCAGCTTTAAAAAAATAAAAAATCCTGTCCACTTGCAGCAGCTGCATGGGAAGAACTTGTTGTTCAGCGATGGCTACGTGCTGAAGGAGGACATCGGGATGGGCTCCTTCTCTGTGTGTAAGCGATGTATCCACAAGGCTACCAACACGGAATACGCCGTCAAGGTACAAGCGGCTCACCCAATGACGCTTACCCTTGTACAATCCAAAATCTGAGCTGCGTTTCTGTGATTGACAGATGATCGACAAGACCAGTACGGACCCCTCCGAGGAGATCGAGATCCTGCTTCGATACGGACAGCACCCCAATATCATAACGCTGAAGGATGTGAGGATTATCACATGCATTCATCACATTTAACCAGAGGTGGCAAAAGTACTCATACTTTGTGCTTAAAGGTCCCGTATTTTGGCTAGTTAGACCTCCATAGAGTGTCTCTCTAAAATGGACTTAGTATAAAAGTCATTTCATTAAAAAAAAAAAAAAAACACCTCAGTTTTGTCATACGAGTGTCCAGAAAAGGCCCCTCTGACAGCTACTTCTGTTTGACCCAGTTTTGTATCCACTTTGTCCATATTTGGCTAAGACCGCTGGCTCGGGAGCGGAGAGGTCAGCGGAGTGTCTTCGCTAGTGATGTAGATAAGCTTGAGAAATTCGAATAACCTCATTTCAGGTCTCTCGGCAGAAAAACGTCTGAAACTCAATTCATATTTCACATTTATTGAGGGACCATAGAGCCAGTATTGCATTCCAAAGACTAGAAAAAGTTGGTTTGGTAAAATATGGCACCTTTAAGTAGAAGTACAGATACTCGTGTAACCAAAGACTTCTGGTAAAAGTAGCTGACAGCGTCAAACAATTCTCTTGAATAAGGCCATGGATGGGGATCATCTTGCTTTTCCTAATCTGTTGCATCAACTTTGTTATTGCTACCTGGTTCACTTTCCTCCGTGTTGCCGCTGTTGCTGTTTTTCCCATCTTATGAGCCTCCAAGATCTCAATCAATCAAGACCTCAACCGCAGTTGACTTTGTCTCACTGTTGAGATCTTTTTTACGTTGTGCGCTCATCCAGTTTGAAAAGGAGTAACGGACCTATCTATCGGACAAAGCTGAAATTACAGATACATTGTTTTCAAATGTAGGGGAGTAAAAGTAAGAAGTCTTCAGAAAAAAATAAGTACTCAAGTAAAGTATAGATGCATAAAAAAAATAATAAATCTACATAACGTAGGCCTGTAACACCAACTCCTATCTCGGATTCTGACCCACCGTTTGATACACAAGATTTTTTTAATCTTTTATAAATGAATTACTATAGTAAATATAGTATATTTCTAAATCGTATATTATAATAATATGATACCAAATGGCTTTTCCCACGTCCGCTGCAGGTGTACGACACCGGCAGGCAGGTGTTCCTGGTGACGGAGCTGATGCGCGGAGGAGAGCTGCTAGATCGGATCCTCAAGCAGAAGTCCTTCTCGGAGAGGGAGGCCAGCGCTGTGCTGCACACCATCACCAAGACTGTGGAATACCTGCACTCGCAGGGGGTGAGGATGCAGGCACATTTAGCTGTCCATTTACTCTGACTGGGAACTTCATTTGGGGCCACATGGTGCTAGAGTGGTTAGCACATCTGCCTCGCACTCGAAAAATCCTGAGTTTGAATCCTTGTTCCAGCCTTCCTGTGTGAAGTTTGTATGTTCTCCTTGTGCTTGCGTGAGTTTTCTCTGGGTACCCCATTTCCACTTAGCTACGTTCCAAAAATATGCATGTTGGGGTCATTGCAGAAGCAATGAGTATTAAGAATAGTGTATATAATAATATTATTATTGAGATAATATTATTGAGTACTTAAATCATCAAATTAACCTCATATCTCAAGGCACCACTGTGCGTGGTCCCGTGGCAGAAGAAGGCACACTCAGTTACCGCCGTACATAGTTTTTTATGCGATGATTTTAGATTTATAGCCTAGAAATGTTTTTCCATTCAAATATTTACTGTAATTTTGATAGATATTAGCATAGGTTAGTCATTGACTGACGCACATTCCAACTTTCAAATAAATTCGGCTTATGTCCTCGCTGTAGGAACCAAACTAAATTCTCAACAGAGGCTCTGTAGTGTTTTTGTGAGGCAGAATCTTTCCTTAGATTATGTACTGATGCTTTTTGTTTCCCTCTCTTCCCTTGTGTTTAGGTGGTGCACAGAGACCTGAAGCCCAGCAACATCCTCTACGTGGACGAGTCGGGGAACCCGGAGTCCATTCGGATCTGCGACTTTGGCTTTGCCAAGCAGCTACGCGCCAACAACGGCCTGCTCATGACCCCGTGCTACACCGCCAACTTTGTGGCTCCCGAGGTGAGCCCGGCACATCTTGTCCTGGTCTGTTAGAAAACCAACAGGGTAGTGATGACGAAGTTATCCACTCTTAATCGTAAAAATAACAAAAGCTTTACCTTGACCTTACTGCTTTGAATTGTTCAATATTTGACAAACTGTTGCTTATTGTGGAATGAGTTGAATTGAGTATTTCAAGTTTGCGCTCGCATGTCAAAGCAAAAAAAATCAGTCGAATAATGGCTTGCATCTTGAAAAACCTGTAAGGCGGGTCACTCGTATCCTAAGGCACCACTGTAGTCGAATTTGTGACTAGTTATCAACAAATAGGGATTATTGTATTGTATGTGTCACATAAAACTGCACCTTTCAACATTTTTTTTTTTTTTTTTTTTTACTTTTTAAAATGCTAAAATAACATTGTTATTGGTAGGTGTTGAAGCGTCAAGGATATGATGAGGGCTGTGATATCTGGAGTTTGGGAGTTTTGCTGTACACCATGCTGGCCGGGTAAATAATCACACGCTTAAGACTGTACATCCGTTTCCATACTCACACTGTCCTGTTTTCTTGCATTCTTCCACTAGTTTTACTCCATTCGCCAACGGACCTGAGGACACTCCCAATGAGATCCTGAACAGGATAGGCAACGGTCACTTCAGTTTGTCTGGAGGCAACTGGGACACGGTGTCCGACGCTGCTAAGGTATGACTTAACTTATTGTTCGCTCCCTGCAGCGTGACTCTTATTTCAAGTGCACTCCATTCTGCAGGACCTAGTGTCCAAGATGCTCCACGTGGACCCGCATCAGAGACTGACCGCCAAGCAAGTCCTCAGGCACCTGTGGATCGTCCAGAGAGACAAACTCCCCAACAGCCAGCTCCCACACCAGGACCCCAAACTGGTCAAGGTGACTGGGCCTCACTTCTTTCTCGCAAAATACCCTCAAAGTAGAGGAATCACACTAACGTCGCTAGCAAACTAATCCAATTTATATGTACAGTAAACCCTCGCAATTTTTCCTGATCACAGATTTTTATTTTATTCCCCCCCCCCCCACCCCCAATTTGTTGTCTTTTGTTAGACTTCTTGATGGAAACTAAATTGAAAAAAGGAAGTGTATAGTGACTTTGGGCAAAACCATTAGATTATTTGTAGTAAATAAATAATTTTGGGAATCATTAATTCAGTGACATTTCCCACGGCACAATTGATCTCGTGTCGCAAAGTTGTCTGGAATCAATGATTTAAGGAACATAATCATGATGCGCCAAAAGCAGTGGCTTATTAAATATAAAAATGAGAAGGTTGGAAGTCACTATTGAGTTTCCTGCTCATCACAGCGCTGTTATTAATATTCCAGGGCGCTATGGCGGCCACATACTCGGCCCTGAAGAACTCGCAGCCCACCCCCGAGCTCAAGCCAATCGAGAGCTCCTTCCTGGCACAGCGTCGTGTCAAGAAACTTCCGTCCACCTCCCTGTAGACACTCTCTGCGCAGCCTCTGCTGGGAGAAAGAACCCCACCAACCCAACCCAACCCAACCCAACCACCCACCTAACCAACCAGCTCGCTTGGGAGGGCACTACCAGCCAAGGAACACTGACCGTGACCCTGAAACCCCCCTGAAAGAACCCATGTTGTGATGGCTAGCTGATCGCCATTGTAGTGGACCAGCCAAAGAATATGGATGGGGGGGGGGAGGTTTGTAATGTGTGTGCGTGTGTGTGTGTGTATTCCTGCATGATCATCATGCCACACAAGGCCGCTAAGCCATCGTTGGAAGTCGTTCAGCTTGCTGCACGTTTATCTGTCTGCTTGTTTTTGTCTGTATGTGTATGCTTGTGTGTGTGTGTGTGTGTGTGTGTAAAGATGATGAGCTTTACATTAGCAGCTTTGCACTGCTAAATCCCTTTGTGCCGGCAGCACAAAGGCTGCAGTACTGTCCAAAATGCTGTTTGTTTTTTGTTTTAGTTTTTTTTCTCTTCGGGTGGGGGGGTAATGTAAATAAAAGAATATATAAAAATATATATTTCTGCCATAAATGCCTCTTTTGGCTGTGGTACTGCCAGAACATTCTGGCAAATGTCCATTTTTTGTTCATGTCGATCTTTTACAGTGTCAGTTGCATGACTTGCAGTGTGTGCTGTTTCTTTCTCAGTTTTATTTGACGACACATTTCGTACACTGGTGGCGTTCTGAGAAAGAGACTCGGCATGTTTAAACATCTATATTGGCTTTGCGTTTTTCTTTTCTTTTTTCGAATTACATTTTGAAGCCTGTTTCCTGTGCTGGCTGCTTTCGGTGTTGATTTTTGTCCATGGAAAGTGTTGGTTTAAAATGGCGCAAGACAAACTTGAACACATTGGATACATGTGTTTTAAAAAAAAAAAAAAAAAAAAAAAAAGGTCTCGTGTCAAGCCTGTTTTTCTCTTCATATATTGTATTGACTAGTCACAAAAAGTTAGAAGTGTTGGGCTTTCAGGGAAAATTTGAGGATTAACCTAATTTGCACTATATAACCTTTACAGTTGAACTTAATTTGACCTCTAAATTTGGGAATGCACAGTTGTACATGTTCACTTTTTCATTCTTGAAGCCCTTTTTGCACAACTTGCTGTTCTCTAAAAAAGAGCTGAACTTCAAAATCCACAACAGGCATTTAATCCATTCAAATTTCCAAGGGCCTCCACATTGACTTTCTGTGACTCTTCCAGTCTCCCTTTGTGTTAAAATTCACAAAAGGTTTTTGATCCATGAACGACAGAGCACTTTCCTGGTTCAATTAGAATCATCATGTAAACTGTCCTCTTGATCATGCCGTTCGCATTTTGATGTAATGAGACCAAAATGACACCCAACAATTGATAAACAGTACACAGGATTAATCTCAGAGGGAAATGGCCACTAAATTTAGCGTGTCATCAGCAGGTTGCAACAGTGGGACTGGTAGAGTCGCTAATATTTCACCCGAAAGTCCATATCCCTAACTTTTTGGGGGGTGGGGGTTGTGTATCTGTCAAGTCACTGTTTGCAAGATCACACAGACTTTCTCTTAAGCACTGCGCTGTTTCCACTTTTGTTTTTTTGTTTTTAATTCTCAATGACATCCAAGTGTACGCTTCCCAGGGTAGGTCTTGCTCTCCGCTCGGTGCCTAAAGGCCTACTTGGTGGGGAACGTGTCAAATGTTTTGCATAAAAGAAGGGAAGAGTTGTGTGGCTCCGTAATTGTCCGCCCAGCTTTCTTACCTCAAAAGAGATCATAAATCTCTGTCATTTTTTTTCTTGGTGGTGGCAAAAAAAACAACCATTGTTCCTTTGACTAAATGTGTGGTGTGTCTTGTGTGTATGATAAAGATGAAGATTTTTATATCTTACAAAATATTAAAGATTCAGTTGCTACAGTAAACCGTCTCTTGTATTCTAGTGGTTTTCATGCCATACATTTTGGGGGGTTTGTGTATTTCCTAAATTGATTGGGTACAAAGAAAATGTAAAATAAGTTAAACTTAACACAAATAACTATGAAGCGTAGAACAATTTTAGTTATTTTTACATCCTGTTACACTATATTGGTGTTCAAATTGACCCACGTGTTTAAACTTTGGGAAGATATTGAGAACATTTTTGCTTACATATGGTATTTGAAATACATTGACCCAGCAGCACCACAGGTGACTAAAAGAGGCAGAAATGTCTAATTTGTCCAGTTTCTTTTGTAGCAAATATTCCTTTTATTCACACGATGTCACACACAGAGACATATACCTGATTTCACCCAAATTTTACAGACAAAGCGTGGGGTGAAAAAGTAAAAAAAAAAAAAAAAAAAATATAGCAATATTTATATATAATTATCTGGATAATACCAGGATGAAAATTAAAAATATTAAAATGATTAAAATAATTACAAAATAGAATATAAGGAATATTTGTTTTTATGTGTATTTACCTATCTTTCAGGCACATGTGATCCTTCTGCAGATATGAAAAATGTTAATAGAATTGTTAGAAATAAATACGAAATGGATGAGGAATTGAATATTCGTCTTTATGTGAAGAGACGCACTTGTCATACACGTGCAGGATGCATCCGCAGCGATTAAAATGTTAATACAATTTTTAAAAGATGTTTACAAAATATTATTTAAACAAAATATGGATTGTCCACAAGTTTAAATGGGAACTTAACGTTTCCATAATAAAGTTACTAAAATTCAAAACGGGAAGTTATCCATCAAGCAATACAGAGTGACAAAATAAAAGGCAACACAATAACGTAACATACTTGAGGCTTCATATGGCACTTTAAAAAAAATCTAATCTACTTTTTTCCCACATGATTTTCATGTAACTTCTAGCTCGCTTGACAGAAATGCATTATCAGTAACCTATTAACTGTATTTCGCCGTAAAAAAAAAAAAAGAGAAAAAAAAGCTATACTCCATTGGAAGTGACGACATAAATATTAAGCGGAAGTAAAACATTTGGCGCTAAAGCTTGAGAACTGACCAGAAGTCCATAAAGTCAACAAAGATGGATGCCGCCCAAAAAATGAAGTCCAGAGTTTCGACAGACTTCAAAATGCGGGGACTCATTCTCCGACCGTATGTATAACCAAGTCGTTTCTAGTGTTAAATATCTCATTTTAGTTGCTGTTGTAACGATCATAGTTGTCTTCGCGACGTTTATTAATGACCACAAGTAATCATCTATCACAAGAGAGAGGCTTGGATAGCTTTCCAACTCCATTTTGCTCATTTTAATTGCTCACTTTCTCCCAACTAAGTGTCAACTGACTGCGTAATATGGCCTTTTATTTTAGGTTCACTTCACTGTTACCACAAAATCCAAAGTATCGAATCTTCAGATTCCCAACGAAGATAAATGGCCCACTTTAATAATAATGAGCAGATACATAAATATCAAATGTCATGAAATATACACCCACGGTAAGCGGGTCTATTGCGCATTTTGTCTTAGCTGAATGTTGCTAAGTTTCCTGGCTTGTTTGAATCTTGTCCAAGTGAAGCCACCAAGTACCTGATGGAGGTCCTGGAGTCTGTCAAGCCCTGTGAGCTGGATGACATCATCGAAAGAGTGCTGGATGCTGTGGAGAAGCAACCATGTGAGGCGTTTAAAAAAAAAAAAAGTGTTTAAATTATTATAATGTACATTATGTTTGCACATTGTTCTTATGATGGTTTTTATTTTAGCAGCTTCCGCAGTTCAGTGTACTGGTTACACCAACAACATGGTCGCAAAGGGAGAGGAGTTGCTAAAAGCACAGTCAGTGTTGCCACATTGGCAATTTGGACGCAGTGTTTAGTGACTTTTGATTACCACTCTTGTGACTATTTTTCAAAAGAGTTATTGGCCACTTTAATTCATGCTAAGAAACAGACAACACGAGCGGTATTGTTTGCATGTTGTTTTTGTGAATGGCAAGAGCGAGATGGAAGGCAATCAGAGTCCATTGCTCTGAAAAAGACGTACAGTATATAATTCATTTATACATTGCAGTGGTTCAGAAACGTTTGACCTGATGAATGTGCTTCCAAGTTGTAAATATTACTTTTTAGCGTTCGCCTTGTACAACTCAGTTTGACAAATAATTTTATGATGTTCAATTATTAACGATTGAACATTTTGAAAAGAGGAAGCACTTATTTTCACTATCTGTAAAGAAAAAAATTATTTACATTATTTCTTTGGAAATTAAAATGTATTCAAGTTTCAAGGCTTGTTTGCTATCAGGAGAACTAAATCAAATCCCAGAAGGGAAAAAACTAATTCGCCAAACTAGTTTTGAAGAAGTAATTATCATTTGCTTTCTCTGTCAGTGAAGGGGGGGGGGGGAATAGTGTGAAGTAGGATTTATGGGATTTTTGTGGAAGGAAAAAAAATAGATTTTATTTTAAGGCCTTATCACCCGCGCCAATTGTTGTTTCCTGTATGTGATGGTGGTCGTCCAAAAGTGTCTTCTAGCATGATCGAGCTATCGGTGGTGGAAAATGCCATGCAGGACTGCTCTCAATCCTGCGATGAGGCCGTGTAAGTAGCTCTGACACCATTGACCACTATAATGTGTCTTTTTCCTAGTTTAGAATGTGACATTTCTCACTATTTGAGGCGTTGGACTCCTTTCCAGAAGTAACATTTTCAACATCATCGGAGCGTTCGACGTGCCCAGATACATTTACAATGCGGAGCGTAAGAAGTTTGTCCCGTAAGTAAACGTCATTGTTTTCTCTTTCTCGTTCATGTTGAACTGTAGAGTAGAACCGCTAAAGACGACGGAAAAATAAGAGGAAAATAGGCCTGTGACACAATTAACGGATCCAGCTTGTGTTGTTCTCAGCATCAGTATGACCAAGCATTCGGCTCCAGGCCTGTGCGGCGTCGCCAGAGACAAGGCGGAACTTTTTCGGGAGCGCTACACAATCTTACAGCAGGTTTGTTTTTGGACTCTTTTCACTCTTGTTGGCATTCCTTTTATGTGGTACTTATATTTTCTATTTTATTTTATTTTTTAATGTATTTGTTGACAGCGCACACGTCGACATGAGCTGTTCACCCCGCCTGTCATAGGAGCTGCTGTAGTGCATAATCAAAACAAATTTCAGGTATCCTATTTTTTCTTTTTATTACTTTTTTTTTTTTTTTTTAAACTGGATTTCCTCATATCGTCGCTGCTAGGTGGAAACCCTGTGTGGCTAAATTTGTTTTTGTCACAGATTGATACTATTGGTCAGTCCCTGTGTGTTCTGTTATTTTAAAAAGTTATTAACCAAGTTCAAGTGTTGAAAATAGCTTGAGAGCAAAAGCAAATCTCTTAAGTCTTGTTTAAACTCATACCTTTACTCAATAAAATAAAAATTATATATTAGTGCTTGGACTCGGCCCCCTAAAACCCCAATCGATGTTCGTATGGTCTTTGGCGAGCGATGATCGACTCAATTCGATCTCTTACCCCTTGTCTTATTCCAACATAATAGTCCATCCAATGAAAAATCCAAGTTGGCTAATTGCAAACTATCAATAGCCCCCTTTTTAAGTCCTGTGCAATGTTTTTTTGAGGTGGTAGAGTGAGTGACAACTGAGAGAAAGCGGGCGGCGGGCGTGTTTTCACTCTGGCAAAAAGCAGTTGCCAAAACGCTTCTTGTTAGCTTAAAATGGCGGACTTTAATCATCAAGATCCCTCGCCGTGGCCGAGGTCTTTTGAAGCAGGTCTTGCTGTCAAAAAATGCAAACTCCACGCTGGCTGGAAACATCTTGTCGGCTACCAGCTTTTATGTTTTTCTTTCTTGTTTTGTGCAGCTGAAGACCATCGAAGCTTTACGTGGCAGCGCATCCAAACTGGGGGGTGTGATCGTACTCGGCATGATCACACAACTAAAAGAGGTGAGGTGGCAGGCGGCATGCGTTTGGGTCCACGAGGAAACGTTGATCTTGTATGTTTGTGTGTGTCAGTGTCTAAAATGTCAGTTTTTTTGTTGTTGTTTTTTTTTTAAGGGGAAATTCTACCTGGAAGATCCAACCGGAACAGTAGAGCTCAATATGTCCAAGGCAATATCCTTTCATCTAGTTTTAATCTTTGAATTGATTAAAAAAAAAAAAAAAAAAAAAAACAGTTGCTATTTGCCTTAATTCAGATGGCACCAGTTTCATAACGGCCTTTACACTGAATGCAGTTTTGTACTGGCTGAGGGTAAGATGAATAAATTGTATTGTTGTAGCTACATAGTTGGCAACGGTGTATCGTACAACTGCCTTAAGTGTTTTTAAGTCAGCGGGGGTTGGATCCAAGTTAAAAGTGCAAGGAAAATATGGTCCAAAAGTCTAACCTAGAAAATGTGTGTATACAGTAAACCCCTCCATCCCGGAGTTACGTTCCAAACTGTTCCACGATATAGAAAATATGAAACAACAAAAAGAAATGTAAATACTTGAAATGGTTTTAGGGTGTTCAAAGACACTTGGAAAACAATGCACACACATTTAAACACAGGATATATTGAGAGAGAGGGAGAGTGCAAGAACAATGTTTAAAAAAAATGGTAAAAATGTCAAAAATTAATAACATGCAGTACAAAAACAATTAGGGGCTTGCATCCCAGAGAGACTACTTGTACTATTAATTGCCTTAACTGGATCTTTTAAAAAACAAAAAAACAAAGTTTTGCTTTTCTAAACCTACGCAAAACTAGACATTTATTCCAAGCGACAATACATATTTGTTCACGTTCATCTTTTGTGCCCTTAATTTTTAAATTTGTCCACCAGGTGGGGCTACTATTTCTAAGTATGCAGCAACATTTCTCTCCTTTCAATGTTTCTTTGCAAGGATGTCTTACTAACTGAAATAATGACCGGTATCCATTTATCAATATAATGATGATGGTCAAGCTCTGATCAAATGCAATGACCTTTCGACCTATAAGTGTCCACTGTAATATACCCCTCTCCTGTTGCAAAGTTGTGTCTATATAAATACAGATCGTGCTAAATATTTTGTCTTTACCTCGTTTCTTTCAGGCTGGTACGAGGACTCGGTGTTCCACGTCAACGGGTTTGGCACTCCGCCGATAGAGCCTTCATCAGCCACAAGGTAAAATTAATAACCACTTATTTGAGATTTCTTAAAATGTAAAGTGCATTATAAATAAAATTCAGTACTAATATTGTTATTATTATTACTTATTTAATAAAACATTTTGAATGTGCACTAACATTCAAAAGGCTGGGGTCACTTAGAAATATATTTGCTTTCAGAAAGAAAATAGCAGTTCTTTTGTTTTCCTTCAGGTTTTTTTTTTTTTCAATAAATATACAATTAAATTGTAAGTACCCTCAGTAAATATTTTTATTTGTATTATTCCCCTTTAAATTAATGCAACAAATAAAACTGTTTTCATGAATGACATTTTATTCTTGCATTATGCATACAAATGTACACCCAGCCCACATGAGTTTATAAAACTGCAAATAATCCAGTAATTCATTCTTTTTTTTTTAAATTGTATTACAGTGTCTGTAATAAAAACAAATAGTAAAATGCGAAAAAAAAAAAAAAAATATATATATATATATATATATATATATTTGCGGTAAAGCAATTGAAAAATTATTGAATGAGATAATTAAAAAGTGAATAATGAATGAATCAATTTTTGGGAAAACTAACTGCTTGGGTAATGCAACAAATATTCCAGGACTCTTAATATACTGTAAATACTCGGTGGGCCAGTTTAAAGTACGGAAGGAGCACCGTTTATAACCGGTCGTAGTTTTTCCACCCCCAAGTTAAATGGATACAAATTCACTACGTCAGTGAATTGAGCAATGTGATGGTCACGCATGTGTTGTGACGAGAGCATGCCGTGTCCGCGCGGTGCGTTCGGCCCCACTTCTATCGCCAGGGCTTACTTCGGCAACGTGAACTTCTTCGGCGGTCCGTCCACTACCTCGGTGAAGGCGTCGGCCAAGCTTAAGCAGCTGGAGGAGGAGAACGAGGACGCCATGTTTGTCATGGTTTCCGACGTGTGGCTGGACAGCGTGGAAGTGATGGAAAAGCTCAACCTCATGTTTTCAGGTGCACACTCTTCCCGGCGGCTCCGTTCCAATAAATGCTGTGACGCAATTAACATTTATTTTTATTAATTCATATTTATTTATTTAAAATAAACGAATCACCCCAACTTTGCTGGAGTATTTCGAGACGCGAGGCATCACTTGGTAAATTATGTTTTTGCTTTGTATTGCGAGCAAAAACGAGGAGTCGGGTTCAGGCACGCCACCACAAGATGCCATTTATTTTCAATATGTTGTGTTATGTCACTAGGGTCGCAGGGGTGCTGGAGCCTATCCCAGCAATCGTCGGGCGAACGGGGGGGGGTTACACCCTGAACTGGTCGCCAGCCAATTGCAGGGCCCATAGAAACAAACAACCATTCGCACTCACATTCACACCTACGGGCAATTTAGTCTTCAATTAACCTACTAAAATGTTTAAGTTAGAGTTAAAAAAATAATAATAATAAATAAATAAAGATCCTTGAAAATGCTCTGAAATATATATATATATATATATATATATATATATTTTTTTTTTTTTGTTCTATGCATTTAAAAAAAATTAACGATACCTCGTAATATATAACATTTTTAAATGTGGGTTTTTGTTTCAGATTCAGGTTGTCACACACACTGTAAAAATGTTTTCTATTTGGCTGAAACTCATGCGATTAGTATACGGCATACTATATGTGTGTTTTCAGAGGCTATTTTTAAACAACAACAAAATCTTCATTGCTCTTAACTTCTATGAAAATGGGTCGCAACTTTGCAACAATAAGAAAAAGCCCAACCGTCCCAGGTTAACAACTTGGAGAACCACTGTTGTCGAGTGCTAATTTCTGCAGTAAAGTAAATCCACCGGATACTCTTTGAGGATATATTTATTAGTTTACTTTACAGCAATATTAACATCAGCAATTTTAACATTGTTCTCATCAGGCTATGCCGCAATGCCTCCCACATGTTTCATCTTTTGTGGAAACTTCTCTTCTGTCCCGTATGGAAAAAGTCACATCAAATCGCTCAAAGGTTAGTTCTTCAACTAAAAAGTTCCAATTAATTGAGAAAATACAGCATTTCACATCGATATTGTTCTCCTTTTAGAGTCACTCAAATTGCTAGCTGACAACATATGCGCACATCCTAACATACACAACAGGTAAGAGTATAGATGCATTTTCAGTCCTACATGCATTTTTTATTTTTTATATTATATATACATTTGCCTCAGTGTCTCACTGTTATTGTCCTCTTCTGTATCCTACAGTAGCCGGTTTGTGTTCGTTCCCGGCCCTGAAGATCCAGGCCCAGGCACCATCCTGCCACGGTATTATTAGTAGTAATAAATAATCTCCATTCATTAAGGTGGCGGTTACACATGAATGCCAAAGCAACAGGTTGCAACAGAACCCCTGCCGTTTCATTTTAGTTAATCAGAAGCCTGAACTGAAGACAATTCCCAGAGAAGGCGCAAAATACAGTAAACAAAGCAAACGGGGATCAACGGAGTGATGGTCAAGTAGTTTCTTCTCCCACTGGATAAAACTGTGGTTAAGAGCTCTACATCGCCCTGTTTAAATGCTCGGTTTTTGTGACATAAAAACATTAGACCAAGATAAATCATTGCAAAACCTTTTCCTCCATTAATATGACCTCTAACCTGTACGACTCAATTGGGCAAAATCATCTTTCCGAGAGGGGAAGTCAAAAAAACAAAACAACTGAACTAATGTGGTTTCGTAAGTGTAAGTTCCACCAAAATTGATGAAAAGATGACAAACTTGATCAGGGAGACTGTCGAGAGGTCGACGGCAACATTGAAAGAGCTGCAGGAATTTCTGGCAAGTACGGGCTGTTAAGTAGCTGTGGCAACAATCTCCCAGCTTGTCTGGGGTAGGGGCAGAGGGACTTGTTGGGTTGCAAGATGAAAGTCTTATCTGACAGAAAAACATAAAAGCCTTTTTACATTTCGTCAAAACACACTTGAAATCTCCCATCTGCATGTGTGAAAACGTGTTGTTTTCTGATAAATCCAAGGTTCCAAAAGGTATGTTTGGTGCAAACGCAACAGTGCTCGTCACCGAAAGAACACCATACCTACAGTGCAACATGGCAGAACTGTTCCAAATGCAGCACAAAACTTTCAGGCCTCTGCTAGAAAACAACAAAAAAATGTGAGGGAAAGGCCGCTAAAACATCTGAACTTCATTTGGGGTTAATTAGAGGTGATTTAAATGGTGGCAGGTGTGTGCCCACTCCCAGTTAACATTGTTGAATGTGACTAGTTAATTCTTAACAGCAACATCCCAATTGATAAGCAGGTGTGCACACGTTTGCATCCACAATTATCGCAGTTATGTTTACGTCTTAAATGGGTTTTTTTTTTTTCTTTTCAATGCATTGTTCAGGACTTTGGCAGATATAATTCTTCAGTATACTCACCGGCATATATTATTTATCCTCTGTGAAGAAGGGCTAACATGACTCGTATGGAGAATCAGAGACAGGAACTGAGTCTCCAGTACAGTAATATATGTCCGTATGTCTTATACTGACCCAAGGCGATGCCAGAATCAACTCATTTCAATTACTGTCGTACTTGATTTTCATTTGCTTGTATGGCCGAGAAGTGCTTTTCTTCCAAATATTGACTTTACTAGTCGACTCAAAAGACAAAGTTTGTGATAGCCTTAGGTCAAATTCTGACGTTGTCGTTTCATCGTCGCTGTAGGAATAGAACTCCGACGAATGAAAAATGTGTCCGTTTTTTTTATTATTTTTTTTAATTTTATTTGCCCGAAAAACGAGTCCAAGAAATTGACTACTATCGAATTATGTCCTGCCCACAGACCTCCACTGGCTGATCACATCACTGAGGAGTTCAGAGAGAGGGTTCCTTTCTCCGTGTTCACCACCAACCCATGCAGGTAAATGTGCAGTGGACGAGTTCCAACTGTTGATGTAAACTTGTAATATAGAACACGAGACATGAATAAACAAAGGCTCACTGGCCAACTGACTAAAAAGTAATTAGTTATAGTCACCAATTACTTTCTCAGAAAATTAATTGAACTAGTAACTCCAATTGAAGGACCTTCAAAAATGTAGCTATCAGGGAAAGAAATAGATCCTTTTTGAAAATTATTTCTTATACTCAATAGCTAAAGCAATGCAATTAGTAATGCCATTTATCACTTTGGAGGATAAAGAATATATACGTGAGTACTGTTGTATCTGGTGTATGCATATGTTACAACCGTTCGTGTTGAAATAAGTTATTTAAAGGTTTATGATTTTTGTGACATTGATGCTAGTTTTGATATCCCATCTATGGCTTTTTGCATTGTATATTAGCGTTAAGCGAGCAGACTCTCGTATGACAACGTTAATGTGGTTATGGCTAAATACGTATTTCTCTATCAGGATCCAGTACTGCAGCCAGGAGCTCATCATCATCCGGGAAGACTTGGTCAACAAAATGTGCAGAAACTGCGTGGGCTTGCCCAACAGCAACTTGGACATTCCCAACCATGTGAGTCTTTTTCTTATTTGAAAAAACAACAACAAAAACCACATCCCACTTTGTCACTGTTGCTGTTGCCAGTTTGTCCGGACCATCCTGTCCCAGGCTCACCTGGCCCCGCTGCCTCTCTACGTTACTCCCGTGTTTTGGGCGTACGACTACGCCCTGCGCGTGTACCCTGTCCCCGACGTCGTGGTCTTTGCTGACAAGTGCGACCCCTTCAGCATCACGCACTCCGACTGCCTTTGCGTCAACCCGGTATGCAAGTTTGGATTTGTAAAGGAAAATACTCATTTTCAATCCTGTGATGTTATTGACAATTTTTTATTTCTCCCCCCCCCCCCTCCCAAATCACTAAACCAGGGCTCCTTCCCAAGAAGTGGTTTTACATTTAAGGTGTACTATCCATCCAACAGAACCATTGAGGACAGGTTGGAACTTTTCTGTACATTTGTTGTATTTAAACATTACATTAAAACAACATTACTCTGTCTCCACAGCAAACTTCAAGGACTTTAAAAGAGATAAAGGAAAATGTTTTCTTTTCACTGTACATGAAATTATTATTTGTTGTATTTTTGTGTGTTCTGTAATGAATAAATGTTATGGAATGCAGTTGTTTTCTACTTCTGTCAATGCAATTTTCCTAATCGGAAGTGAACCCGTATTGTCCATCATAAAACCTTTATTAGCTGTACAGTAATACTTTTCTTGACCATGTCAATCAAGACAGATCATTATTCTATTTTTTTTTATATAGTCGTAAGGTTCTGCTGTACCTAATTTCGTGGCCAGTGAAAATAAAAGGTGGTACAACAGAAAAGGGTTCGTCACTTTTTTGTCGTTCAAAGAATAATTTTGTTCATTAAAGTCCATCTTCATATGTAAAAGTATCCAGAAGTAGATGGGGTTTCCTTTGCGTACGTCAGTGTCTTACTTCCTCTTGGCAGCCAGTAGGTTAGGGGCAGACACTTTGACCTTGCCAGGCATGTTCCTGGATAGGTCGCCGTCCTGCAGCACAAGCAAAACAATCATTTCATTTCTGGCTCCAATTCATAAAGCAAAGATGAATTAGATACCTTGACGCTGCGTAGCAAGTCCTTTTCTCTCACAGAAGCCTCCTTGGCTTTCATGAAGCTCAAAACTGCAGTGCGGGCGGCTGGAAGGAACAAAAAAATAAATAAATCAAATATAAAGCTATTTACTCCAATGTCACAAATTACTCTGGAAATTAGGGTCTGGAATAAGTGTGGAATTTTTAAATCACAAATGTGTCAGAACCCCAAAGAGTGTTGTCTGCCTTATCGTCACTATAGTGGTTCACATAACGACACTTAACTGTCGTCTCAAAAAATAGTTCTTACCTTTGCCTTTCTTTTGAGAGCCTGGTGTCAGTTTAACTTTGTGCCTGTAGGTGTAAAAAAACATGATACTTCCCTTACTGCTTGAAACACACTGAGTCAACTGGAGCATAGCACTACGCACTTGCAGTTGGAGAGCGCACTGTAGGGGGCGCACACGGGCACCGCAAACATCAGCGCGTCCTCGGCGTGAGGTTGGCCCGTCAGTGACGTCAGAAGGTTCTCTGCTTCCTGACACACACACACACACACACACACACACACACACACAAAACCTGTCACAACAGCGACGCAAGGATTCCCCGAGTGTAGTTGTGCTGTGTGGGCTTCCCCCTAGTGGTAGCAAATGCAAATACAATTACTATACTTTAACTTTGAAGCACAATACGTGTTAGTTTTGAGGTGGAACTTGGTGTGGAAAAAGTTTGAGAAGCTAGAAGGAGTTCGAAACGGTGTACATGCGGTCACCTCTGCTCCGGGGTTGTCTGGATCCACGTCGTCCTCCTGAAAGACGACCACAATTTAGTACCCGTCTGTTCTAAAATCTGATTATATATTCCAAAGTTGAGTCCTTCTGAAATGGTACAAATTGGAGTTATATATTATTTACAATATTATTAGATTTTACAGATTTTTTTAAGACTAACATCACACTATTAAAAGACATTGCAATAATTTAATGAACAAGATACATTAAGTTGGAAAGCATAAACTGTTAAGAACAATAACTATAATATAAGGATGCTACCGTAATATTTTAACAATAATGTTAATAACGATATCTTAAGAACAAACCCAAGATGTCAAAATGTTCTTTTATAGTTCAAATGTGCTTCTTCCTCTTCATCAGCTGCTGTTTACTTAAATCTATGAAGTATTTATACCAAAAAAATAATTTAAAACATTGTATCTGCCTTCGTTCACTCTCTTATTTTTATGTCTTTTCACTATTACGTGAGCGCAAATTTGTAAGAATGTGACATGTATTCGCCAGTTCGTGCTTATTATGCCGCTTTATTTACTAAGAAAACCATACAAAGTTAGTATACAGCAACGACAAGCTTCATGTCGTTGCTGTTGGGCGTAATCCTCGGCTCTTTTCAGGAAATCCCCCCCAAAAAGAGCCATCTTGCTTGAGTTTCCAAACACCGCATTGTGCAAGTTGCTATTAAACCTTATCATATATCGTTGCGCACAAACATCAACACAACAACTACTCAAAATCATATTCAGTCGCTAATTTAACATACAAATCATGTGATATTGCAGCTAGTACCTTATCGTCTTGCTCTGCAGAAGCCGCCTCCTCGCCCTCGGCGGCCGTCTCCTGCGGTTTCTTGGCGGTGGTCACCTCCTGGGGAGTTTTGGGAGGGGGCTTCTGAGGTGGGGGCTTCCTAGGGGGCTCCTCTTTGCCCTTCCCCTTCTTGCCTTTCTTACCCTTGTCCTTGTCTTCCTTGCTCGCACCGGCCGACTGAGAAGACCAGGAGAGCTTGCATGACTGTGTTGTGTTGTGCGTCGTGGCATGTGCGTGCGCGTGTACCCCAAGAAGCTGCATCATGAGCTCGCGGTCCTCTTCGTCCTGGTCCTTGTACTTCTCTTTGATCTTCTTCAGCTTGTTCTGTTGCCAAAACAGCAGCACCCAATGTGGGCGGATCTCATTTCTCTCGATCGCAACGTTGCTCGCTGCTTCGACCGAGACCTCGGACGTTGTTCTCACGCCGCCATATTAATGGAGGATCTCAATTCTCTTAAAAGCGCATCGAAGAGACTCCGATGTTTTCTTAGGCTCGTTTGTTTACTGTCATGTGTTGCGTTAAACAGTTTAACTTGCCTCTTGTTATGACCAAATTCTCACCTTCTGGCCTCTCTTCAGCGGCTGCTGGGATGGTACGCAGCCACTTTTGGATCCGCGGTCCACTTCTTGTTCGGCGGGCGCAACCTCAGTCTTCTTTTCCAGTTCACTCGCTTCCTGTCTCTGCTTCTTCTTCTTCTCGTCTCTAAGCAAGACACCATAACTCTTTTACACAGAGATCCGGCCGTAAAATAAACAGGGATGTGTCACTAAACACATCCCTTTTTTTTCCCCCCCTCACCCGAGTCCAACTAGAGTCACTTGATTTTGAGCACGAGCAGATACACAGTCCGATCCGATACCTCGGCATTAAGGATGAACGACCAAAATATTTAGTTAACAAAATAATTCACACTTGTTAAGACTTCTATTTGAAGGTCGCTCTTTCAACTCTTTGACGGTGCAGTTTGGCGAGCCATTTGGCCACACTGCATACTGTATTATATCAGGCTTTGCAGACTTTTGTTTGTAGTATCTTTCAGCTTATCCCGACTGTCGGCCGTGTCAGGAAAATGTTTCCACATCTCACTCTGTGCCTCTTTTTCCTTCACGGGCTGTGGACAAATGCGAAAGCTTTGTGGCGCTTTCATACACGACGACAACTGTACAGGCAATCCTTTGACTCACCTCCTCTGCTTAGCCGTCATGTGCTTCCTCCCTTGCGTGTCGACGTCAGCCTGGAGAGACATTCATTGTTTAATGCGCCCGCAAGATGTGATTCTGTGAAAAACGTGCCCAAGCAAGGGAACCTGAGAGGCTTCTTCTTTTTTGACGGTGAAGTTCTGGGAGCTCCTGGAGCAACAAAAAAAATACGACTATAAATTACAAATCCTGACGCTCCTGAAAAGTCAAATGTTTTTTTCAGTGTTGGTACTTGTTGGGCTGCAGGTGAGTGAGTGTGATGGTAGTGTCGGGGTAGCTCAATTCCTCGCTGGCTTCCCGTTTGGCCTCCTTCCTGTCGTCTTCCTTTTCGCTCTCCGAGTCGCTCCGCTCCAACGGCGTTCCGTCCGCGTCCGGAATCGCCACTGGATCATTTCCGCCGCCGCCCCCTGGCTCAAGCTCCTCTTTCTCATCTTCTGCTCCATCCTCAGCGCCGCTATCGTCGCCTACAGAGGTGATCACGGTCATCTTAGAATTGTGATAGTAATGCCTCGTTTATCACAGGGTTTACATTCCAGAAACCCCCCACAATAGACAAAATCTAAAGTAGCGACCAATTATTTATTCTACTATTTATATAAATTTAAAAAATGTACATATGCAATTCAATCTCAGTCAGTGATACTTCAAAGAAATGCAGTTATTCTATACACTCCATACAAACATGCCTATAAAAGGCGGGTTGTGCTCTGCTTGAGTGACGTGAACAAGATCCCATGCGGACATGGGGTAAACGGGAATTTCTTTTTGAAAGCGTGAGGCACTGTGCTGCACAGTGACGTCACAGCGTGTAGGCAGCACAAAGAATCATGGGAAATAGGGCAGGCAAATCTTGCTGCTTTACAGAATTCCCTTCTGGTTCCCTTTTTAACTACACTACTGTAGTTGGAGAAAGCTAAGCTAAACGTTGCTCTTTACTTGCATTTTGTTCTTGTCCTTATTGTTGTGAGTGTGTGCATTAGCTATTCGACAGGCTACGTTGGGACAGTATTTGTGAATTAGTTTCACGAAACTCTGACTGTGGCTTGTGTGTGAAACAGTGACATTCTGATCCTGTTCACCGCATTGCTAAAGCAACTTGGTGACTTACCAAATGTATGAGTTGAAATTAGTGGAGTTTTTTTCTGCAAAGTAAAAGAGCCAATTTGTGCTTATGATTCATTGCTGCCACATTAAAGTCATATAGAGAATAATGCTAACTGCACCAGAGGTGTGCAGGTAACTGGACTACATTGATCCATTACAAAAAAAAAATACATGAACCTCAACATAGCAAGGGATTACTGTAAACGTAGACAACTATCAGCGGTTACCGATGAGCTCCTCCCCTTCCTCCAACAACTCGGCCGTTCTGGACGCCATTTCCTCGACGTCCTCCTCCACCGTTTTCACCTTGCGCTCGCCTCTGTGCCGGAACACGCTCTGCTCATCTACCTGAGAGGGGACAAAATGTGGTCCAAGGATATGAACGCTGTGGTCAGAATGATAGTGTGTTTTAAAAAAATAAATAAGAAATCGGAAATAGGAAGGTCAAAATCCCCTTAATAGCTTTCATTTGCATCCAAACAAATACATTGGGAACACTTCACATTCTGTTACAAATAAAAACATGAATAAATAATAATAATAATAATAATAATATGTTCCTTTAGAGAAAATAAAGAAAATTGAATTTTGGCCTGTTCACAGAACACAAAATCTTCAAGCATGTGTCAGTGTATAGAGTAAATGTTATTTTTGAACAGCCCGATATTATATTTTCTTCACTTTCTCTAGAGGAATAACAAATCTGATTTGTAAACGAATATGCAGTGCAACGCATCTACCTGCACGGAAACATGACAGCAAGTCCACAGCAGTGGCTTTATTTGATGGTTTACCTTAAAGAGAAAGCCGAAGCCCATAATCAAGTAGGAAGGCGGCAGATAGTTTTTCTTTCCTGAGGAAAACAAAATAGCAATCAGTACCTACTTTGGTGAGTAAAACAAATGTTTTAAAAGTGGTCCTACCTCTGATCATGAAGCTGCCAGTGGTCAGGTACTCTCCTGTCGGCGCAGTCTTGGAGACCTAAAACGCAACAGAAACACTGGTAGGCAATAATTAAGATCTGTGTGTCAAGTTCAAGCATTTTTCAAGATGACATTTTGAGCTTTTCCGGCACCTTACGGCATTAAAATGTATTTTTGGTTGGTTTGTTTTAATGATCTATTATTATGTTTATCTGGGTATATTACCAACATATGTAAGATGTTTTCTCAATATAATACCATGATTACGATTACGGTGTAAATTAGCCATTTTATTCTGTTAAAGAAAACAAATAGCAGGAGAAACATGGAAGTTCATTATGGATGAAATTTGAAATGTATCTTTTTTTTTATTATTTCACAATACATTTTTATTTTATTATTAAATTGGTGGTAAATATTTTTTTGTTTAAGTTTTAGCTGTATATATTTGTTTTATTTAGTAAACTATTAATACATTTATTTAGACATAGTATTGTATTTAATTTTTTTGCCGGTTAAAAATATATGCATAATTTTGTAAGTTTATCATGGTGTTTGGTATTTTACCTGTATTCTCTACATAATGATTCATGAATAAGCTTTAAATTTGAAAAATAGTATGATTAGTGATTGATGATTATTAAATAGTATGATGAACTATTTTCCTCAATTAATTCAAATGGTGGAAATATTGTTCTCAGTGACTCACCTGATGATGGTGGACCCACCAAGCACTGGTGACTATCTTGGCGTCCCAGGCGGCGCTGTAGCACACAGACATGGTGCCCGCCTCGGTGAGCGTGCGAGGGGGGACGGGATTACCTGGGAGGGAGGGCGGAGACGAAGACGTCAATCGCTAACGAAACAAACGTGAGTGGACTCACCTGAGGGGTTTTTGATGACACAACTGGTGGCGCCGTGGAGGTCAGCGTGGACATAGATGTCCCCTGCCAAAAAAAAACTCAAGATACAGTTTCTGCTTCAATTCAATGAACATTGTGCTGCTCCTTCCCCTGGCCACCCGAGGGCAGTATAATCCAGAGAGTTCAGAGCTCAGAAAGCAGCAGTAACATAAACTATTCCTCGCAGAGGATATAGAATATTTGCTTGTGACTATTGTTGCATTATCTGTGTTGCTGCATCGTTTGTGTTCAAATATCCATTGCTTAAAGGGTTATAATGCTGCAACACCAATGCTATTTTGCTAGCCAGTGGATGTACTGTAGTGTAAAACCCATAAAACCATTGCTTGAAAATCGGCAATACAGCAGGGGTGCAAATGATGAAGCATGATATAGCAGGGGAACACTGCATGACGTTAAAGCTGAGTGGAAGCGTCTTTACCGGCCCGCAGATAGCGCTTGACGATCATCTCGTTCTGTTGCTGGTCCCGCCCGGCGATAACGAGATAGTTCTCTGACGTGATGAACCAAAGGAACTTCTCAAACCTGCCAAAGGAGGGAACACATGTCTGAGAGGGCACAGATAATTGCTAAATAAATTGTGTGAAGTGGCCACCTACCAGTAGACCTTCCTGGCCTTCTGAATGGTGGTCACCGTCTGGACCTCCTTTAGGGTTTGCTGGGTTTTTTTCTCTGCCGACTTCATCGCCTTCAATGAAGTCGGAAGAGCATTTTCAATCGTCTCACCAAACAAAGCAGGTTAGAAGGCTGTTCTTACCTTATCTGCTGCTTGAACGGTCTTTTGTTCCTTCTTTTCAGCACTGCGCTTGCAGTCATAGTACCTGTAACCAGACATGTAGGCTTTAACAATTGGGGTTAAAAATAGGGTATATGCAGATTTAACCCTAAAGCAACCTAGGGACATTTTGTGCCATTCACTTTTTATTTTTAAGCTATTTTTTCATTATGAATTCTTTTTTTTACTGTCCTTTGAAGAATTCCTTAAATTACCCTAAAATGGCAAAGCTACACAAAAGCTGACTGACACATTTGTTCCAAGCAACAAAAAAAGTGCCAGTTTTATATTTTTCCACCAGGTGGCACTCCTTTTTCCCATTCAAAGCATGCAAGGAAAGTGCAATAAGGCCAGTTGGGCACAATATCATATCGGAATAGTTTAAGATCATTTACCACAACTATCTATTCAAAAAGTCAACATATATACAAACAAAATTTGAAAATGTATTACTGAATTTAAGGGAAAGTGTGAAACGGCTGTTGCGTACTGCGATGTGATTGGCCAGTGAACATGCTTGGGGTGTGGCTTAGCGAAAGGTGACTTACTTCTTGGCGTTGGCGTAGGCCGACAGGCTGAGGTCCACATCAACCAGCATGGGTTTGTTCCTCTGCAGCTTCTTGTTCTGACCTTTGTCTTTATTTTTGTTTTTCTTGCCTTTCTCCGGCATGGCTTCCTTCAAGGCTTCCGCCTCCTCCTCCTGTTCCTCCTCAGTGATATAAGGATTCCTAGAAGACGGAAAATAAATAAATTAATTAATTAAAAAAAAAATCAAAGGAGAGCAAGGAGACAGTTTGTTCAGCGTCGACACGTTGGTCTCACTTTAAAAGCATGGTGATGTGGTTGGTCTGCAGTTTGAGGTCCTTGATGGTGCACGCCACGGGGTCGCCGGCGGCCTGCGCCTCCTTGACCAGCACGCCGATCTCGGTCCAGTCAACCTGGTTGGCCAGCGCGCTGCGGATCACCTGCAGCGCCCTCTCCACCACGGCCAGGTTCATCTCCACCAGTTCGCCTTTCACTCGGTCCACTTCCTGTCGCGTGACCCACGTGAGAGTAAGACAGAAATGTCAACACTGTGAAATGAGAGGGAGTAAAAACATTGGACCTCCAGTTTGCTAACGTGAAGGGCGCACACGGCTCTTCCTCTCTCACTCTTCTAGGGAATATGACCAAATTGATATACCTTGTGACGAATTTTTTTTAGTTTATTGTTCAGTCATTGGTTAAAATATAGCACTGCAGTTGTTGTTTTTTAAAGTGCTCTATGTATAAGATGGAGTTGAGAAATTTTTTTTTACTTGGCAGCGACAAAAAATGAGAATTGAAAATGACATTTTGGTATCTGTCCACCAGATGGCGCTAAATTTCCCCATTCAAAACATGGAGCAACCTTTTTCCAACAAATTCAATAATAAACGCAAAAACAATATTCAAAGACGCCAAAAAAAAAAAATAATAATAAAAAAAATATATATATATATATATATATATAATTAATGTTTGATTCAGCAGCACGGCGGAGTTTGCATGTTCTCTCTGTGCTTCCCTCGGCTTTTTCCCCGCGTACACCAGCTTCCTCCCACATTCTAAAACATGCATTGAAGACTCTAAATCCCAGGTGTCATCACTTGGCCTTCACCTGAACTTGATGCAAGGCCTCCAGCCTCTGCTTGTGGTCCCTCTTGACGTTCTCCAGCTTCTTTAGGGCCTGCTTCTCCTGCTGCAAAGCCTTCATGTCGATCTTCTGGCTCTCCATCTTGGAGAAGAACTCATCCACCGCCTGACAAGACAACATTGTGACACATGAGCGCAGCAGAAAACAACAAATGGTATGTGATCTATATCTTTATTTACCTTGTTGAAGGACTCAAACTCCAAGTGGGGACTTTTTAAATGCTGGGCAAAGAGGAATGGATGGAATTCATCATATCTGTAATTACCAATGACAATGCATGAATAATTCCAATAAATCCTAAAATCGCTTTCTTTTCCTAGATTATTTTTAATTATATGTATTTTCCAGTCTAAAATCTAATAATTCCGTCTAATGCCATTTGTGCGATGAATATAAAAATAGTCATGCATTTATAGTAATTATTATTTTTGTATATATATTTTAAAATGCTAAAATAATTACAATTTATAAATATGCTTAATTTTTACATTATCTAATACAATCTATATACCTACCTATATAATATATAAATACAATTATAAATATATAAAAATATATACGCCAATAACAAAACTATATAAAAATAATATGCTATACATATTTACTGTATTGATAATAAATCATAATGATTTTTATTATTGCTAAAATACAAGTGATTAATTAAAATATTTTATTGGTATTATTATTAATAATTACCACCACATAATAATAAATAATCATTGCATTGCTCTACTGTTAGTTTTTATCATATTCTAGCTCATCAGTAAATAATACCCGGACTATGATTGCAGCGCATATTTTTAGTATGCATTAGGCTTTACACGATCACGATTTTTGGGGCCGATCAGCAAGTTTAAAAAAACCATAACCGATCACAAGATGGAGCAATGTGTCTATTTACATGACTTGTTCATGTATTGTATATACTCGTGTACTGTATACTGTATCCATCCATCCATCCATTTTCTGTACAGCTTATCCTCACAAGGGTTGCGGACGTGCGGGAACCCATCCCAGTTCCAATTATTCTCCAGTATTTTAGACCAGAGTTAAAACACCAATGACCTCTAAGGGACATTCAAGGATTGGCCACTGACCTAAGTTTAGGTCAAATCAACATTACATGACAGAAATAATGGGTGCTAACTTACTGTAATTAAATTACTTTATTGCAATTAAATTACTTTCATAAATAATGTTAATGACATGCTTACTCTAACTTTCTCACTGTCCCAGCTAAATGGACGGGTGTTGTCCAGAATTTGAGTCCGTTTGACACACCCCCCACCCTGCATTGCTTGAACGCGGCGTGGGGGGCGTGTACATTCTTCAGATGCTCGATCAAATTTGTTGTGTTGAAGCATTTAGATGACGTTCCCCACGACGTACTTCAGTTGCGGACAGACTGCACATAACTTAAGGTGTTGTTTGTCTGAGACACCGCAAAATAGTCCCACACCGACGAAGTGTTTTTTTTACCGACAAGATTGAGAAAACTTTATTGGCCGTCAGATAGTTACAGTACTGCGCAACAAGACACGTGACAAAGCTAAAAATAAACTAGCTTTTGGATTCATATGCGACGAAGACGCGGAATTTAATGTCTTGTGTGGAGCCGATTGATGTCGGCGACTTATGACATGAAAGCCCAGCCGATCAGCATAAAATGCTAATTATCGGCCGATACCGTTAACGCCGTTCAGATCGGCGTAAAATCTAGAATGCATTATTATTATTCATTTAGTGACTGACCTGATTTCATATTACACATTTAAATATTATGTACGTTAATCGATGGAACTTACTACACCCATATTTATCATATTAATATCATTATTATCCCGCTTAACAACCGCACTCCATATGCAGTGTATGTATCAATAATGTGTTTTACGGTATAAAGTGTTCTGCTTTCCTTACTTTCTTGAAAATGATTGTGTTCTGAGGCTAATAAAGCTTTAACCTTATGTCCTGTATGAAAATCTCAACAACAACAAAAGATCCCAGTTACTATTTTGTGCCACGACTTACGTGAGTAGCTCCTCGCTGGCTTTTCCAGGCGTTAAACTTGCTTTCTTCTCGCTCTTTTGAACGATGAAGCCCTTCAACAAAACAAAGCTAATGTTTTGAAACCTCAATACTTAGGACCCAAAAAAAAAAAAAAAAACTAGCTAAAGATGACATACTTTGCCGCTAAAGTTCTCCGTTTTCTCCATGTACATCTCGGCCATTTGCAGGGCTTCTAGGATTTTGGGTGTGACTGAAACAGAAACGCCCAAAGTCATATTCAATCCCTTCACTGGACACAAATATAAGCTCGCTACAGTACCTTGGGAAGCATCTACCTGACTGTCGACTTTCATTGAGCCAGACAGTCCGGCTTCTATGAAACAGTGTTCTATGAGAGTGGCTCCGTACGCTGTGGAAGTTTAGAAAATATACTTCAGGAATATGATCACACGAAGACAAATAGCAAGAGGTGAAGGTGAAAGAAATTGTATCTGTACTTACTGAGGTGAGGGTTCAGCACTCTTTTCACTTGCTCTCCCTTCGGTGCTTTGCTGATTATTTCAGTGAGTCTACGTTCGAGGAAATGGGTTTAAATAAAAAAAAATATATACAGTATATAGTGACGGGGACAAACATTTTCTCACATCTCATTTAAATCAAATATGCCTTTATTTTCAAACAAAACAATAACATGGTGCTTGTAATTACCATGACTATGAGTCAATATATATTTTTATTATAAGAAATATTGCCCCCATACAATGAAAAATATGAAACTATTATTTTCTCTATTTAAATCAGATTTTTTTTTTACTTCTGATTAAAAAAGAAAAAGTGAGTGAATTGAGTCTTTTTAAATTCTACAACAATTTCATCACTTACAGAGTGTTTGTGGAATAAATAAATTTTAAGTTTTAGATTTTAAAGGGTCATTTTTAAAGCTAATAGGGGTCAGGCCTTTATTAGGTAGAAAAGACGATTATTCAAGTGTTTTGGAAAGTTAGATGATATTACTGGTATATTTAAATTTATGTGATGTGAAAGTAGAGTTCAGAACTACAGAAAAAGGATATCAGGGACAGTGCAACAGAAGTGGTGTCGCTACCCGGCGCATAAACATGTGACGCACATAAGAGAAGATTGTGGAGCGACTACGTGTCACAACCTACTGTATTGCTACTTGTCACCAAAGAAAATTATCATTTGATTTCCATAGTTCATAAACACTCCTAATAAGCACTTGGTACTCTCTGCAGTTGGATAAATAAAAAGCTCAGGCCAATCCACAAGGAAATACAGGCGATAAGGACTGAGTGGTCTATGGGCCCAATAAGTTACCGTTGTAACGTGATGAGAGGTTCTGGGGGTCTGGCGCTCTCCACGGGGTAGCGCTCCCTCACGGCAATCTTGACGTCTTCAGCCTCGGCGTTGCGAAAGCGCAGCAGGTTGAGGATGGTGTACTCGTGGTCTGCCAGAATGATGTTACCCTGCAGAGCGGATGGAAACACAGCGTGTACGTTACTATAGAGTAAATCAAGATAAGTGTGTTTGATCATATAGCAGGTAACAGGGAGCTTAATACAATGAATATAAAGTGAAACGGCAACTTTTTGGGGGTGAGATGGTGAGGTCTTAAAGGCAACTGAATGGTAATATTGACTCTGCAGCGTGTTCTCACCCGGTCATAGAGTTCTACGATGAGGTGGTACGCAGCCTCCTCAGAGCCAAACTGGAGGTCAACGATTCTGTCGATGCCGAGCTGCTTCACCTGCGTCAGCCGCCGCGTCTTCAGGTGCTTTCGACACTACAAACACAGTGTGGATTTGTTATCAAAACACACTGGAGCGTAATAGCAGGGACACTTTTAAATGAGTCTTTTTTTTGTTTGTTTTTTTAAAAAGAGACACTGATATTGAAACAAACACTGGTTAGAAAAATGTTGAAAACATTGTAATATTTTTCATTTCATTTCAATTTTTTTTTATTGTTGTTATTTAATAGATTTTAAAGACACGCTGATAGTAAGATGTGCAAAAGATATAGTTCGGGTTTCTTTGTATTTTATTTATGACGACGTCGACGACTACTACTACTACTACTACTACTACTAATAATAACAATAATGCTGTTTGATATAAGATTTGCTATATAAAAAAAAAAAAAAAAAAGACCTTACTTTCATGGCGAAGCCTGAAGGCATCATATTCTTGGGCCATTCGAAGTCTGTGGAGTGAATCCGAAGGCCGGATTCAAGCAGCAGAATGGCTTTGCTGTCAGGCCTTTTTAAACAAAGTGACATCAGTGACATTTTACAACATCAGGAACACCTGCGTGTACTGTACATCTGACATCTATTCATCCATTTATTGCACTTGTCCTCCTTAGGATTGCAGGTGAGCTGGAATCTATCCCAGCTGACTGGGCGACAGGCGGGGGAATACCCTGGACTGGTTGCCAGCCAATTACAGGGCACATATAACCCATGTAAGGCTGCACAATATATCGTTTGAGCATCGTCATCGCAATCTACGTGTGCGCAATAGTCACATCGCAGGGTCCTGTGCTATGTTGGTGTATTGATATGCAGTCAATCAACTGTAATATGCAAAAGTGACCAGCAGATGGACCTAGCACCAATGTTACGTAAATTACACCTGTCAAACAACCTTACACGGAGCAGCCCAGAGTGTTGTATACTTTTTTTTTTTTTTGCTGTCTGATAACTATTAATGAGGAGACGGCAAAAAATTACAAGGCAGCATTCATCTATCTTAACAATATGACAAAGGAATGCCAATTGCAACAGATTCAACTCAGGGGGAGGGGAGAGAGCCACGGCATTATTGAAGGACAACCTTCAGGTGTACACAACAACATGTTTTGCTAATGCACTGAAATATAGAAACAGTAATGCATACATTAAAACATAGGTGTAACATAACAGATGGATTAAAAACAGATGAATTGTGTTAGGAATGTGCCAATGACTGCAGTATAACTAGCCATGAAAATAAAGGATTTTAACGTAATGTCTGGCTGGACTATTGCTCAATAGTACAGTTCATTTAAATACAGATAGTATTCAAACAAATGTAATAGTTTTGTGCTCTAATGAGCATAGTTGTTCTAGACAGGGGAAAAGAGACGTGTGCTGTTTTTCACATTACGTGAATGATATCCTGTACTTTTTTTTAACATTGCAAAATATATCACAAGGTTAAAGAAAATTTCAATGTCAATCCCCCCAATATTGTGCAGCCCTAAACCCAAGGACAGTTCACACTCACACCTATGGACAATTTAGAGTATTCAATAAAACTAACACGCATGTTTTTGGGACGTTGGAGGCCATTGGAGTAAACCTACGCAAGAATGCACAGACCAACCACTTAAATATCAACAACATAGACAAATGAACTTTTAGCAAGCAGATGCTAAATGCAATTGGACCCTGGGACAGATGAATGCAGAGTCAAAATATTAGGCACGGTTGTCAGCGTGGTGCAGTGCAGTAACAACACACCGACGGCATTATTATGTTTTGTAAAGACAAAATAATATAGGTCGTCATTAACATCATAGCTTTTCGATCTTTGATGACGTCACTCAATTATGTTGGAGAGGCAAAAGTACAGTAGTAAACTTTTCTGTACCCACACGACTCGAGTGATGAGTGGATTTAGAAAGCGCTGCTTACTTTTGTAGCCGGATGAGGTACGTCTTGTTGTCTATGTCGTACACGTTGTTCACTCGCATGCCCATGTAGCTGTCACCCAAAAAATATATATATTTTGTTTTTTAAAAAAAAGTATAACAAGAGAAAGAAACGAGTGTAGAAAACACGTTAGCATTTTGGCTAGCAGACCCCGGATGAAGGGGAAAACAAACGTCACCTACTTGGCATTTATCTCGGCGATAGCGGCCCTGATGTCCGCCGTGGTGAACCTTGTTTTCATGATGGTTTAAAGTGTCTTACAAAAAGGAAAAACGGCCTAAGTCTTAAGAGCGGCTCGTGCCACACTTGCAGCACGTCGACGATTTAGTACGCATGCGCAAGATATTTCACGTTAGTACGGAAGCCGAGGCAGAGCGGAATGACCAAAACGGAGACAACAATGTTGGGGACACTATTTGAACTCAGCGCACTACTCCTCATTGGTTAAATCAGCGTCACGTGATCTAAGGACGCCATGCTGTCTCTATTCCCCGGCATTGATTCGCAATTACCCGCGAACAGATTTTGGCCTTTTGGATTTTTGTTATTTTTTTGGGGGGGGGGGGGGCAAGATGCCTGGTTGTGCGGCTGTAGGCTGTTCCACTCATCCCGGACAAGCCGAGAAGATGCATTATTTTCCTAAAAATTCTACAAAGACGACGCCTGTGGGAGGTTAACCTTATATAATTAATTAGTAATTAAGCATAACTACTTTAAAGAGACGAATAATAATTATTTTTTTAATGATTATTTTGTGTGAAAAATGATGTTTTTTAATGGGGTGCTCGCCAAAGCACGAACACAAAAAAAAAAAAAAACATATTGTTTAATAATTACAGCCTATTTGTCATTAAATCACCACGATGACACTCTCAGATTATCACCCAAAAATATGTATTATGACATTTTTGCGGGAAATAGTAATAGTAGTATTATGTGAAGCTGGGTAACAATATGGCGCCCTCTCTTGTCACTGTCCAGACTTAATTTTCAACGGCTTTGTGAAATGCCCCCCCCCCCCCCCCCCCCCCCCACACACACACACACACACACAAACACTCATTGTTTCACACGACATTCATAAAGCATTACGTCCATGCTAGGCTTCATCTCGCAAGCCCTTGTGCACTCATGATGCACTACTCCAACTGGCTGATCGGCGTTAAAAACAGGGCAAACATTCGCAATGCGTGCAAGACGACGGCGAACGACGACCGGAGCAACCGCAGCCACGAGCCCGGCGACAAGACGGGGGAGCTTGCGGTCACCGCCCACCTCTGGAAAAAGGGTAAGAAAGAACCATTTGCCGTCAAATAACATCAGGGCCTTTTGGTTAGAATGCCAGCATTTCGCCACATTTTACGAGCCATACAACTTCAAACCCGTCGCGTTGCCCCGTCCGAGGTGGAAGACGCTGCAGCCGGTTGCCGGCTGGGTCAAGAGGGGAGGGCGAAGGCGTGCTCCGTTGCCAAGGCGACGGTCAAGCTAGCAGCCGTGCTAGCCCAAGACGCCTTTTTAGTTGCTAACTCGGCTTTTGATTTGTCACGCGTCGCAATCGTAATGCCTACTACGACCGTCAAGAAATGCACCGTAAGTTTGAATTTGGGACAGACACAGACGTCTTGAATCACTTCGATGCTAGTTTACTAGTAACACTATACTGTATTAATAATGCTATTTTTGTATACACGTTACATGTTAGAAGTATTCATTGCATTTTTTTTTATGTCTACACTGAATCACAGGAAGAGTACAGCATTATTCCTGTCTAATGAAGCAAATAAGCTTAACAACGTTGTTGAATTACTATTGTTAATGATAATATGATGTGAAGACACAGTCAATTCATATTTAGATTCTTGTATTTGAAGCTGCCATATCTAATATTATAATAATAATAATGATTGTATTTCATTTTAAAGACACTGATATCGAGAAATGTGGGTAAAATATATTTGTTTTATTATTACATATTTTGAGTTATTGCTACTGGGACAAGGAAATATACTGTATTGAGATTTTTCATGATGTATTTTTGAATTCCTGCTACTCTCTAAGACTCTTCCTGCTGTTGCCGTGCACAAAATAGAAAAGACTTGTATTTTGTTACAGGCTACAAAATAATCAAGAAAATTGGCGAGGGCTCATTCTCCGTGGTGGTCAAAACTCAGAGTCTGAAGGACGGCAAGACGTACGCATGCAAGACTATGAAGCAGACCATGAACAGGTGAGATCAAATGTATGCAAAAGCCACATCATGCAAAGGTTAACTATTACATTTTCCGAGCATTTGGAAGGAAATCTTGCATCCTATCTTGTGCAGTGTGGAACAGGCCAACAACCTGCGGGAGGTTCAGGCGATGAGGAGGCTCAGCCCACATGCGAATATCATCCACCTGCATGAACTCATTTTGTGAGTCCTCTGACAACAGTGACTTTATTCACATATTACAGTGGAACCTCCAAAGTCCAATGCTCCAAAAGTGGTACAAATTCCAACAACGTGGAAGTCAAGGAATGGATTGCGTTGCACTTCGGACGTTCTACTGTACCTTGGTTCGGTTCAGTCGGTCTCAATTACAATATACTGGATCACGTCTCATTTTCCCAATTCATCGTTTCAGCGACAAGGAAACGGGCACGGTTTCGATGATCTGTGAGCTGATGGAGATGAATTTGTACGAGTTTATTAGAGGTGGGCCGGACTTCACTAAATCAATATCAACATGACTTTTTCAAGTTTTTGACTGACTGGTGCTTCGTTGCAGAGAGACAGACGCCGCCGCCTGATCACACGGTCCGATACTACATGTACCAGTTGTGCAAGTCACTCGACCACATACACAGGTAACTTCAATATCATGCGTAACAGTCTGCCACAGTCCAGTGATTTGCAAAGTGCAGTATGCGTACCACTAGTAGCACACACACACAAAAAAATCACTGCCCGAGTGCCTGCAGTTCAGTTGTATTTAACTTTTTATTTCAATACTAACTTTTTTTTTTTTTTTAACTTTTTATTTCAATACATTTCATCTTTCAGAAGTTTTTAAACATTCATTTAGGGACAATTTTTATGTAACTTTTGTATGCACTATATTTCAGTTGAATCATTATTTAAGTACTGTATTTGAACTTCCCTATATTTAAGCGCATTATTAATATTCGATAATGTTACAGTGGCTTACTATAACATTAGATATTCTTTTTTAGGAATTAAACCTTTGTCTCATTTTGACGAACACACAGGCCCACTAGCCTGCTGTATTTTAGTGTTGGTCATGATTGTGGTACTTCGAGAGCCAAATATTTTTTTAAGTGATGGAAGTGGATGTTAATGAAAAGAATGAGAAAGGACGTAAAAAAAAATCATTATTTTCTATCTAAAAATGTACAGTGCTGAAAAAATATGCATCAGCTGACCTACGTCAACAGCATTTTATTTTTATTTTAATGCTTCAATATCATTAATATTGTTTGCCATCTTTTTTTTATGTCAACCATTTCACGAAAAAACAAAAAATAAATAGTGAAGCACATTATTATTTGTTGATTAAAATTGTACCTATTTAATTGCATTCCTGAAGAGAGAAAAAACATGAATCATGTTGTCACCATTGGCGCCAGATGATTTCAATTGTTTCTAACTGTACTCTTTACAGCTGCGGTATCTTCCATAGAGACGTGAAGCCGGAAAACATTCTTATCAAAGTGAGATTATTTTTGTATAAAATTCTGCCTTTACCGAGATAATCACGCTGAGTTTTGAGCGGTATTTATTTAACAACGTGTTTACTATTGTGGCTGCAGTGCATCATACTGAGAGGGTCACATTAGAGTAATTCCTGGTCTAGTCGTGAAATCCTCCGTTAGTCGCTGAAAAACTCACCTAATTGCGTTGTTTTTGTGTTCTTTCAATAAAGCTCTAGGATGACATAAAGCACCAAAGCCTAGTCTAAATAGGAATTAGTCTCAAAGAAACATGTCCAAGTGACACATCTTCACTTCACATCATCCATGAAATACTATTCAAGTGTTTTGAGGTCGTAGTTGTGGTCTATTTCTGGTTTATAGACTTCATGTAAGAAATTACAGTATAAACATTTTTAGAGGCGGACGTCAATTATTATTATTATTTTTCGCTATCCGTGGCAGGGCTCCGTGACTGTATTAGCTCTCGGTATGATTCAGCGCAGTTGTACACCGCTGCAAAGCACGATAATAAACATTAATATTGTGAAATGAGTACTTTCGTCAATGAAAACTGACATATGCTATTTTCTAGCAAAACGTTCTGAAGCTGGGTGACTTCGGCTCGTGCAGGAGCGTGCACTCCAAGCCGCCACACACAGAGTACATCTCCACGCGCTGGTACCGGGCCCCCGAGTGCCTCCTGACCGACGGCTACTACAGCCTGACGATGGACATCTGGAGCGCCGGCTGTGTCTTCTTTGAGATTATGAAGTAACTGACCCCAGTTGGGTGTCACAACAGTGGTCTGGGGAACTTTAACTTGTTTCATTTGTCAAGTGAGGGCATGCGGCAGGAAAACAGGCCGAATTCTAGATGTCAGAATGGAGCAGGCCGTGAGAATATTTGGTTTAACCATACGCAAGAATGGCGAAATACAGCAATCATTTCCCCTCATTATTACTGATCAAGAAGACTGACAGTCACACAATTTGGTTTGTCTCCATCTTTTGGAATAAGTTGACACAAAAAGCCAAAGAAAAAGAATAACGCATGCGCTTTTTAAAATAGCATGAACAGTGAAACAAGCTTAAAACGTGTGTAAATTAGCCAGTGGTATCAGTCAGTAAAAAAAATAAGTAAATAAGTTAAACAGTGTCTTGTTCAACTCAATGGTCTTGCTCATAAAAGCCACTAAAGCCAAAGAAAAGATAAACTTTCTAAAATAACATTGTTAACTGTCACACAAGTGTAAATATAAGTGGTGCCTTAGGGCACAAATTTAATTTGTTCTGTGACCACACTTGTAACTCAAAACACTTTCCCTGTTTAAATGGATGGAAATTAAATATAATACTATTATTGCAATATTTTTAGATATACATAGAATCCATCTCAGTTCGCACCCTGCAAAAAAACACAAACTATTCATGTTTATATTTAAATAGCACTCTATAGTATTGCATTCTCTAAAAACAGAGTAATAACACGATTAAACAGAATGTAAAGAATTAAATAGTTTGTGAATCATGATTTAATGCTTCAATTCATTTCATTGTGCTGCTCCTTCTGGGATGCTGTGTTCTAAAACCGCAACTACCGCTGCTAGATGTTAGCGTGTCAATGGCATTTTGCATTAAGCTAGCAGGGCCTTTCTTTAGGCACCTGTTTGTTTTCAATACACAACATGTACTTCTCTTTGTTGTATTTTTAGCCTGTGCCTGTGTTTCAGCTTGAATCCTCTCTTCCCCGGTGCCAACGGGCTGGACCAGATCGCCAAGATCCACGATGTGCTGGGCACTCCCGAACAAAGCGTCCTGCGCAAATTCAAGCAGTAGGTTGTCACGTTGATGCCGATGTTTGTCATCACTGATATTAATCTTACTGGTGATTTACCAAAGTAACATTTTAACATTACTCACTGTCATACAAATGTACATGTAAGTCCACTATTGTGTGATAACACCAAGTAAAACGTAAGATACAGTAAAACTACTCACCCTTCGAAAAAGCTTGACAGAGTTAACAGAGAGAACAGCAAGATGTTTTTTTATAGCACTATTTAGTAGCCTTTTACAGCTACTGCTGGAATTAATATATTAGACCAGTGGTCCCCAACCTTTTTCCCACCTCGGACCGGTTCGTGGAAGCGCATATCTTTTACCGACAGGGCAAGGTTGTTGCGGCCTGAGCTTCGTTGTGAGACAATGTAACATTATCCAGTTTGAACATTGTTGTTTTTCAATATAGGAAAAAATCATAATAATAAAAAGTTAAATACGGCTGAACTGTACATAGGCATTGATGCTTTCGCGTACCACTAATGATACTTGTACCACACTTCGAGAATGACTGTATGAGTTATCACAGAAACACAACAAAAAAAGCTAAATCAAAACATACCAAACTTGTTTTTATCATCACACTGGTTCTGTGATGGCATTAAAAAAAAAGCCAAAGAAAAAGCAAAACACATATTTGCAATGATCACAATAGTATCCATATATGGTGGCATCACAAAAAGCTCACAAAAAGCAAAACACATTACACTTGGTTTCATCATCACACGAGTCCTGTGGTGGCATACAAAAGCCAGAGAAAAAGCAAATTGCTTGCTTGTTATCATCACACTGTTACCCTGCTGTACCAGCTTTCAAATAAAAAAAATGTTAATAAAAAGCAAAAGTCAGTGATTTGTAACCGGCCTTATTGCGGCCAGGTCTCGAGCGATGCACTTCAACTTCCCCGCCAAGAAGGGCAGCGGGATCTCGCGTCTGCTGCCCAACTGCGCCACTCCTGCTGTGTCACTGCTCTACCAGATGCTGGCTTACGACGCCGACGAACGCATCACGGCCGCCACGGCCTTGAGGCACACCTACTTTCGGGAGCTACGGTGAGCACACGGCCGTGACAGCAGTGCACCGCAATCATTACCAAATATACTTGAGCAATTTTCACTACAGTATGTGGGAACACTACTTCTTTCACAAGTTCTTTCATATTTGATGTATGTATATGTATACATACTGCAGTATGAATTATATAAAATGTGCCATTGTATATATTTCGTATAAATGTATTTGTATAATTGCATGTAGTTTATTATATACCTAGATAGACTGAAAAATAAATAAATAAATGCATGTATTTAGATTTGTGAGGAAAAAAATGGGCATCTTTTTTTTTTTTTACGTGAAACAATGGAATGTGTACTTAATGTCTATACGACGACACCAAGAGCAAATTGTGTTTGTTTCCTGTCAGGGTGGCAGAGAAGAAATGTGAACGTCTTCCTGGAATTTGTGGGCTGTTTAAAGGCGTGGAAAAAAACACACCTCGCATCACCTCAGACCTCCTGTGGCGACCCACGAGACTCAGCAGACAAATGAGGGGGAGACACACACACACCATGCCCACCCATTTAATTACTGTAAGTACTTCAAAGAGACATTATACTTTATAATAATGGAGGATTTCCCCCCACTCCCCCACCCCCCCAAAAAAAATCAACAAAATAGAGGGAATTCACAAATGTGGATGTTTCTGCATTATAGTGTTTCAAACAGTGTAGTCCGCTTGGAAATGGCTCTGGATCTTCACCCAGCCCAGTCTATGAGTCATGCGTGGAGAAACTTGGTGTGTGGACAGCTATTAATGTAAATTAGCCAGCAACACCGCTATTTGTAGACAGGCAATTATAAAGTCCAATTTTCCATATATCACAACACCCTGGGGACAACCAATCACAGGATTAGAACCCTCTCAACTGTGAGGCTGATGTACTAACTACTACATCACAATGCTGCCCAAATTCCATTATATGTTCCCGTTAACGAATGTAATAAAGCACCTCTACCGTACCCCTTGTCCAGCATAACCCGAAGCACGTAGCCGAGCCCCTGGGCCGACGCAACGCCGGCCATTACGAGCTTCCCAAACTCAACGTGGCCAACCCGGGGCCGCAGCGCTCCTTCCCGGGCTCCACGCCACGCGCCTTCACCCTCACCCGCCGGGGCACCTTGCCGGCCATAGTCACTAAAAAGTGCTAGTCACACTTGGCCAAGGTAATCACATTCATTACTTGCTTTGAAACAACATGCAACATTGTTTTTTTCAGATTCAATGTACTTCTTCATAAGCACATTCTACTGTATTTATATAAATGACAGTGTGACTTTTTTTACTTTTACTTAACTGGTTGAATCAGTACTCCTACCTTTACCAGAGTTTTTTTTTTTTAACCCAAGTATTTGTACTTCTACTAAAATAGTGTTTGTACTTTTGAACCCTGTCTTGTGACTTCCTTACCTGAATGCCCTCATTTCGTGTGTCCACACAGGCCAACCACGAGTCACAGCCAGCGGGCCTGAACACGTGCTTCACGTCTCCACTGGACAGGAGGCTACTGACGACACACACAAACGCGTATTATTCTTATTATTAAGCGTAATAAAGCCGTTTAACCAGTAGCCCATTATTATTATTATGTCCAGTATTGTGATGCAATAGAAATTTTGTTTGTACACAGACAAATGGTGCAATTATGATTTATGACACACACAGGCAGTTATTTAGCACTATAATGTTGACAATGTAGCTTCCCAGGCACCTTTATAGCCTCTCTTTGGACTCATTAATCTGCACTTTCCAGTGTTGTAGATGTGATGTAAGACCCAAATAATAATAATTTTAAAAAGTCAGATATAATTTTTTTGTATTGTCTGCACACACTCGTGGGACATTTAAAAAAAATCATGTATATAAAAACAAAAAAGTATCTGAATACCCATAATCAGAAAATAGTTTTTATTTTTTTTAATGAGCAAAATTTCAGGTGTTAAACCATACTTGACACTAGAGCACTTATGTGAATTAAATTACATGTATTATTTTATACAAATAATAAAAAAAAGATATGGGCTAATTTAATCATGAAAATCTTTAACAAATATATACATTTTAAAACATCATGGCTTTTGCACTTAAAACAAAAATAAAGTTAGTAAATCTATTAAGCTATATGAAAAAAATGAAATAACATTTGTATTGTATTATCATTACTATATGTTATTTAAATGTATGACATTTAATAACCCATATATTTGTATAAATACAAGGTAGAAATAAAAAAATATATATTATTAGATTTTTTGGGATTTGCCTGACAACTTTCTGGCAAACACACCACATGGACAAACAAACAAAAAACAGGAAAACAGTGTATTCAAGATTATTTTTAATATTATTAATATGTATACTTTAGGCTTTAGAAATATAACTATCCATGACAAAACTTCCCACGGTGGAAATGGTAAGCTTGGCCTCCCCTGTCATCAAATCAATTAATTACAATATACACAATATGATACAGAGCACATTTCAATCTGAACACATTATTAAAATAAATGCTCAATAGATAAAAGATTTTAGTATTTTCCTCTCTACTGTATTAGCCATCTGTGAGTTGTGAGCACAGCACAAAAACATGTAAAGCCATTTTTTTCCATCTAACAAACAAGTGCAAACTTTTCTCTCTCGCTTTAAAAAGACTACATAATTGCAGCATCCAGTTTTTCGCTATTATAGGGGAGGGGGTGCGAGGGGGGCATAAAGATGATTTTGATGAGGATGTTAAAACAGTCCCCTGCCTGCTTTTTTTTTTTTTTTTTATATATATCCTTTGCTCCAACAGAGTAGTAGTAATACAAAAAAAAAAAGATTCAGTGCAAAAGTCATTAGTGGGGAGGCAGATGTAAAGGATGCAACATTGCCAGATGCTCGCTTGATCGTTAAAAAATAAATAAATAAAAAACTCCACTCAATTGTAATAACCCTGAGCAGTCTAGGCTACACTTCTAGTTAAGAAAAAAAAAAGTGTTATGGAACCATCCTCTCAGGATGAGTTTTGACATTCTAGAAAGATGATTTAATAATATAAGAATGTAAAAATGACTTAAAAACTAATAAAGTAGAGCAACAGTCCACATTGCACTTTTTTCTTTTTTTGATGCGGTCTTCCTCTTTAAGGCAGGGGTGGGCAACCTTTTTCCTAGAGAAAAAAAATATTTTGGGGAAGAAGTATTATAGGCATTTGTGGTTAAATTTGTTTTTTTTGGGAGGGGGGAGGGGGGGGGGGGGGATTGCACAGCAGGCTGTCTTTGGGCGCAGGTTGCTCACTCTGCTTCAAAAGCAGTGATTCCCAACTGTCCAATTTCACCTAATAGGTCAACAGACGTTGAATTTATTTACTTTATATTTAAATGTCTCTTTGTTCATCTATGTCAGCGACGTATCGTGACAGGCAGATCTAATTACAATCTTCCACTAGATGACAAAGGGTATACAAGTAAATCAATTTGTAGAGTAGCTTGACTATTTTTTCCAGTAAATTTACTTTTTGTGACATTTGTTTGTGGCGTGCCGTGAGATTTTTCCAATGTAAAACAAACACCTTGACTCAATCAAGGTTGGGGAAACACTGCTCCAAAGTGAGTGCTCAATAGAAAAAAGGCAGGTAGGAAGGCAAGGGATTTAATAATACAAAAATCACATATAAAATAAAAAAGGAAAGGCAACACTCGCAGAGGAAGTGGAGAGCAGCATCAGACTGTGGCTTGCGTGTTTTTGATTTTGTTTTTTTTAGCAGCAGATGTGTTGTGGGCTATACTACTGTTCCACTGGGAGAGCTGGCTTGGTTTTGGGAGGACAATAAACCCTGGAAAAAGGAAAACAAAAAAGGAGATTTGCATTTGGAAGGAGGAGGAAATGGGGGGTGGGGGGGACTTGAGTTGGGTGCAAAGTGAGTGTCAAAGGTCGCTTATTCCAAGTCTAAATACTTTAATTCAGTGAAACCTCCAAAGTCAAATATCGTGAATCTTTGCGGCTCGGCAAATGTGAATTTGCCCATTTCATTCCCCCCCCCCCATCTTTTATTTGCTGAAATTGCTTTTGCACTCAAGCCAAAGCAATAGCAGTATTGCTTTGGTGCCATCTTTGGGCCAAGGTTGGACGTTAATTACTCGCACCGTTTTGCTATTCGCAGCTGGGCTCGGCCCCTATCCCCACAAAAGGCAGGGGGGTCCAATGTACGCCTTAAGCAAAATTTGAAATTGAAGCAAGAGTTTTGGGGGAAAAAAATCTGCCGCTAAAACTGCATTTTCTTTGGTTATTTTGTGTGATGCCACCACAGAAGGGTACCAGTGATAAACCTATGTAAGAGGAAGTAGTAATGCACACGTCTCCGTCCTGACAGATGGCACTTTTTCTATTAGACAAGGCTCTGGAGTAAGTAAATGAAGCTCCTCCCCTCACTTCAACATAACCAAAACAATACTTTTATATTAGACATGGCTTTGGTCAGAGCACAAAAACAGTGAATAGACATACTTCTTATCTAATTAGAGAATGAGTCGCTTCCCGATTGTCAGACGTCGCCAAAGATTAAGATGAGTGATTATCCTATGGTGTGGCCCGTGTTATGAGGGATTTTCCCAACCCAATCAGTTTGGAAATATTATATTATTGGAAATGTTAAAGTTGTTCAACATTTTATAATGGCAAATCCTCAGGTGTGCAGACAACACTGAATTGGGCCACTGGAGGTTTCACAGATTTGGGGGATTAAAAAGATTTGTATCATGGACTAAAAACATACTTTTTGGGCCTCCATGTTCTGCTCCAATCAGTACACACGTCCGAAAAAAACAAACAACAATGGCACATTCTGTATACATTTGAGTATAATGGGGAAGGCCAGTATTTCAGAAAAGTGCCAATTGTTTTATTTGGAATGATGGCATATAGCACATATTCAAAATATAGCAAAATAATATTTTTTTCAATTTATACTTTATCATGATCTGACATATTTTGCATGTCTTTTTTTTTTTTTTTTTTAACTTTAAGGTTTGTGCATTGAGAAATTAAGACATATTTTCAATGTGAAAAATGAATTGGTTCTTCCTTTGGTCATCCCTCACCCCTGCACAGAGTTTGATGGAAGTACTTTTTATTATTATTATTTTTTTTTTAAAAGGTGTTTTTCCCCACTGAAAAGACTGACTTTAGCTGTGAGCACAGGAAGAAGTGCATACAAGATTGTTCAGAGCAAAGAAGCTGAGCGTGTTGACTGATGAGTGCAGTGATTCCCAACCACTAAGTTATCGCGGGAAGTTATCCAATATCACTTGATTGGTCTGAAAACAACTATTTATTTACTATAAATAATGGCTCTATGTCAGCAACATATAGGGACAGACAGAACAATTAAAGGGTCTTCCGCTAGATGTCAGAAGGTACAATTAACGTGTATCCAGCATATTCATCAAAAGATGAATATGAGACAAAAGTTTAGAATTCCAGCTTTTTAATTGTAGTTACATCTAGATGTGTTACACCACTCAGGACAGAGCACCTTTTGTTTGAAGCCACCCACTTTTCAAGTGAGCAAAGGTATTGAAACATGTTGAAACTGATGGGTGTTTCTAGTTGCTCAAGTGTTGCCTTTTAGAATGATTGCTTAAACAGATAGTGCTTGTTTTTGGCTTTGGATTTCGCCTGTGAAAACTGCATTTGCTATTAAGCAAACATGAAGACGAGAGAGCTGTCTATGGGAGAAAAGCAAACCATTTTGAAGCTGAGAGAAGAAGAAAAATCAATCAGAGCTATTCCACAAACATTGGGCATACGCAATACAACAATTTGGAATGTCCTGAAAAAGAAATACATTTCTGGTGTAGTGAGCAACAGACATCGAACAGGTCGGACAAGGGTATCAACAGCAGTTGATGACAGAAACATTGTGAGAGCTATGAAGAAACACCCAAAGACAACAGTCAGTGACATCACTGCCAACTTCCACAGGGCAGGGGTGAAAGTGTCACAATCCACTGTTCGAAGAAGAAGAAATATACAGGGCATACAACAAGATGCAAACCACTCATCAGCAGAAAGAATCAGAAGGCCAGATTGGATTTTAAAAAGTACAAAGATGAACCAGAAAAGTTTTGGAACAAAGTTTTATGGACTGATGATACCAAGATTAACCTCTACCAAAGTAATGGAAAGGCCAAAGTACGGCGAAAGAAAGGATCTGCTTATGATCCAAAACACACAAGCTCATATGTGAAGCATGGTGGAGGTAATGTCATGGCTTGGGCTTACATAGTTGCTTTTGAACGGGCTCACTAGTGTTTATTGATGATGTAACTCATGATGGTAGCAGCAGAATGAATTCTGAAGTCTACAAAACCATTTTGCCTGGAAATTTACAGAAAAATGCAACCAAACTAATCAGGAGAAGCTTCATCATGCAACAAGACAATGACCCAAAACACACTGCCAACACAACAAACGATTTGTTCAGATGGAAAAACTGGAAGGTCTTAGACTGGCTCAGTCATTCACCAGACCTTAACCCAATAGATCATGCATTTTTACCTCCTGAAGAGGAGACCGAAGGGAGAAACCACCAGAAACAAAATAACTGAAAGAGGCTACAGTAAAAGCATTTCAAATGAAGAATGCAACACTCTGGTGAAGTCAATGGGTCGCAGGCTTGATACAGTTATTGCAAGTAAGGGTTATGCCAAGTTAATTTAATGTCTGTTCCATTACTTTTGCTTACATGAAAGGTGGGTGGGCTTCAAACAAAAGGTGCTCTGTCCTGAGTTGTTTAACACATTCATCCATCCATTTTCTGTACTGTTTATCCTCACTAGGGTCGCGGACGTGCTGGAGCCTATCCCAGCTATCTTCAGGCGAGAGGCGGGGTACACCCTGAACTGGTCGCCAGCCAATCGCAGGGCACATATAAACAACCATTCGCACTCACATTCACACCTTCAGGCAATTTGGAGTCTTCAATCAACCTACTATGCATATTTTTAGGATGTGGGAGGAAACCGGAGTACCCGGAGAAAACCCAAGCAGGCACAGGGAGAACATGCAAACTCCACACAGGCGAGGCCAGGATCACTGTTTTTTGTGACATTTATTTGGTGGTGTGCCGTGACATTTATGTAATATAAAGTACGTGCCTTGGCTCAAAGTTTGGGAAACACTGCACTAAGGCTGCGCTAACACAAAAGGATTGCCTGTCTCATGATTTGGCATAGGAGCAGAGGTGGTGGAGGCGGGGCCTGGGGCATGTGATACCCGACTCATATCTAGAATTGCTACAAGCTCGTCAGTTGCAACCCGCCGCCTCCGGCCCAGAGATAGATAGAGAGATAAATAGAGAGAGAGAGAGAGAGAGAGAGAGAGAGAGAGAGAGAGAGAGAGAGAGACACGCTTGGGTTGGCCCTTGGTTAAAAAGAACTTACCACTTTGCCCGGCCTGGCCCATGTGCAAATAAATCCCTCCTGACAAGCAGTTACTAAGCAGTCCTCTAAAAATATGAGCACAGTCAGCCTCTCGTGCGCTATCTTTTTACAGATGAGCGGCTCAAGCAGCGGCACGTCCTCCATGCGCGGGCAGAGCGGCGTGCCCAGCGTCTTGGCGGCGTCCGCCTTGATCTTGGTCAGCACGTTAAGTTTGTCGCTGCTCTTACTGCTGATGTGGCCCATGCTGTGGTTGCGCTTGTGGTCCTTGTCGTGGTGGCGCTCCTTGCGCTCGTGCAGCGACAGCGTGGCGAACTTGCTGACGCCCGTGGCGATGGTGCTGTCCATGATACCGCCGCTCGGCTTGTTAGTGTTATTTGCTGTCGTAGTTGTGGTTGTTGCGGTGGTGCCGGAAGTGGTGGAATGGGGCAGGCTATTGGAACGCGGTAGTGTACTGGAGACAGAGTTCACGCCAGGAGTGCTGGCCTCGCTGGTGCTTCCGTTGGTGGCGTTAGTACTAGAAGTGAGTATGGTGGGGCCTGCCGGCGGGATGGTAGCGGTCATCACGTTTGTGTGCGTGCGTGTCCGAGAAAGAGGCAGATGCGGGAACAGGATGTCCTCGGTGAGGTCCCACAGGCACAGCTGAGTGTCCTGGCCCACCGAGCCGAAGCGGTACGTGACGCTGACGGGCCGGCTGTCGGTGGAGTTGCGCTTCGAGAGGCGCGACTGCGTGCTGTTGGCGCGGTCCCGCCCCGAGTTGGCCACCTGCTCCTGGAAGTCCTCGTCGCTGCCGCTGAACTCCAGCGGGTCGCTCTCCTCCACGCTGGTGGTGTAGTGATCGAAGGCCACCACGCTCACCCACGACTTGTGGCCGTGGCCGCGCGCGATCACCCGGCAGTCCAGGAAGGACCACACCGTGACCAGGTCATCCTCGCCGCCCGCTACGATGTACTTGCCGTCGGGGCTCCAGCACACGCACAGCAGGCCGCCGAAGTAGCTCTTCATGGTGCCGTGCAGCTCCACGGCGTCAAAGTTGAACACCCGCAGGAAGCCGTCCTGGCTCACGCACGCCAGGAACTTCCCGTCCGGGGAGAAAGCAAACTCGTTGAGGGCGCCCTCACCCACCGTCCATTTGAGGAGGGGGTTCCGCGTGGATTTGCTCTTGCAGGTGTGCACAGAGTAGTTGTCACCCTGCTTTAGGAGCTGGTAGTGTGGTGCGGTGGTGCCGCACGTGTGCTCCACGTTGTACAGGTACATGTTGCCGCTGGCGTGCGACACCAGGAAGAGGCTCTCGGAGCCTGGAACCCACTTCACACACGTCACCCTGGACTTGTCTATTAGTCTCTGGTGGGAGGAGGAGTGACAAGGACAGGACAAGAACATCCCAAATCAGTCTATATCTCACTTCTTCGGTTTCATTTGAACACCACACAAAGGCTGCCCTTCACAAATAAAGGAGGTTAAACGCATACAGACAATGGGCCTAAGCCAGTTAACATCCTGATTTTTACGGTCGTAGTTGAAATATTTGTTTGAATGTTTATTTAAAAAGTGTTTTGTTTCAGCCTGTCCTTCATAGCAGTCAATTTTGAAAAATCTTCTTTTAACTACTTGTAACAGTTTTTTATCAAGCTGTTATAAGACAATCCCAACTACTGTGCTAAAGAGACGACTGACCATCTTGATAAATGACGTGACGGTCACGTTGATGTGCGCATGTTTCACGGCTGTTCCGATTATATGTAGTAAACGTATATACCCGATCGGAATAGATCACGTCACATGTAAACAGTTGACCAGAGAGCTAACGTAATTGCAAAATTCCCAACTGTGGGACTAATAAAGGTTTTCTTATTTTAATCCAATTAAAGTACATTTGGCAAGTGTGAGTCCTCTGATGCGTACTCAAGTGCAGTACACTTCTCCCTCCTCTAGGAAAAGGTGGGCTATGGACAGACACGATTGGTCAATTACTGTCATGTCACAGCTCCTTCTTTCCTAATCTTCACAATAACTGGCACCTCACATTAAAATCAATAAATTCAACAACCAAAAAAAAAAACAAAAGCCACATGTACAGGGCTTAAATGGCTCCAATTAGCAATTATTATTCATGATCTTCACCACCTTGCACAACAGAAATAAAAAAAGAACGACTTGAAACGAGCCATAGTAAAAATATTTTTTATACAATGGCTCCTCTCACCAGTTATTCATGATAATTGCCACCTCAAACAACAGAAATAAACAGGCCGACTGGAAAAATTTACATAGACAGTAACAAAAAAAGTCATTCAAACACCAACCAGCCCTCCCTACCTCCTCATTGAAGAGCTTGCTTGTCTCCTTCTTGATGGGGTCGATGAGCTGCACCTGCCCGGCAGAGAAGCCCACCAGCAGCGAAACGCTCTCGGCCGTGGCGGTGAGGTGGTTGAAATCATGACAGGTGGGCTGTGTTCCCTTGTAGATGCGCTTGTCGATGGGCTTGCTCAGGTCAGCGGCCTGTGAGGAAGGGGGGGGGGGGGGGGCACACGACGGCAGGAACTCGTGACGGTGGCCAACACAAGTGGATGCTTTATGTATGGTAAGAAACTGTGCACTGGGTTGATTATTTACACTACACTAGTAGCAGAATAGAAACTTATGTGCTAAAATACACACAAGATGGGCCGCGTTGCCCACGTGACCATGTGTTAAGAAACTGGGCGCCATTTTAGACTTTCTATCCAAGCATCAAGAATGTTAACTAAGTTAGGTTTTTACCATCTTAAGAATATAGCAGAGTCCGCCCAGTTCTATCTCGCGATAACATAGTGATGCATACTTTTATCTCCTATCGTTTAGACTACTGCAATACCATGCATCCTCTGCGGTTGTGGGATGTGGCACCTCTCGGTGTGGATGGCTTCCCACAGGTTGTCTTTTTTTCCCCCCTCACACAGGATCCAAAGCGCCGTGCCATGTCTCTATACTACATGCAGTAGTCAATAGGTATTGTGTTTGTGTGCCTGTCCGGGTGTGTGTGTATTTGTCTGAGTGCGTTTGTGGGTCTTAGTATATTTCCTGAATTTGACACAAAACAATCTCAGTGTCAACACACTTTGAAGCACCTGTACAAAAGGATGACGAATGACTTTTTTGGTCATTTGAGGAAAGGTCAGGGTGAAAGAATGACCTTAGGATATTTTATTAGGGATGTTTTTTAGCCCCCTTTTCCCCCAGACCAATACCAGTAAAAGTATTCACCAGAGTACCCCTCCATAAAGAGTTCTGATACTACTAGTGCTTTAGTTATATAACATTTCAATTAACACAATAGTATGAGAGAGTTAAGTGACATTCGACGACTTTGTCTTCATGGAGCCCACTCAGCTACAAGCTAAATGGGTTCACTCCAATGATAGCAGTGCTTGGCGGACAGCTGTCAGAATATGGGGCGTCGACAGGTGGCAGAAGCCGTCAGGGTCAACCACAAACTCCAAGCAGCTACTTTTAAAAGCGCCAGAACTGACAAAGAGCTGCATTTAAAACTGCCGAGCGCAGGGAATTGTGCCCTGTGGCCTCGAAGTAGCTTGTCAAGTCAGTCGTAAGTTAGCTGGAAGCTAACTAGCCTGTTGGTCACACAGCCGCCAGAGTTGAGCTAAGCGGCCGGACGGAAGACTACGGGCTCGGGTAACGCGAAGCGGCACCACCAGGGAGCGCGTGTGTCACGGGCACGGTACCTTTCTCACGCCTTTGTAGATGTAGAAGTAGAGCTCACGGCCCACATTGAAACAGATCCTGTCCCCGTTGCCCGACTGGTCGTTGACGTTGACGAAGGAGACCTTGACCGGGTTGGAGCCCTGCGAGTTGAAAGGCACTCTGTTGGGGCGGCTGTATTCAGAGTGAGTGAGGAGTTTATAGACGCCTTCCCGGGTGGTGAACTGAGTTTTGATTTCGTTCATCTCCTTCCCTCCTCCCTCCGCCGCCATCTTTGAAATTAACATTCATCCCTTTCCTCCAAGCCGGATCTTACGCAGTGGAGGGGGCGGAGAGGAGTGGGGCCAGTGCGGGTCTCCCACCACACCACGGTGTTTTCGTTTTCCTGATTCCCGGGGACGGTAAATGCACCTTACAATGGTCTCCGTAAATTGGTGGCGAATAGAACGTGAGGTGCCTTCATAAACCCCCGGAATTCAGAAACAACGACATGATCGACATATGCCATCATAACAAAGTTAGAGGGGTTTTCTTTAAAAAATTACATAAAATGTACCTTGTACAGCATTTCATGAAAGGTTTTAGAGTTGTTATTTATACTAATTGTTCAGTGTGTCCTGGAACTCTATCACATATTTTTGGCTACGAAAATATGGAAGGATGTGGTAAGACTTATTTGTGTGGTGTTGTTGTTTTTTTTTTTTTACTGTTTTGTGAGCATGTTTGGTTTCTTTTGTAAAGATGACAATGAAAAAGTCCATGTTATGAATCTTCAAAGTATTATAATGACGTTTTACATTCTTAATTTTACAAGGCCTTTAAATTAGATTTTACGGTCGATCAGTGCCTGTTAAAATAAGAATCTTGAAAAAACAGAGCGCATGTGTAAATTAAAATTTATATGTATACAATTTTGCTTGTTTTTTCCTTTTCCCTTTTTTCCCCTTTATTTTCTTGATTTAATTTAATTTAATGATTTAATTCGCAATGCCCCCTGGTAACTTTTATTTTGCACTGCTGGAATCAATGTGAAGTGTGCAGCACGTTTAAAAAAGAGCATGAACTACTACTACTACTATTATTATTATTATTACTGCTACTAGTTTTATTTCTGATTGCATCGGATCTCTGATTCCTTGAAGGCATCTGTGATATGTGATAGGAAGTGACAGTGAGGTGCCTTTAGGGACCCCGGAATTCAAAGAGTTAAACATTATCAAAATGTCCTGTGAACTGGTTCACAAATATTAGTTTTGAGTTCGAAATTATAGGTTTTAGGTGGAGCAACGTCTGGAAATAGTAATATACTTCCACCTAGGTTTATCATGATCTCCATTTTATTTATTTATGTATTGAACATAAAATACCGGAAATCTCGCCAGTCAATCACTGTGAGCCAAGCGTGAACTGAAGTGAAGAAAGACAGAAAGAAAGAAAGAAAGAAATCACCTGTTGCAAAACTAACGCAAAGCACCATGTTGCGTAAATTGTTAGTGACGTCATCTTTTACGACACCACAGCCCGTTTACGGCAAGTGTGACGTCATGGTTTAAATGAGTCGCGCGCGCTCTACCTGGCCCATCGAAAGCATGGCTCACCGTAGGCGACGACGACCAAATTTAAACCCAGGTAATAACTTGATGCACTCTGAAGATGGACTGGTTTTGAAGTAAAGACCTCAACACAAGCAGTTTTTTTAAACTGATTTTTTCCCTTCCTCCCTTTAGACCCCAGTGACAGTGGCAAAACGAGCAACATGGAGCAGCTCGCCTTCAAATACAAGGTCAGGTGACCCAGTTGTCCCTTATCAGCAATTTAGATGCTTTAAAATCACCAGTGTTAACTTTTTAAAGTATTGAAATTGTGTGTGATTTTTAGGAGATGTGTAAAGTGGAGTCCAGCACTGATTCTGACTCTGAGATTAGTCCAAGATGGTCAGACACCAGCACCATGGTACTAGAAGCCAATACATGATCGAATATTGAATACGTTGCACTGTATTAAATAGTGGTGCCTTGACCTACGAGTTTAATTCAGTCCTTGAACACACTCTCAACTCAAAACATCACTCATCTCAAATCATCTTTCCCTATTAAAATGAATGGCAATGCCAGCACCTAAAAAAAAAATAAAAAAATGCCAATGTATTTTGTAACGTGTCTTTATAAGAAAAATAGCATTTACTTCATTAAACATATAGTAATAACATAATTTAACAGAAAGTAAAGCATCAACCAGTTTGTGCATCATGATAATTCAATGGGTACTGTGCTGCTCCTTCTGGTGTGTGTGTGTGCCTTGGCCACCAAGGGGTAATATAATGCATACAGAAATACTACTTACAAATTTGATGATGAAACACAGAAGACCACTACAACTAAGCTGCATTAATATTAGTTGTTTTTCGCAGAGGATAAAGCATAAATGGCTGTGAGTATTGCTCTAACCTCTGTCTGCATGTGTTGCTATTGCCTGTGTTGAAGTTGTTTAAAGGTGACGTGGATGCTAGTTTCGGGAGCTCGTCTATGGTGTTTCTCATTATGTGTTAGCATTAAGGTAGTGGACTTTCGTAAGACAAACTTAACATGGTTTGGTTAAATACACAACATGTAATTCGCTTTGTTTTCTGTTTAATTTGAAAGGACACCTCAAATAGGAGTGGCAATAAACAGCTTGAAGCAAGCACTTGGTCTCTTTTTTTTGAAGAATTGGTCACAATCTGCCAAACTGTTGTTTGTTGTGAAGTTCGCTGCCACCATAGCTAGCTTTCTGAACTAAAACTTATGCTCGCAATTCAAGGCAAAAAACAGCAAACTTATCAGGCAGGTCACTTGTAAGTTGAAGTTGAACTTGTTAAAAAACATTAAGTGTTTGGCAGGAATGTGTGAGCAGCGCCCCAGAAAGTGGCAGCTTAAGACGGACGTTGCCACTGGTGCACGACCCTGCAGGACGCCAGGGATGTTACTCTTTGGTAAGATGAATGAAGCAATTAGTCTTTTATTTTTTTTATTTTTTTATATAAATGAATTTCTTGGAAGGGATAGTTAACAGCGATTTCCAAGAGGGCCTTGACCAAATGGGGAGGGAGTGGGTCATTGCACCCCCAAAGTACAGGAGACTTTTTCTGTGGGTCTACCGATGATAGACATGCCTGCCAGATTTAGTGTTCCTAATTGAAACTGGCTTCAGGGGCTCAATTTTCAATTTATGTTTCATATATGCATTTAAATGCCAATTTGTGAAACTGCATTTGAGAGAGAAGTTCAGTTCATTTTATTTGTCCACTTGAGCTCACCATCCACTCACACAAAAGCACATGCCTATTGGGCATGCCCTGCTTGAATGACGTGAACAACGGCCTATGCGGACATGGTGTGAACGGGCGATTTCCTGGGTTAAACATTTGTGCCGTTTGCAACCGTGGTCCTGGCAATGTAGTCAGCAGAAAACTGTATGGGTACCCAGAATCCATTGCGGCGATGTTTTAAAATATAGTACTGTAGTTGATTTTTGACACTTGTAGAAAATCCAGCTAACCGTTGCTCTTTAGTTGCATTTGTTCCTGTCAATATCACGAGTGTGTGCATTCGCTATTCATCAGGCTAAGTTTGGTATTTGTGAATTTCATAAAACTGACTGGCTTGTTTTAAATGGGTAATGTTCTCAGTAAGTTTTCTGTTTCTGCAAAGAACAGGAGCACTGTGAGTCATCACGACCACATTTATTTCACTTAGCCTATAAAGTTGATTGTACTAAAGATGCCTAGGTGAGTTTTATTTTTTTTTATTTTTTTTTTTTTGATGCACTGACCTTTAAAGAAAACTTGCACTGAATCCGCAAATGAACTGTGATATAGCGATGGATTACTGTATCAGAAAGACCTCAAAAAGGTGATTTGATATTTAAAAAAAAAAATAAATAATAGCCTCATAGGAAAGTGGCGGACTTCCTGTGTCTTCTAGAGAGGCCTATACAAATCTGATATTTCTAAGGGAAACTGTCTGGCCCTAATCGTGTATATTGCTTGATTGTAGTTTTTGGATCCGTATGACGGGAGCTCTGAGGATTCTGACGACATTAACATGGATCCCAGTGCCCCGAGCAGGCGAACCAGGCAGCACGGGGGTCGCTTCCAACGTCGGAGCAGGCGTTTTATCCTTCACTCTCCTCAGTCCACTGCCTTTAGACCAATGGTGGAACCCACAGAGAGAGTGAGGGAACAGGGGTGTCATCTTGTGGATGTGCACATGAAGTGTGTGGACGACTCTGAGGTTTGGCTGTGCGAGCTGACCGAGGATCTGACCGGCAGCCAAGCGGCAGCGGCGGGCATCCAAGTGCACTGCCGACTCCACCGTGACACCCGGTTGCCCGAGAGCTCCTCTGAAAGACCGGCCAACCCGTGTAACGTCCGGGTGGTGCTCAAGAGGAAGCTGGCTGTGCCCGCGGCTGATGGACTGGAGCAAAAAAAGAAGCAGCGTGTGGTCCACATGGCGGAAGATGAAGAAGGAGGAGGTGATTCTGCATCAGAAGCATGCGAAAGCCCGGTCAAGTGACTTTGAAATGTACTTTGTTTACTGCACTCTTTATTACTTGTTCTACCTCAAGTGTTACCAGTTACAAAAAATATTTTTTTTGTTGGATTTCAAAGTTGACTCCAGTGACCCCTCATTATTCGCGGTCGAGAAGGGCCGAGCCCAGCCACGAATAGCGATAATCCGCAAGTAATCAACAGCCACCCAAAACGTTTGCCTATAAATTCCACAAGATGGCGGCAAAGCACTTTGTTTTTTTCCTATTGTACAAGGCAATGGCCTGACTCAATAAAGCTCCTCCCTTCAGTTCAACAAGATATACAGCAGCTGCTTGGCACCAAAGCAATATTTTTAAATTACAAATGGCATTGGCTTTAGTGCAAAAACAGCATATAACGGATGGTCCCCCCCTCCCTGTCATTTAAAAAAAAAAAATGCAAATATGTGGGGGTTCACTGTATATTTTATTTGTAATAATTTCTGTAAGTGTACATGGAGAATGGAAGCTCAGATTTATTTAAAATTATACATGACATTGGTATTTAGAAATGTTTTCTTGGTTCTATGTTGTTTTGAATCTGTTGAGGTCAAACAGTACAACAAAATAAATTCAAGTTCTCAATGATATTCATTTTAAATTTTGATTAGAGCAGAAGCTGGGCAAACATTTCTGCTCCAAGGGCCCCATATGATTTTTCAAAATGGACAGCAGGGCCAGGTCATTTGTAGATAAAGTATTTAAAAAAAAAAATAGTATTACAACTCATTCTCTTTAATTAAACCAAAACATTTTAAAATATATAAACTTAAATTTGCAAATTTTTGTACTTACAAAAAACTGTTTAATAGATGAAAAATAAAACGCATTCAAAGTGGCTAAACTAATGCAACAAATATTACAGGACTCAAGAGTGTGTGGCTTTTGTTACCAAGGTGACTACAAAGGCAGAGCTAAAGCATCACTGGAAAATGGAGGCTCTTCACCTAGCCTGCCTGCTAAGCCATGCGCAGAGACTCAGGGTGGGGCTGAATTGTGATGTCATCATTCCTCCCAGACACATTTTCAGAACAAGGTCTAGCTGCCAGGATTTTTATTTTTTTAAAATCACACTTGATGGGTGTGCAGGCCCTCCAAACACCCAGCTATTTGTATACAAATACAAGTGACTTATTTTCATTATGGCTTAAAGTAGTAGTAAAGGTACCAGAACACGATTTTATGACTACTTTTTCTATTCATGGGCAGCCAAAATAGTCATTGTATAGTTCAGTGACCGCATTTCCTTAAATAGCCTTACCTCACTCAGCTAGGTAGTTTTTTGTTGCAAATAACAGGATAAATTATCTGAATATTTAAATAGGCAGATGCCGTACCACTAACACGTGAGGATTGACTGTACAAACAGTAGTTCCGCTTCAGTATCGTTTCAAAAATGTCAATTTTCTGGCCTCTAAAAGTCAAATACTAAAATGGTCACCAAAGTTGGTTTACGAATATATATATATATATATATATATATACGGCTTGGCAGCAACCTGCTTGCTTGCTTTGTACCAGGAAACAGAATTTTTCTTGTGAAAGTGCTCAGCCACAGACTCCACGCTTTGCTTCTTAGCCACAAGTACATATAAGATTATAATTATATTATTGTAAAACACTTTATACTTATTGTATCGGTGCAGCTTGGCAGCGATCGACTGGATCTCGCTTGATACACAGACCCCATAATATTTCTTTTAATGTGAAAGCTGGTGGCACGAGTTGGCATTTTTGATTGGCCGTTCACCTGCGATTAATTTGGGATCGCAGCAAAACTGGTTGCAGAGCCCCGCACACTGCGTAACAGTTTGTTTGTCCGCATCGTTCGGTGTGTGGTGGACCTAAGAATTTGTACAGCAACTCATTTTAGTCCAGCAATCTTTATTCAATGTAAAATACAACATGCCTGTTCTGTCAACATCCTCTTTCCAAATATGATTTACCAACTGACAACTTCCTCAAAACCTCAAACACTTGTCAAAAAAAAGTAGTGTATATATATATATATTCTACTACTGGCCCACAAAGGAAGGCGAGCAAACCAAATGGGTGGTTAACACGCAGTGCGTACAAGTTATTATAGGGGGACGGATTAACTGTGGAGATTACTGAATGACTTATAATACTACTACTCTGTGCACAGGACTGCCACACCGCGCTCGTAGAAGCTGTGTGGCTCCTCCTTGGTGGCGAAGTCGACTGTGAAGATGAGGTCGGACCTGGTGAAGTTCAGGTACACGGGCAGAGTCACCTGAGAAAAAGAAGATGATGGGGAGCGTGTGACACGGTGGGAAAAAAACAAACAAACGACCTGCGGATGACACTTCCTACCGTGTGTCTCTTCTCGCCATCCCCTTGCTTGATCCAGCGAAGCTGCGTGAGAGGCAGCTCGGTGGAGATTGAAGTGGACAGGGACAGCTTGTTGTTGGCGCACGTCGCCCCCTGCAGTTTGAGACCTACAGCAAAGCAAATTTATTTATATAGCGTATTTCATACACAAGGTAACTCAATGTGCTTTACATGATTAAAAGCATTTAAAAACAAAGAAAAAAACTGCTTATAAACATCTAAAACAAAGAAAAAAATAAAAATACAATTAAAACAGCATACAGTGCAAGAAATATAATTTAAAAGTGGAAATACTCTAAAAAGCATGGGGGGAGTTTTTAACCTGGACTTAAAAACATGCACAGGTGGGGCTGACGTCACTTCTGTTGGCAACTTATTTCATTTGTGTGCAGCATAATAGCTAAATGCTGCTTCACCATGTTTGCTTTGGACTCTGTGCTCCACTATTTGACCCGAGTCTGTCGATCTCAGAGCCCTACTGGGTTTATATGCCATTAACATTTCATTCATGTATTCAGGACCTAAACCGTTTAGTGATTTATAGACCAGTAGCAGAACTTTAAAATATATTCTAAAGCTGACGGGAAGCCAGTGTAAAGACTTTAGAAATGAAGTAATATACTCTGACCTCTTTGTTCTGGTCAGAACCAGAGCTGCAGCATTCTGAATGAGCTGCAGCTGTTTAATGCTCTTTTTAGGGAGTCCAGTCAGAAGACCATTACAATAGTCAAGTCTACTTGAGATAAAAGCATGGATGAGCTTCTCCTGGTCTGCTTGACACATGCAAGCCTTCACTCTGGATATGTTCTTCAGATGGTAGAAGGAAGTTTTAGTAATTGATTTGATATTAATGTTGAAAGTCAGGTCGGAATCTATCAGAACACCAAGGTTTCGGACTTGGTCTTTGATTTTTAAAGAGTGACTCCGGGTATTTACTAACAGCAATCCTCTTTATTGCCAAAAACAATTATCTCAGTTTTGTTGTGGTTTAATTGAAGAAAATTTAGGCTCATCCAGTTATTTATCCATTTTAGACAGTGACACAACACCTCAATTGAACTGTAGTAATCTGGAGACACTGCTAGATATAACCGTGTCATCTGCAGAGCTAAGATAGTCAAAATTAAAGTTCTGAAGAATTTGACGCAAGGGTAACATATACAGGCTGAACAGGAGGGGTCCAAGCGCACAATTTGTTTCAGTGTTTGGCAAAAAAAAGGACAAGTACAGTCTTACAGTCTTCAAAGAATTTACCATGTATTTTTGGGGGAATATGGGAGGAAGGCGGAGGAGTACCCAGAAAACTCCACACAAGCATGGGGAGAACATACAAACTCCACACAGGGAAGGTCGGCGCAAAGATTCCAAAATGCAAACCTTTGATGCCGAAGCTACATGCGTCAAGAGTGGCGCTCTGGGCAGTGGTGATGTTGACCTCCAGACAAAGCTCCTCCAGGGACCAACTGTTGGCTTGGGCCACGTACTGGCGGGTGGCGGTGATGTACGCCTCGGGCACAAACAGGCTCCCCAGGCACACGTGGATGTTCTGGGAAGAATGAAGAGGGAATACAGATGGGCAGTTTCTCCACGTTTATCGCGGGAGTTACGTTCGAGGCTCAGGTGAGAAAAGTGAAAATTCACAATACACTGTAGCGAGACAATATAAGGTCAATGTTGATGTTTTACCTTCAGTTCCTTAGCGCCCCCACTTGCAGCTCCCTGTGAGATCTGCTGCAGCTGTTTGATGCGCTCGCTGAAGTCGGCCACCCACTGGATGACCGTCATGGATATTGGCACGGTGTAGCGACACCAGCTGCGAGGGAGGATGCCTGAAACACAGCCGGGTGGAAAGGAATGATGATCAAGACCATAGTGTATTTCATCACGCCTTTGTCATTAACACATTCACTGCCATTGACGGTTTTACTCTCAAATATCCATGTTAACTGGGAAGGCTGGCAGTGTGTCACTACTATCAATATAGTAGTGACACACTGACGATTTTTTTCTAAATACTGCTCTGTCACTATAGAACGCAAAGATATATTTGTATTTAATATATTTTGGACAAATTAAGTGAAATTTGATAATTTTCTGCTGTACCCATGATGATCTCTTACGGCACACACTAGTGTGCCATGGCACCCTGGTTGGGAATTACTGCTGTAAGGTTCCGCTATGTAGTGAACGCCTATTCACAAATTTACCTACTGTAATTTCTTGTGTATAATGCGCACCCCAACCCCCCCCCCCCCAAAATGGCAAAAATCAATGGTGCTCATTATACATGGGAATAGGGGAAAATGAAAAACTTTCCCATTTTATAAATGTATGCCGCGACCTAGAGGTCATGAGAAAGGTGTACACGTTCATTCTAATACGCCAGCGCCACCTAGAGGCTATGAAAAAGGTGTAGACTACACTTTCATTCCAATATGACAGGGGTACGTATGACTGCATATGTACAGTTGTGCTCCTAGGTTTACATACCTTAGCTGAATTTGTGAAATATTGATTTCATTTATTTATTTAAATACGACTTTCAATAGAAGAGCAGGTAAATAAAAAAGTATTACGTGTTCAAATAAAGTGCTTAACTTCAGAATAATATATTTTTTTAAAAACCAACATAATACGGCTAATTCTTCATGTTGTGATTAAATTGGTAGAAGCAACATCATGCATTGTAAAAATGCATGATACATAGGTAGAAGGGTTTTCCAGAATTTTGAGGTCAACTTTGGGGGCGCGTATTATACATGGTTGCGCATTATACACGAGAAATTACGGTATATGTGTGTTTTTTTTTTCTCCCTCCCTTTCTGTTGACCCTATCCTCAGCTACTCACTGAAAAAGTCACCCTGTCACATTTTTGGCGCATTTTCTATAATGGTCTAAGATGCCATAAGACGGCGCCAAAGCCCTGAAAGTATAATTGGTGTCAAGGAAGTATGTTGAAGTGATACATCGACTGCCAGGCTAACAACTTTGTATGTCAGAGAGGAGCTAAGATGGATGGATAAGCCTGGATTGTCAGCAGAAGCTCGTCTAAAACCGCCTGTGCAGGTGCACTTCCAGTATATTTTTTCAAAATCAACTAATGTGTAGGCAATTATTTATAGGGTAATGTAAAAAAAATATATATATATAAATAAAATAGCACATGATACAGGATCACAGTTTGTGGTATATTTATGGTTTAAACTACTAATTTAGGATATTAATTTTGGGGAAAGGGTACCAATTACTTGCGGTTTTCGCCATTTGCGGCAGGGCTCGGTCCCGCGGGCTAACAGGCTATAAAAGTGACACTTATACCTTTCACCAGGTCGCTAATAAGAGTGCGCAGGTAGTTGGTCTGCTTCTTCTTGCCCTGGCACACTTGCACCACATCCGACAGATCCTGGCGGACCTCCTGTAGCATCTTGCTGCCCATCTTCACCTCGCGCTCAAAGAAGCGGAACAGCGGGTCCTAAGCAATATTTGAACAACAAGTTACAGGAAGCACTTTGAGGCCATTTCATTCAGTGGTTTTACCCCATTGGCTCATGAGTGACAAACATGAAACATAGATCAGCTTTCACCTCTTTTTACGTTTGGCTCGTTACCTTGATGTTCTCCACCGTGCGTTTGAGGGGACTGACAGTTTGGGGCATGAGCTGCAGCCAGTTGCCGGCGGTGGTGTGCAGTGTCCTCATCCAGGCCGGCTGGGCATCCGCCGTGGATGACGTGCGCTCCTTCTTCTCAGTCTCGTAGGCGAGGTCATCCTCATCCTCCAACATCTGCATTTTCAGCATCTTACCCATCATGTCAGTGCCTGTGCAGCCCGGCGAGGAAAGGAAGGGGAAGTTGTAGTGAGCGGGGAAGGTTGGGAGACAGAGCCATGGTGGGAGGAGAAATTAATTAAGTGGAACACATAGCTCATCTCCATGATGGGTCAGGGATTGTTTGATTACAAAAATAAAGAAATTAGAACAACATGACAAGGCTTCAGGCAACACATCAATCACATAAACATTGAAAAAAGGGCCCAAGTGATTTTTGATTTACTGATTAATGACTGACACAAAATACCGCATTTGCTCAAATAGTAGCCATCTTAAAAAGACAATTGCTGGGTACATCATAGTATTTGCCAGGAGTCTTCAAAGGGTGAGTAGTTACTTTAGTTTTACACTTGTATGATGGGTATGTTGAAAGGTCATTGATTGCTTGAATAGTTAAAGGTTTTATGAAGAGGACAGCTTTGCCCTTTACATGAATAAAAAAAAATATATCCAAATATTTTTAAATTAGATCAACTTTGAAGTCAATCAAACATCACGGAATGTCTCAAATAAACTTCTCCCTTTTCTCCTTTGGAAAAGAACAGGTAGTAAATGCTGAGACCATTTGTTAACCAAAACAACAGAACCTGCTGAGGCACCCAAAGAAGATGAAGATTAACTCAAGTGTGTGCCATGTCAAGATGGCGTTCACTAGACATTAACGTAATCCTTAATTGTTGGGGGGAATTACATAATTGAAAAAGTATAGTGCTTTTTATTTTTGGGATAATTTGTGTTTTTAAATAAAAAATACAAAAACACTTTTGACTGACTACAGCAATATTTCATATTCAAAAAAATGCAATTCAATAAATATGGCTATTAGGAAACTAATAAATACATGGTACTTTAGGTGCCCACGGAAGCTACGTGAAAAAATTCTGTACATGGTGTCAGGTAGTATAGACAAAATAAAAACAAACAAAAAAAAATTGTGGTGATAGTGAGGGTAGGGGAGTATTGATGGGGATATACAGTATATTCAGCACTCACTTCATTATTAGGTACACCAGTTTGTTAATTTGCTATTTAACACATTTAGGCATGTCTCCATAGCATGAACACAGTCTTCACCTGCGTTTTAGTCTTCACAAATGGCCTTTGAAGTCCAGATAGAGGTTTCAGAAGTTCTGGGATGTTAGATTGCCATCTGTAATGTCAAATCTTAAGCAAATTCCTGATACCAGCATGCCATGTTCTTCACCACCTTGTTGAATCTATGCCACAGAGAATCAAGGCAGTTTTGATGGCAAAATGGCTTCCAACTCAGGCCTTTAGAGGTGTACCTAATAAAGTGGCAAGTGAGTTTATCATGAGGGCAGGTGAGGATGCGCGGGTGGGGGTGGGGGGTGAGTTTGTCTCAGCAAAGCGACATGTTGGCTGTGAAACAACAGCTGCTGGAGGGTGAGGATACGCTCTCCTTTTTACCTTGTAATTGTGATAGTAATAGGGAAACACAAACTGCACAACAACAATATACAAGAGAGCCGCTTGATGACTAATCGATGACCACCAATGAAAGATGAGAGGAATCTGATAACGTCTCCTGCTTGGAGCAACAAAACGCTGTCAGTGAACTTTAGGACACTGGAAAAGAAAGGAGAAGGTCAATGAACTGTTGTGTGAAAAAGAGGCTGAGGAAGAAGAAGAAAGAATGATGGATGAATTGTGAGTTTCCAATTCAAGTGACTGAATAGACCTTTTCATAATGTTTGTAAACAATAGCAGTCAGGGTACTTTCTGTGATTGACGACTGCTGACTTGAACTGAAAATGATGATCAAAACTGGTTGTGTTTGGGGTTACACCGTAAGATGGTTTTCAATTTCTTAAAATTAATAAATAACGAAATAAAGCAAAGTTAATCTAGCTGAACTTGTGTGTGAGGAGGATAAAAAATATGGGGACCAAATGTCCATCCTAGGGTTTGTGGATAATATTTTCTAACAGGTACATATAAAATTTTTGGTTGGGTTGTCTGAGTAATTTAGCCAAATAATATATACATATATATATATATATATATATATATATATATATAAATATAAATGTTAATAATTTCTACAGCACGCTATCCATTTCAGTGTCAAAAGAGCATGTCTGTGCCATGAATCAGAGCATCAGGGAAAATCTGTTAATTAGCCAGTCCCTCAGTGATCATGTTAACCGTGTGTGAATTTACACCGTCTATTTTATAACAAACTTACCAGTTGAAATGTCAATTATAGTCAGCATTCCATCTCCCTTGGATGCAATTTAGCTTGTGTAACATCTTTTCGACTGACACGTCAAACTACGGTGGTAGAAAAGGGCTAAAACCAACATTCAAGCCGTTTACCGTGTTTTCTAAAGCACACTCTGCCTTGGTCGTGTGACATAAGAGTTTATTAGTGGCGCAATTGGAGTTTTTGCCACCCAAAAGAATATGTGACATTACCATGCTGAAACGGTCGATATATCAAGTGATTAAAGAGGACCGCTGGCAGCTTACCCTGAGTGGTGAGCAAGACTTTCTCAGCATTGCTAGGCAATCCAAGCCAAGATGGAGTCTGAGTGTCAGGAAGCATCTCCACCCAGTGCATGAACTCCTCACGCCTGGAGGAAAAATAAAGAAAAATCATGCATGGGAATACCTGGCCAAGACTGTTCAGAAATGTGTGCCCAGCTACTGACCGAATGCCGTCGGGCATCTTAATGTCTTTGTGCCCGTCTACTTTGAGAGCCAGTTTGAACTCGCTGTCGAAACTTCCCTTGGTGAAAATGCGTTCCAGGAAAGTGTTAAGCAGACGCTGGTCAAACTCGTTGTCGATGCGGCCGCCGTAGATGGATTGAGCCATGAGGGTCTTTAGCGCGGCCCAGGGGATCTTGTCTGGGGCGATATTCTGACGACCCTGTTGTCATAAAAGTATAATTTTAGACCAGGAGTGGGGAACCTCGGGGCCGTGACCTGTATACGGCCTGCAAGAGCATTCAATCCAGTCCACCAAGCAATTCTAAAAACAAAACCTCACAGAAACTGTTATCAGGAAAAAGTGTATTTTTTATTATTTTGTCACTTTTTCTATTATTTCGAGATGTAAATGTTTTGGGGGCTTTTCCAACTTAGCCTAGTCTAAAAACCACTACACCACAAATGCTTATAATACAAAATAAACATTTGTTACAACTGTCACATAATTTAGGATGGCCTTGAGCCCTGACAGAAAAAAAGGCTCCCCACCCGTTTTACATGTGTAAGAATTTTGCACAAACCTTAGCGGTGTCGTCCAGCCAAGTGTCAACGGTATCGCAGGCCGAGCGCAGGTCAGACTCTCCAAACTCATACTTCTTGGACCAGCCCAGTGGTGCGTAGCGCAGACGCTCCTGGATGACGGCGTGGAACCAGGCCAGCAGGAAGTACAGACGGGCACGCTCATTGGGAGCCTATACACACAGAGGGCGGCGGATGAATAAATACATTTTACAAAATCAAAGGGGCGGTAAAATGTGGAAGTTGTGTCTACAAGAGAAGTCTTAATGAGTGTGCTTTGTACCTTGCACATGCGAGCAACCGGGATACTGCTGAAGGTGCGCAACATGTTGGCCTTTACACCTGGAGGGGGCTCGAACACAAAGATGCGACCAGCACGAAGCAGATTCACTGGAACCTGAGGGAAAAAAGATTACTCTTAATACCAAATTGGAGGAAAGAAAGCCCCCAAATCTGCCCATAAATTTGAACGCGCCGTAGTCTATCACTAACTATATGCTATATACCTAGAAGTGTTTTTCATATAAATACTTGGTGTAATTATGTCTTTCTACTGTGTTACTGTAGGTTAGTGATTGACAACGGCAAATTCCCAGTAACATAAAAATTGGGTTACTCCATGGTAAACAGAGGACTCCGTGTCAAATAAAAACATAATTTTCACACCGAAAATTGAAAAAAAACCTAGCATATCCCACGCTGCCAGTGAGTGTGATACCTTGGGATTGATCTCCATGGTCAAGAAGAGCCTGAAGCTGGCGTGAGGCTGCATGGAGTGGAGCTTCTTCTCCAGCTGCATCAGCCAGCCGGGGGCCAGGTGGACGTTTTCCAACATCACCCATCTGCCCGACTTGACGGCAGTGTTGATGTCTCTGTCGGCCTTATTGAAGCCCTCAGCCGAACCTGTGGATGATGGAAGGATGCGATCAGCACCAATTCTTTAAAGGGGACACATTATGGAATGGACTAATTAATTGCTTGGATACAAATAGTTGGGTCTCTGGAGTGCCTGTCCACCCATCAAGTGTTAAATTAAACAACCAAGAAATATTTTATTATCTGCATACTCTTTAACATCATAAGACTGAGTAGCTAAGCTGGGTGAAGATAAAGAGCCAGTTTCAAAATGTGTATATACAGACAGTACAAAGGCTTGAGTGTGACAAGGACGCCCCCCCACCACAAAAATGGGCTTTTTCTTTCTGAAAGAAAATAAATGTGTGTTGTTCTTACCAATGGAGATGGAAGTGATTTGTTTGTTTTGCTCGGCAGCCAGATCTCGGACCAGACCGCTGGCATCGTAACCCGGGACAGAACACATGAGCACTGGTGTACTGGGCTTCACCTGAACGCACAAGGTGACAAGACAGTCATCAACACAGACAATAACTGATTCTTCTGCTTGGAATACATCAGTACCTCACTATCCACTATGTTAGCCAGATCGATGGGCTGCTCAATGATGCTCATGAAGGCCTCTCCCAGCACTTTTGCCACAAAGATGTGCGACATGGCCAGCAGACGGTCGGGACGGAACGTCTGGATCAACAGTAGCTGGTGCACTGCTTGGCCGATGGGAGCTGGAGGAGGACAAGCAGATGGGTGAGTGCAGAGCAGTTCATGTGGACGATGGCTTGAATTGAAATATTTACTGGACTGCTTCTCTTCAGACCACAAGTAAGGAACTGCTAGCTCCGGAGTGTTGCTCTCCAGCCACATGAAGATTTGCTGAGGTGAAAAAACACAAAAGGCTATCACTTAAACATCTCATTGTCAAGAGTAGATAAATCATCATAACAACATAAGACACCACAAAAAGATCACTTCAGACACCTCACCTCATCAGACTGAATTTTAGTGACCAAGTCCTGAAACGCTGGAAGGTGGCCGAGGCGGACCATGGCCTCACACTGCTCTGTGGTCAGACCCTTCAGCTTGGGCAGGGACGTGCCAGTGAGTACGATCTCCTTACCACGGAGGAAGTGCTGGAACTCCGAATCGTACGAGGGCTCGCTGAAAAGAAGACAGATTCGGACAAGTTAGATTTACAGTGGTACCCAGACTTACGAGTTTATTTCGTTTTGTGACCAAGCTCATAACTTACTCTTATTTCAAATCAATATGCACAATTGAAAAGAATAGAAATTCTATTGCCCCCTTCCAGCACCCACAAACCACTGCAATTTGTACACATTTTCAATGGAGAAACAGCACACTATATTCATAAAAAGAGATTGTAAAAACAAATATTTTTATAAAGCATAATTATTTTATGTTTGGACAAACCAGGGCAGCACGGTGGGCGACTGGTTAGAGCGTCAGCCTCACAGTTCTGTGGACCCGGGTTCAATCCCCGGCCCCGCCTGTGTGGAGTTTGCATGTTCTCCCCGTGCCTGTGTGGGTTTTCTCCGGGCACTCCGGTTTCCTCCCACATCCCAAAAACATGCATGAATTGGAGACTCTAAATTGCCCGTAGGCATGACTGTGAGTGCAAATGGTTGGTTGTTTCCATGTGCCCTGCGATTGGCTGGCAACCAGTTCAGGGTGTACCCCGCCTCCTGCCCGATGACAGCTGGGATAGGCTCCAGCATGCTCGCGACCCTAGTGAGGAGAAGCGGCTCAGAAAATGGATGGATGGACAAACCAGAAATCACATCAACTGTGTGCCTGAATTGTGTGCCTTTAAAGTGGGTGTGGCCTGCTGGGTGACATCAGGACCATGGCCAGTTTATCTCTGTGAGCTTACTGAAGCTGCTTGCAAGTGTTCTCATTTTGTGTTTGACTGTTTGTACTGTTAAATAAATGACTCAAAGTGCATTGGTGACTGTGAAACCCTTTTTTCAAGCAGTGTATTGTATCTGAAGCTCTTGTTGTAAATGCAACTTTGGCTAGTTAAAGACTGACCTGGTCATTCCCTTGAGGCTGATCTTAGCCAGCAGCATGGCAAACGTGATGTGGTCCTGATGCAGCATTCCTCTGGCAACCCTGTTGAATGCCACCTACAAAGAACATCAGTCCACGTAATTATTATTTGTTTTCTTATCAAAATAGTAAATTTCTCCAAGTCATACTTGGAAGAGGTCCTTTGTGATGACGGCGAGTCTTTGCGAGTGGTCACTGATGCTCTTGAGGTTGGAGTTCTCATACAGCACAGTGTGGTAGGTGTCCAGGAAAAAGTGAAGAGAATATTGGTACAGGAAGTGGATCTGGAGAAAAATCACCAAAAATATAAACATCGTATTTTTCTTTTTTTAATGGTACAAAAAAACAATACAGTTGTCTGATAAGTTACATACACAGAAAAAAGTCAAACCACCTGGTGAACATGAATGAAAGCCATTTATAGGCCTCCACATATTTGCGGTTCAGGACTCACGGATTCACCAACTCGCCGATTTTCCCCTAGCATAGTTGTTTGTGGAAACCGCTTGGTGGCGTTATTTACCCGCTTATTCACGCTTTTAAAAATAAAATACAATAGAAAATGCAGTTTTTTTGTTTTTCTTTTTGGGGGCTTTATGGCGGAAACTGCTTATTGGCGGTAAATAATAAATAAAAAATCCCATGCAAATTATAATGGGAAGCAATTATTCATGGATTTCACGATTCACAGTCAGGCCCAGTCCATATCCTCCGTGGATATTGGCAGTCCACTCAAGTCAAAATTGAAAGTTATTTTTATGGTTCTGAAATGGAGCACCTTTTGTCACTAGTAACAAACGTGTCCGTTTTTTTTGGTTTACCTTTTACTCTTGATTTACCCTACTTTGATTTTTGGGAGAATTTAAGGAACAATTTAAGGACAATTGCTTTTATTGTCATTACTATCCGCTGGCAAATTTGACCCATGTTCATTCAACACAGTCGAAATGGCTTGAAAATCTGAAAAAAAAAAATTCCCTAGCATGTCTTAAATTGCCAATGTGTACATGAGTATGTAAAGGCCTGTGTCTATGTTCAGACCTGGTTGAGAGCCTCCATGGTGAAGTAGATGCTGCTGCAAGCAGACGACAAGGATAGGTACTGCTGCGACACGGCCTCCACCTCGGCCATGATGATGTCCGTCTCCTCCACCTTCCTGGTCACCTCCGCAGCCTCCTTCTTCAGGTTCTCCAGCGTGGTGATGATGGTGTCGTCGTCAAGGATTCGCCCCTTAACCTCGTTGAGGGCCTGCAGTAGGGATTTCTCCAGCTGTCGCAAACGCAGCTGGAACTCACCTATATAGACAAGAAAAATATGGATTAAGACCTCTTTCAGCATCACCACTTGTTTCTTTATCTCATTATATTGTGGCTGTGCTGTACCCTGCAGTTTGAGTAGGTCTGAGCGTTTCTCATCCACGTCGGGCCTCTCTGCTTTCAGCACCTCGTTGAGACACTGACTCTGCAGGCTGCTGCGAGTCACCGTGAAGTTGACGAATGTAACACGAGAGCACAAGTCTGGTGGGAACTCGACCTGCGTGAAGATGAGACACCAGTGAGAGTGAGAGATGATGATAGACCAGGGGCGGACAAACTGTTCTCGAACGATTCATTTGATTTAAAAAACCAACAGCTGGGCAGCAATGTTCATAGATGAGGGAAAAAAAATAAATGTGTACGTTAAAGAGTTTATTTTGATATTATTATTATGAAGCAATTCTTGTCCTCGGGGCTCAGTTCCTATCCCCCACGAATGGCTTGGTAGTCTCACTGTACATACATTTTATTAACCAATTTTAAGAAAAAAAAAGATGACTAAATCCAACAACTATTAAAGGATTCTTGATACTATAAATGCTTGGTGGGCTAGATTAAAAAAAAAAAAAAAGTGGGCTGCCTGTGGCCATAATTCGCTGATCACGGTGATATGAACTACCAATGTTTAGCTGTTGATAGTATTTAGCCTCCTCACCGTAGGGTCTCTCGTTGAGAGGAAGATGACAAACGAAGGCGACAGATCGATATCTTGGTCTCCCAAAGTGATGAGGACACGGCCTCCGGTTCGGCGGACCTCTCTGTTCAACACTGGGTTCAGGATGGGGTCGTAACTCTCCACGTCCTTAAAAACAAACAAACAAAAAATTATACATTTACAAATGAGTAGATGCACAATTCTAGCAATGATCTTTTGCCCTCCAACTTGTTTCAGATACAGTATATGAGCCAAAAAGAAAACAATCAGGCTCTCAAATGTCATATCGTATCCTGCCTGGTACCATCCATGCTCTTCGCTTCTTCAGCATTGCAGGGAGCTGGAGCCTATCCCACCTGACTGCAGGCGAAAGGCAGACGATACCCTGACTGGTCGCCAATCAATCACAGGGCGCATATAGCGACACACAACTATTCATACTTACATCTGCATGTCGGAGTGGGAACTGAACTCATGCTGCTTGCATGGAAGTCAGGCAAATGAACCACTACGCCAGAAGTAACTCGCCCTCGGGTAAATACCTGAACCAGCAGCGGGTTTCCGAAACGCAGAGCGCTCTCCAGGTTTTTCCTGAAGGCGTCGTCCAAGAAGCTGGTGCGGGTGATCTTGCGGTCTTTGTACTCATTCATGATAAACTCAGTGGCTTGGCCAGACGGGTCAATAATCAGCGGGTACCTTGATAAAGCCATGAAGAGTTAAAATCTTATTGTTGTTAAGCAGCAATGGGCAAACCTTTTATCTTATGGGCCATGTCATTCATTGATGAGGTTTAAAAAAAAAAAAGTTACTGTTTATGGTATGTTAGTTTGTTTTAATAATTAAAAATCAATTTAAAACATTTAATGAAATAAATGAAAACAATTTAAAAATAATACTTTACATTATTTAATAAATTTTATTAAATAAATGCTAAAATTATTCAACAAACATTGCAGGACTTAACGTAAATTCTCAGTGAACTGGATTAAAGAACGGATGTCAGGCCATACTTTGAACATCCCTTTTATAAATTATGAACAGGAGAGAGTCACCTGTTGAATCTCTTGAGCATGATGGCGTTCTCTGTGCAGAGGTCATCCGCTGGAAGAGAGTTGGCCTGCCAGCGGAGCCTCTCATCTGCGTTAGACAGGTACTCTGTCCTGGCAATGTCAGTACGGAACTGAGGAAGAAACGTAATGTCAAGGTAAGACCATAGAGTATCTGAGAAGGTTGTACACTACTCCCAAAAAGTTCGCGATACTGGGCTTTTGGGTGAAATTTCAGGATGAACTTAAAATGCAATATAACCTTTACCAGGGCACTGATTTTGAGCTTCTCTAAACATTTGAAAATCCAACTGTTCTATAACAAGGAGCTAAACGGCAAAATTCACATTTCCAGTTTACAATTACAATTGGTATTTAAACAATCATGCAAACATGAGGCTACAAACGGGTTGTTTTCTCAGAGGGAAGTGATGCGTGTTCAAAAGTTTAGAGAAGGCCAAACTCAGTTCAACTGTAAAGGTTATAGTGCATTTTAGGTTTCCCGAAAGCCCAATATCACTAACCTTTTGAGGAGTGTATGTTACAAGACCATACCTGTATATTTGCTTGCTGCAGATGATGAGACCAAGTGGTGAACAGGTTCTGTCTCATCTGTTGCTCAAAGTAGCCGGCGTAGGAGATGAAGGCCGCAGAGAGCAGACAGTCTCCGGCAATGGTAGACATCTGGTTCTTGAATGTCTCACTGGTCTTCTCCCAGCGCTCCCTCTCCGCTGACAGACTTTTCAGGAGAGCTGTGCTGCGGTTCACCTGGAGAGATTTAAAATTTAAAAAAAAAATTAAAAAGCCAGAAACCAAATAGGCAAACAAAGAAGGAAGGTGATACAGATTTAGAAGGTTTGTAACCTTGGCCTCAACTGCAGCCAGGTCAGCCTTGATGGCCTGGGCTTCTGAGATAAGGACGGCATACTCCTCCTTGTAGCGGGCAATGCTAGACTCCAGGTCCCTGATCATTTGCTCCACCTCTTCTGCCTTTGTCTTATTGTCCGTGGCATCGTCCTCAAGCTTCTGAAGCTCGTTACGCAGAGGCTCCACACGTTTCAGCATGTCAGCATAATTGAGCTAAGGTAAAGAGAGCAGCCATTAGTAAAAAATGTTTTTGTTTTTCAACTTTGCCTTTATTTTTATGCTTGTATGTTCAGTTACCTGAGCAATTGCCCATTTCACCATAGGTCCACAAGCCAGCGAGGCCCTGTTGACTTGGTCGTAATTGTAGCTCGGGTTGGACATGTAGTTCTTCTTCATCTTTTCACGGATTGAGTCACTAGATGAAAACAGGCTGGTTTTAGACTTAAGTACCACAAGTTGGGATAAAGTACAGTATTTCCACAAATAGTGGCCGGGGATATTTACTCAAGTGCAGAAAGTACTTTCACCTATTCAAATGCTTACGTGTGGGTGAAGTTAGATACATTTAGGTCCATTGATTGGAGACAATAGAATGTCTAACTGCCCCACATCAGCTGTTTCTACAGTATGTGCATGTTCTTTGGTTAGTTTCTATCAATAATGCAATACAGTTGGCGCCAGAACAAATTGTCCCCTTCTTGAAATATCTTCAGCTTGCGTCATATTATGTGTGCTGCATCTGCCGAAATAGTGTGGCCAAACCACACAAGTCCAATCGGTGAGGTAAAATGACATTTGCATTTGCTGGACAGCTCTAAGAACATGCTGATGTCAATTTACTTTGTCAGACACTTTATTAGTTAAGTGATGTATTTTTTGCTTCAACCCAGTTCTATTGAGTTGACAGAATGAAAAGGTTTATTTATTTATTAAATTATTATTATATTTTAATAGTTTTTTTTTTTTTAAATGCTATGAAATGGAGGACTGCTGAAAGACTGAGCATGGAACCATGAGAGCAGAGACCACTATTTGAGGATATATGTAAATCATAAATCACATGGAAAATTTAACATAAATTCATGATATATTTACAAGGAGAAGGAGTGGGAGCATGACAACCAACAACACATACCGAAGCAAGTGATCTTATTTTGATCCATTATATAATACAATTTATTTATTTTTTCTCTACAAAAAGGAGTCACTTGATTGGCGTGCTGATTCACTGATTTGTGCGCCCATCAGACAAGGAGCGGACAGAAGCGGGGACACTGGTCAGTACCTCATTTCCTCAGAGGAAAAGTTGACTATGCTGCTGATGAAATTGTCCCTGATAATAACTTGTCTGATTTTTTTCCAGTCATTGGTCTCCTCGCCAAGCAAAAGGCAGATAGACTCCAGGGTCAGTTTGACTGCAGCCGGGGGATTGGTCATAGCCCGGACTTCTATTAGGTGCTGCTTTTTAATTGAGCTCACAGCTAGTTAGATGACAGGTGGAATGTGTTTGAAAGAGGTGGTGCAAAAGCACCATTCAGGGGAGAGAAGAAGGGAGAAGAAAAAAGGAGAAAGAAAGAACACACTCTTTAGTGAACAGATTAATATGATTGCTCATTTCACCTGATCTCATCGGCAGAGAAGTTAACAATAGTGGGGATGAAGTTCTCCTTCATGATGATGGAGCGGATCTGTTTCCAGTCGGTGGTGCTCTCGCCCAGGAGCAAGCAGATGGACTCCAGGGCCAGCTTGACGGCCGCAGGTGGGTTAGCCATGGAACGCACCTCCACCAGGTGCTGCTTCTTAATGGATTTAACGGCTAGCAACATCACATGAACAGTAAGTGTGAATTATGTCAAAGCACAGGGTCACGATAAAGTGAAGATGACCATTATAGCAGTGATTCCAAACCACAGTGTCTCATGTGAGATCACCGGGTGTACTGCAGGAAATTATCCAATTTGAAAATTTGCATTTACTTACTACAAATCATCTGTCCTTGTTCAGCTATCTAAACCAATGACGTACAGTGACAGGGAGAACAATTAAATCCTTTTCAAATAGATGTCAGAAGGTACAATTAATTTGTGTAGCCACCTGTTGCCCGTCATACAACAGTATAATAGCTTTGAGTTCAACTAAAAAGGCCCAGATTTCACATTGAGTAGTAAGTAAATTTGTGAGACAATTGAAATGAGATCATCATTACTTTAGTTACAGTATATATTCTTAGTGACATTTTTGTTTGGTGGTGTGCGATGTGTAAAGGTTGGGAAACGCTGCATTATAAAACACTGAAATAAAAACAGAGGAGAGCAGTGTGGCACAGTAAGAAACGGTTACAAGTATTATAATTATTATTTAACTTACCAAATACAGTAAAATGTGCATTATTCTATGGGCAAACCACATGATGCTGAGTCCAAGGTTACCTCCTGCTGTCACTTTATATCAGAATATCTCAAATTTAGGGTTGGTACCAAAAATGAGTCAGGAGTCAGTTTCATTGGAACCTCTAATTGTGATTGTGAAGTAAAACACTATTAGCCATTTTATTGATCATCAAGCACACACACACACAATTTCTTAAACATGGAATTTTGAGCTAAATTTGTGTCTTGTATTCTTTATTTCTAGTCGATGTAGACTGTATGCCGATGTTATGACAATACAGAGGGTCCTCCCTTCACACGCCAGTGTTCCATTCCTATGGCAGCGACGGAACCCGAATTTGTAGTCTGAACGCTCCATAGTTGATCACTAACTTAGTATCTAGTAAATTCAATATTATAGTAAATATTTGTATGATAAACACTTCCAAGCCATAAATATAAGACAATCAAATGGAAAAACAGTGAGTCAGGTGCTAACCGAGTGCACCTTCTTGCCACTGTTCTAACTAGTTCATTGTGTGCCTTCATAGCCTCAAAACCTCATACAGTATGTCGGGACAGTCCTAAACCTGTACACTCTGTACAAGAAATTTGGTAGCTAGGAAAGGAACAAACTTTCTAAATTGAGTTGAAAAAGCTTGAGAAACTCTTGATTTAAACCTACAATGCACAGTATCAAGGCCAACCACGAGTTGAAACACACACGTACCATTTTGAGCCTCAATAACAGCTGGCTCCACCTGGTCCAAATCTTGTTTGACACTCAGTTGCTTGTCCTTGATCACCTCCTGTTGCTTGTACACAGCTTCCTGGATCTCCTGGCTCATCACCTGCAATCAGAAGAGTCACAGTCTCAGGGATTGTGCTTTCAGTACGTTGATAAAAATGTATGCCATGTAAAAGAAACAAGCTCAAATGTTTAATTTGACCTTTTTCTTCTCAGCCTCTTGCTGGTCTTTAATCATCTTCTTTAGCTTGTCATTGGCAGCATCGTTCTTTGCCTCCAGCTCCTGGCTCTTGATTCGTAGGTCACGACGAAGCTCCTCCACCTTAAATGAGCATGTGTGATTACTAGTGTGTAGCCAAGAAGGGAAGCAAGAACCAAACTGTCAAATGTGACAGATTTTGTACCTGATCGACCGTCTCCTTGATCTTGCGGAGACCAACGTTGAGGTGCATCTGCTGCTCCTCTAGCTCACTGCGCTTTTCGTTGAACAAATTGGCATACTGGTTGATGAAGTCCAGGTAGTGGCGAGGAGTGATGGCCATGGTGTGACCGCCTCGCTTTGCCAGACGGTTGTTAGCCTGTAAGTTACAAGTGCTGACTATTTAATAAACCGTTAATCAGTTTATTTGAAAGGGGACAATGCAATTTCATAAAACACATGAAATACACATGGTTAAAAAAGCCAGAATTAGCCAGAAGGCTAGTTTTCATCTGTAGGACTACAGATGAAAACTAGCCTGGCCATGATGTAAAAAAGCAGTAAAATACATCTACAAGACAATATAATATAAAACAGGATACATAAAGACTTACTATTAAGAGAGAATAAAACCACAAATCATTTGATCATAACAAAAAAAAATAAAAAAAAATAAAATCATCATAACATACTTGTCTTTTAGTGTTGGCAGCTATAGGTGTTAACTAACCACATTTTCAGTTTTTTTGTGAAGGCCTTGTATGTTGTAAGCAGTTTAACCTCCTCAGGTACTGAGTTCCACTCACCGGCGCTCCTCACTGACCAGGCTGACTGACTGAAAGTGCTCCTACACAGAGGAATGAGACAGTCACCTCTGACAGAGCCTCGAGTGACACGCTCAGAGCTGTTTCTTTGGCTGATGAACTCAGCCAGAGGAGCTGGAGCCATGTTTAAAACTATATAAACAACCTTTTATTCAGCGAATTCCCTCGCCACTTATTTCCCTTGCGCCATCACCAAGTAACGCCCTTGCGCATGCATGTCACAACCTTTTGTCGGTGGGACAAGTGGGGGTGCTGTAATACATGAGAGAGAGACAGAGAGAGAGAGAGAGAGAGAGAGAGAGAGAGAGAGAGAGAGAGAGAGAGAGAGAGAGATAGAGAGATAGAGAGATAGATAGATAGATAGATAGATAGATAGATAGATAGATAGATCCCTTGTGACTGCGCGTGCACTGAAAATATTAAAAGCGCACCAGATTCAAATGTCCATCCATCCATGTTCCATACCGCTTATCCTCACTAGGGTCGCGGGCGTGCTGGGGCGTATCCCAGCTGATTCTGGGCGAGAGGCAGGGTACACCATGAAATGGTCGCCAGCCAATCATAGGGCACATGTAAACAAACAACCATTCACACTGACATTCACACCTATGGGCAATTTAGAGTCTTCAATTAACCTAGCATGCATGTTTTTGGGATGAGGGAGGAAATCGGAGTACCCGGAGTAAACCCACGCAGGCACGGCGAGAACATTCAAACTCCACACAGGCGAGGCCAGATTTGAACCCGGGTCCTCAGAAGCAAATGTGGTAAGCAGTCAGCCACCGTATATTTTGGTTATTTCTAGTTCTGTTACTTGAAACAAGAAATATATATTTGCTTATGAAGACTGAGCTCGAGTAGTATTCTGTTATTCACAACGACTCGTTCAAACCCAAAAAATCTTTTGAGTGAACATAACGTACTAAACTGGAATCACTTCATGAACTGATTGGTTCCTTTCTGAGTTCAGTTGAGCTCAGCCACGAGCGCGTGCCGCATGAGAAATTCCCTCGCAAACAGCACACCTCGCGGGGCGGTAATGTTTGCTGAATGCGGTAGGGCCATTAGTGAGGTGGCAGGCTTCGTGGGCATCTCTCTCGCGCCGCAGCAGCTACAATGGTCCGCCAACAGTTTAGAACAGTGCCGGGCTGTGGCCTAAAAATTATCAGATGTTCTGACCTAAATTGAGAACCTAAATTCTTATAGTCAACTTATAGTCGTTCCATTGAAATGTATTAATCTTTATCCCCACCAGTCCATGGTGGTGGAGAAATTTACTTGTTCTTGGGCATACTTAAAAATCTATTTTCGAGGCGGACCTTTCCACAAAAGCTAGTTATTGTGAGGTTTTTTTTTTGTACAGTTTTGTTTGTTTTTATAATTGCAATGTAATAGTGTTGGATTAAGTCTGGTAAGTCTCCATTGAAGGCCTAGCCACCAAATGCACAGCCTGCCACTGCTTTGGAATTGAGATAATGCAGGAAATTGAGTGCATCTTTACCTGGTGAAGTGTCTGATGTACAAACACGCAGCCATTGACGATAGCCTCCCTGTGAGACGGTGGCTGGGGGAGTTTGTCATAGACGATGGGCATGTAGTCTGGCACCTTGTAGTTGGGCTTCTCCAGGTCCATTTTGCTGGTGAACTCCTTGCCCACCTGGTAAAGCGCCTCAGTGGACCAGTCTCCAAACCAGTTCAGCACACACCTAGGGCAAATAGTTGTCATTTAAAAACAAATTGTCTCTCCATTGTGTCATCCTGATCATTTTGAATTTGTTTACCTGTTGAAGAGGGCTGGAGATGTGGCAGCCCTGTCCTTCAGACCCTCTGATGAGGGGTTCATGGTGAAAACAACATGGAGGTTCCTTATAACCTGGCTGGTAAACCACTTGTACAGCTCCTCATGGGTGTCCAGCATCAGGCCCTCCTTCTGAGCGCCCTCCTTACACTGCGTCATCAGGGTGGCATACTCATCCCCCTCAAACAAACCAGGAACCTGTGGATTTTGTCACATAAGGGAATCTTAAACTCTCAGAAAACTCAATATTAATGCAAACCGATGAGGAAAGTTACCTCTCCGTTGGCAAGCAGGGTGTTCATTCTTTCAAGGAAGCCAGAATCCAGCACATTGGATTCATCCATGATAAAGGCGATCTTCTCGTTTTTGCAACCGGAGCGACGTAGCACCGTACGGAGATCCTCATCAAAGTCCTCGCCGGTATATTTCCTGTGTACCTGAATATCGACAAAATAGTTTGAAAGAACACAATTATACCAATACGGCTGCTGGAAAACTTGCAATTCTGTTTTACCAACCTTGATTTGGTAAACACTAAGACCGTTCATCCAGGCAACAAAGCGAGACAGAGTTGTCTTCCCTGCTCCACTCACACCAATCAACAGGAGATGTCCCTGTGGCTGGCGGAAGATTCTGGAAGAAGACATTTACATTTGCGATTTCCTCATTTAACAATGTACAATGTCTACCTTGTACTTCGGGGGGGGGGAGTGCTTGCTCACCGATCAATTCTGAGAACGTGGTCCAACACCTCGTTGAAGAGTACAAGCGGGACGTCCAGCTCCTCCTCGTAGAAGACCTTAAGACGGGCCTTCACGTAGTCCCTCAGCTCCTCCTGCTCCACTGGGATATAGTCCTACATTCAAAAAAAGAGACGCTTATTAAAATATAGACATTTTGGTTATTGTTGCATGTATAACTTGGAGTGCGATCGTACGAGTTTACCTTTGAGAGCCAGTTGCTGTAGAGGATGGGTCTGTTGAGAGCCTTCTCCTTGTCGATATTAGGGAAGTGTTTGAGAGCAACTGTGTCAATATTTTCATCTGTCCACCTTCTCTCTTCATCACCAACCAGCCTAGAAACAAATGAGCACAATATCAACCACAATTAAAACATGAGAAAGGTCCAAAACTGACTGAAGGAGAGGACAGATGAAAAACATGAATTACAAATGGAAGATAACATCAGCTAGTGCTAACCTATCTTGGAAGAGGCGGAGAGCCTCATGAGCCCAGATGCGGATAAGCCCCTCCACTGGGAGGGTCTCAAGTGGTCGGAGGGCCTCAAAAATACCCCTCACCCAGCGAGTCATCTCTCTTGGAGAGTAGATATAGTGAGGTTGTGTGTCCTGGGTGAAACGCTCCTGAAAGCAGACACATAAGGGGAATATTTGGCTTTTATATAATAAGACGGTTTGTCTGGTTGAGCAGGTGTCCATTATTTTCAAGCTTACCTGAGACATGGTGTAAAACTCAACCATGGCAGCAGTAAGAGGTTCAGCGTAGGTTCGTAGAGAGGGGATGAGGCGCAGCATGGCACGGTTGAAAGTGCCATAAATCTGGGTGAGAGAGGCTGGGCCGGGGTAATCGACATACACCACTGGAACGTGACGTAGGAACCTACAAAAAGGACACACGGTACATTGTGTTGCAAATGCAGTTGTACCTTGACTTGCAAGTTTAATTCCTTCCTTGACCAAATGCGAAACTCAATTTCCTCATATTAAATCAACATTCCTCATTGAAATTGCATTAATCCGGTCTAGGCCCCAAAAACAACAAAACATTTTTGTTACGTGTTTTTACAATAGAAAAATAGTATTCCAATTGTATAGAATACATAAATACCTGTGTGTGAGGGGCTTTCTGCCCGGATCAGTAGGAGGATTACAAGCACCCACGAACTGGATCCTCTCTAATTTGACCCAAGTCTGGTCCGAGGTCCGGTAGAAGCCTCCATGTTCCACCATCTGGACAAAAAAACATGACACCAGGGCTGTTAACAGAGCGATGGATACCAAACCTGCTGCTGTGTTGCCTTGTTTGTAAACAGTGTTTCGTACCTGTCTGAGGAAGGAGATGACTCTCTGTGTGCCATACTTGTCCATGTCGGGAAGATTGATCTCATCACAGAACAACACCAACCATTTGCCGAGCTGCACAGGCGCAAGGACCACGCCGTTGGGAGTACGGCGGTACTCACAGTAGTGGTCAAAGGTCTTGAGCAGCAGTTCTGGGGTGGTGGCACTGGAGAAGTTCAGACCAACAACCTGACGAAATGAACGAAAGAATGTTCTTTACGGAAAATCTGTTTGCATGACACACATTTAAATACAGTGAACCCCAACTATTTGTGATGGATGGGGACAAGGCTCTGCTGCGAAGAAAGCAAGTAATTGATGTCCACCCAAAAAGGTTTGTAATTGGCAGATGCTGGCAAAGCACTTTTTCTATTTGACCAGGCTAAGCTCGTCCTTTCACTGCCACAAGATGGTGCCAAAGCAAGATTTTTTTTTTAAATATTTTTTTTAGACATGGCTTTGGCCTGAACACAAAAACAGCGACTGGGTGAGAGTCTCTGCACATAACAGGATAGGTTCACAACTCAAGAGAATCAGCCAAAAGGCAAATTCATGAATGTCAAAACAACAAATATGCGGCTGTTCATTGTACTGGTATTGTCTCTCACCTCCATATCAGGCAAGGCCCTGAGGGCACTGAACAGCGTCATGGTCTTTCCAGAGCCAGGGGGTCCACATAGCACCAGTGGTTTGTGCTCGGCCAGCCAGGTGTACAGCAAAGCCTCATGGCGAACGGTGTCCAAGGTGGGGACCACCACATCTGGCGAGGCGACCTTGTGGGTCTCTACCTCGATCTGGGGGACCTTACCCTGCCAAGACTGCCACTCGCCTGAAATGCAAACCTGAGCAGAAAAATAATTTAGAAGTATTTCATATTCGGATAAAAACAGGGAAAAAAAGACTGAAAGAAGCTTTCCTATGTCAGGGATAGACATCTGGGGTGATTCTTGAGTCTAACCCTACCTCATAATCAATGATGGGAATGTTGGGAGCAGTGGGAAGGGGCACAGTGGTAATGCGACGGATGTATTCCCCAAGCTCAGCTCTCATCTTGAGTCGTCCATCACCAGAGAACGACCATAGCACGGCGTAGATCAGATACCTCTGTAGATAAACATTACCAAAAGTTAAGAAGACCTTCATAATAGCTAGATATACACTGCAGATCCAAGCGTCCAATTCTGAATTACAGTGACACCACACTATCGCATTTCATCTTTTGCACCCCACTATATCACAGATTTTTAAGCTATCAACTATAGGTTTTACAATATACAGGCCTTCAGTGTCGTACCACATTGTGCCGTAACATGCTGGGCAGCATTAAATTACACTCAAAGTCATGTAACGTAACAGAAGACCAAGAAGAAGAACAGGCAGAGAAGATTCTCAACAAAACTCTAGAAATAGTCATCGTTGCCAGAAAGCAGAGCGAGTAAATGCCTGTGAGTAATCTTGTATCTCCTGTTTGTATGTGTTGCTGCTCCGTATGTGTTAAAGTTCTGGTAGCAGTTTTTTTTTTTTTAAGGCTTATAATTAACTTAACACACACACTAATTACTCGTCAACGGCATTTCACATTATGTTAGCATTAAGCTAGCAGACGTTTAACAGGATGAAATTATATGGTTCGGTTGAACATTTAGGTGTTTAAATACACAGGGTTTAATTATCTTTTGTTTTTTGTGTCAGTTCAACAGTAAACTTCAACTGGGTTGACAAATGAACAGCTTGAAGCACGGACGCTTTACCTCTTATTTGGAGAACTATGTGAGCAACAGTCTTCATTTCCTCAAAGTGATGTACAATAGTCTCCAATTTCTTGACAGTGAGAGTGAGAATAGGCGGTTAGGAATTCTTAAACTGGATATAATAAGTTTTAAGTGTGTTTAAAACGTGGGAGGGGAGAAACTATTTTTTTAAAAAGTGCTTTATGGTGAATATATTGTGTTTTTTCACACATCGCGGGTGGGTCTGGAACCCCCCGATAGACAGGGGTTACCTGTATCTGATAGGGCTGTGGTTACACTGATGGAACACAAATTGCATCCTAGTAACTCTACAAAAGTCAACACTGGGCTGTAACAACACTAGAGTTAACGATAAAACAAATGTTAAAGTGTCCACTGCATTTAATTGGCTTTGGCTGACTCTTTCCCTCCACTGATTTAAATGAGGGTAACCGCCACATTACTTGACCAGTCGCCGTCAACAACTATTTTGTTTATTTACCTTCTAATGTTGCGTAAAGACTATACTTAATGGTCTACGCTTTTGCTATAGTTTAGCTTTACAGTGGGTATTTTTTTATGTGTTTTATTGTGTTATTTGGACAGTTATAGGTGTATATACACAGTACATGACCAATGGTGTAATTTCAATGACATCGATCTCATTGATGGGATACATCTGATCAGTGCATTTACGAGTCACTTTATCCACATTTATAAGAGGCCTGATTCCGATGTGACTTCCCCCCCCCATTTACACTGCCATGGTGAATATCCAAACTGTTCCACTTGAGAGCAACAAATAATTTAAAAAAGGAATAATCTGGAATATTTTGAAACATTCAACCTTAGAGTGTTATAGTTCTAACACCATATTCCACATGAAAAATTTTTTTTTTTTCAAATTGATGGGTAACCTGCATGTATCGCTCAAGCTGATCAATGGGCATTGGAAAGTCGGGGTGGTTGTTGTTGTAGAGCGCCACGTTGCGGCAAGCCTGGTGCAACATGGAACACAGAGAACCCAAGCAGCGTAGACGGGTGAAGTCCATGATATGCTCCATCTTAGAAGCGTGCTCCAAGGCCTTGATGACCAGGCCGGTGGAGGTGAAGTATGGCTGCAGGATAGTGGCGGCATCACGCTGGAGCTAGTGTGTCACAGGTAAGGGGGGCATCAGTGAATATTTCACACTGTGGACAAGTCTCATTTCACGCAGAATTACCTGCAACATCGGCGAAGCAGTCTCCTCTTCGTCCTCGGTGCCAATCCTATTACGCTGAGCCTCGTCTTCTCCCTCGTCCAGCGGGATGCTGCGGAAGCGCGCCAGGAAGTTGTTGAAGATCATGTCCGTGCTGAGCACATCCTCGCTGAACCACACCATACCACAGCGAGAGACTGTGGCCAGGGTGGCGTACTTCAGGTCCTGGACCTCAAACATAACACGGACCTGGAGAGAACGGGAGGAGGGTTAATAGCACATATGACAGGAGGAGAAGAAAAAGATGAGGAGCGGCTGTTACATTTGGCGGCAAACTGAGACGCTCTCCATTGGGCAGTGTGAGCAGCTTATTGTCATCCAAGACAGAGTTGAGATTTTCCACCCACTCGGGGTCAACGTCGCCATCAAAGATGATCCACTGGCGTTTCTGCAATTCACCTCTCACGTTGTCAATGATCCTGGATGTCAAAGAAAGACGTTGAAAACCACTCAAAGCTTTACACTGTGACGTCACACGTACTTCTGGGCCGCAAAAGCTCAAATGATCTCCAATTGCACCAATAGTAAACCTGTCATTTGACCAAGGCAGAGCCAATTGAGGAAACAGGGTTAATGGCTTGAATGATGATTTTAGGCTTCTTGTCTACATATAGCGTAAATGTGCAAATTGTCAGTCGAAAATATGTTATGTGACGTAACCTGCTTGAAAGGGAGAAGGAATGCTGGACGTAATTTAGATTGCAACAGGCAGGTTGATTCAAAAATAGATTTGTTGGAAATTCAGACATTGCTAACATGATCATTGATGGACTGGCTGACTGCTGCTCAGATTAATGGCACAGATGTGTGCAATTGAAAGTGAAATGTGTATTACAGCTTTAACATGCTCTAGCAGGCTAGCCATTAGTTTGCTAAATTACTCAAAGAAAATATAACCAAACATTTTACACATACTTGTGAGAAAATGTCTTCCACAAACAAATAAGTTTTTTGCCAGCCCATCCCTAGCTGCTATACCACCAGGTAGTCGTGTTTGCCTTTGTAGAACTATTTATGACATCCACTCAATTTATCCTCCTCACCCACAGGTTCGGCTGGATAAATAACTTTATTTATTTAGTTTTTTAAATAGGAAATCGGGAGGGAACCTTATCTTTTCATGTATATCTGGCAGTGCAACCCCAGCAAATAGTCTTTGTCATTATTTTTAAGTTCAGGTCAGCGATAGCCACCTATTGTTTACAAACATTACATAATGGTCTACATCTGTTGGTGCAAACCCAAACAACATTTTGTGTCATCGTTTTCAGTTCAACTTAGCGATTGTCAATCACTTTCTGCTACACTGAAGTATCCTGGCGATGTTTATTACAAACATTATGAAAAGGTCTATTGCCAAATTTGACAGAGCTCATCTAAGAGTCAAACTAAACGCATGAGGTGACACTCACTTCCGGAGAATGTGTGTGAACAAGCCGTCGGTCCATTCACGAGTGTTGGGGTCCAGGGTTCCATAGAGGTGGTCCTTGCTGATGGCTTTGGGATCAATGATGTGGGCCACCCCCTCAACACCCTCCAGCCTCTCCAGGGCTTTGAGCAGCACCCTCCATGCCATGGTCTTCCCACTGCCTGAAGGTCCCACCATCATGAGACCGTGGTTGATCTGTGTGATCTGGTACAGCTGCAGCACCTAAAAAGATGTTTGAATGACACACTTTCAGAAGAACTCAAGAACTAGTCAACACATCAGATGTACTTTCATGTAGTAATGTTACAGCCCATGGTTCAATATGTATTATCAACTTGTGCAGTGACAAGGCGTGGTGGTACAGTGAAAGAATCACTGAATTTAATGTTTAAACTGTGCATAATGTTACATTGGCTTAAAACCTTTGTTTGTTTTAAAATCCAGTACAATGCATTTGTTAAGTACAGGTCATTTGTCTATAACTTTTTCAGTACAATATATCTGCATTTAATCTTTTAGAACAGTTTGTTTTCAAACATTTAGGTACAGTTTTTTTTATTTAACTTGTGTAATACATTTTAATTGAATCATAAATGTTTTTATTTTCTTATATGTAAGCGCAGTGTTAATGTTCAAACGGTTTATATTGTTACAGTGGATTTTTAGGAATATAACCTCTGCTGATGAATGTTTCAATGTTAGTCCCAAGCTCACTCACAAATCGCCAAAGGGTCAAATCAAGCTTGGCGTTCTTTGTGCTTACCTTCTCCACCCACATGCTACCCACTTCATCACCATCGCCATAGGTGAGGTACATCTCCTTGCAGACTTTCTTCAGCTCCTCCCTGAGTGCAGTCATCTCACCACGCATGTACTGCACGCCGGGGAAGACGTCGGACAACAGGCTGAACAGAAGAGGAATGTCCTCCGCCACCAGCTTGGGGACCATGGTCTCACACACACTCTGGATCAGAATCTACAGCGACAGAGGCAAAATACAGAATGACATAATCTCTGGGATTATATATTATAACATGTTCCAAAATAATTACATAATTTGAAAATTTAAAATCTGAGTCTACATGTCCAAGGCCAGTCATTCTCACTGCGTGGTATGAGATACCATTTCTGGTTCGCGGGCTCCCTCTAGTGGTACTCAGTCTGTGGTGAAGTTATTAGCACTGAATGGGAATTGGGCGAAATTAGTGGACTATGAAATTATGTAAATTTTTTGGGGACCAACCTCTATATGCAAGCACTTTCAAGCTCAATGTTCGACTTTTTCTGCAAACACCAAATTAAGGCTGGTTACCACATTTGCCTCACAGCTCTGAGGACCGGGGTTCAAATCCCGGCCCCGCCGATGTGGTTTGCATGTTCTCCCCGTGCCTGCGTGGGTTTTCTCCGGGCACTCCGGTTTCCTCCCACATCCCAAAAACATGCATGGTAGGTTGATTGAAAACTCTAAATTGCCCATAGGTGTGAATGTCAGTGTGAATGGTTGTTTGTTTACATGTGCCCTATGATTTGCTGGCGACCATTTCAGGGTGTATAGCTGGGATAAGCTCCAGCAGCCCACGACCCCAGTGAGGATAAGCAGTAAAAGAAAATGGATGAACACCAAAATAAAAAAAAATAAATAAATAATAAAAAAGATAAAATAAAAAAAATAAATCCCTTACCTCTTGTTCAGGGAGGTTCTCTGCAATCTCATTTTCATCAACAACCTCCCCACGTTCTAGCTTCTCCCTTTTGATCCTCTGGATGCGTTCACGCTTCACGTTGCCAGCGCTTATCAGCACGCTTTTGAGAGCTCGGAGGCCAAAATCGTAGTGACTCTGTGATGACAGCTGCTCGTCACACAGCCTGAAATGGAAGACAATATCCGTCTCAAAGTTCTCTTGAATTAAACTTGAAAAGACTTTCTTACTTGAAGAAGGGAACGATTTTCTTGGCAAGGATCTCGGCAGTGCGGAAGCCTTGGGAGTAGAGCATGACCTGGGCGATGAGCTGCCGGTCTGGCTTGGTCATGGCCAAGCTGCGGAAGAGCTTCTTCAAGTTGTCGGGCAGGTTGGATCGGCCGGCATAGCCAGGATTCATCGTGATGAAGATGGCCATGTCCGGGCTCACCTTCACCTGCTTGTTCAGGAGCTCTGTGGTGACAGGCACACCTGAAGGAATGACAAGAGATGCTTTATAGTGGTTTGCCTTCAAACTGCCCCCCCTTTTGTATTTTGGATGTTGACACATACTCCTGTCTCTGTTGGGGTTGCTGTGTTCCCTCAAGGCTACTTGAATGTACTGGACTTGCTGGGAGACAGCAGATAGCATTCGCTCCTCCAGACGATTGAACTCGTCAAAGCAGCCCCAAGCGCCAACCTGACACAATCCCACGAAGATACGACCCATGGCCTAAAGATAAAGAGGGGAAGCAAAATATTCAGATTACACAACATATACAGTATTTTTTTAAAAGTAACGTGTGCTGATGGACTGATGACACATAAATGGGCATGGGCACCGAAGAGAGGGGTGGAGGGAAGAATACCAGTGCTTCAGCACAGTATGGAACAATAGAAAAAAAAATTAATAAATCGTCATATACCTGGAAGTCAAAAGTCTCATCACAGTTGAAGACCAAAACAAAGCGACCAAGCTGGTGACCCAAAGCTTTCACAGACTCAGTCTTCCCTGTGCCAGCAGGACCTAGACAGATTTATTAATTGAGATCAGTTGAATCTCATGGACAAATGCTTATTGGCAAACAAAAAGCAAACTTACCAAATGGTGACCCTCCTAGGCGAGCCTCCAGAGCTTGAGTCATAGTCAGGTAGCAGCGGTCAGTCAGCGGCGTCTGGACGAGCTTATCCTGGACGCCCAAGTATTCAAAGCCATAGTTGAACTTGGCATTCGCCATCTGGATGGATAATTGCTGCAGCACATCAGTCTGCTTGGGGTCAAAGTAGAAACGCATTTGACTGAGCCACTCGAATGACTTGGGGTTGTCTATCTTGTTCTTTATCAGAGTCCTGGTCACGTCACGCTGGTGCACCAGCTCGGTGATCTAATTGTGGGACAGAAAAAAAAAACGACTTCAGATGATAATTGTAATACAGCGCTACCAAGACTTACGAGTTTAATTCGTTCAGTGACCATGCTTGTAACTCCATTTACTTATAATAAATAACATTTTCCCATTGAACTGAATTGAAATGTTATTAATCTGTTCCTGCCACCCCCCCGAAAAAGACTTTTTTGTTAAGCCTTTTCAATAAAGAAAAATACCAATGTTTTGTATAAAAACACAAGAGAACATAATGATATAAACTGGTTTCATAAAGCATAATTGCTCTGCGATGGACAAGCCAAAAATCATTGCGCTTATTCATGCTTATTAAAGCAGTCCTTTCTTATTATATTCCTGGTAATTTACCAGTTACTTTCCACTTTAACACTGTTTCTCAATGACAACCGTTAAAGCTCATCATCAAGAATGCACTCCTTCTTGGTTCGCTACACTATGATTTTACAGAATGGCTGCGAACTACTGAGCTGCTAGCTTCTGGAGGGACCTGCAGCTAGCAGCTGTCTCAAGCCTCTCCAGGCTAACAGCACATCCCTCGCGAAAACAATATATAGTTTTAAATTTATCAACTCATTGATGTCTCTCAAGGGGAAATTAAACTCACACTCCGATATATACTTTGTGTTGCACACCACACACAGAACCACATCACACACACACACACACACACACACACACACACACATGCATACAAACACGCAAGGAGAGATACACAGCGAAAGAGGTGCTAGACCACTTCAGCTCAGTTCCTTGCTCAAGGGGACCTCAACAGTAGCCAGCAAGCAGACTAGCATCTCTCCAATAAATAGCTGCAATGTTATTTGTTTTACATTTTTGTCTGTAAGGGGGCCTGAACCCATGTTCCCTGACTCCAAAGCCCAAATCCCTACAGACTGAGCTACAACCATCCAGGCTCAAGTGACACCAAACAATCAAATTCCCGGTGGGCCCATGCTATATCAACGACTGGACTCATCCAAGGTTGCCTGCACGCAAGTACTTGCGCTGGATAGCTAAGTGCCACCACTACCGCAAATCGCACTTGGTCACTCATTTCAACGCTGTGGGCCCCGATAGTAGGTAAAATTAAAAAAACAAAACACCTCCAACATTATCACTAACAGCACTCCATCACTGAAATAGAGCTACAACTGCAAACCAATTTTTCCCCCCCACTTCATTCGAGCGGCAACGTCGCTGAAGGTTACACGTGAGTCAAATTTTGGCTCGCAATACAAAGCAAAATAAATAAATAAAATAAATTAAAAAAACATTAAGTGATGCATTATAACTCTGAAAACATTCAAATTGGGGCACTCGTAAGTCAAGGTACCACTGTGATGATGAAACACTTTTACGAGATGTTCTTTTTCCGCTGACCAGGTGTTCTAGTTTCTTCCTGCGAAGTGGGGGTTGCTCCATCAGCACAGTGTCAGCCAGCACATTGAGCGTGGCCTCGACATTTGACAACACCCCCTGCATGGGGCTCATGTCCCCACCACCGGAGACTGTCGTCAAGGCAGACTCTATGTTCTCGGACCAGGCGATCTGGGTGGACAGCACCACCAGCTGGGCCTGCGGAGAGAGAGCACAAAGAGGTTACACTTTAAGATAGTCAGATCACAAATCAATCATTCAATCCTTTGTTTATATGGCTCCTTTCATAAAAAAACAAAAAAGTAATCAGAAAGCTACACAAAGTGCTTTAGAAAACAATTAATAAAAGACTGAAAAAAAAAAAAAAAAACCTCCCACAAGCTCACAGTCTTCAACTACCCCATACTCATCGTCCCAGGTATAAAAACAGAGACACGACTGATGGGACATGGCTGGGAACAGAGTGGAGTGAGGAAGCGGTATCATAAAGGGCGGTCAGAAATAACAATAAATAAGACAATTGATACCAAAATAAATACAATAAAAAATCAAAACAAATAAAAGTTATAGTGTTCCCTCCCAATATTTGGGATTCACTACTCAAGAGTTCACCTATTCGCAGATTTTTAGGGGGAATCTATCCTCCCGTTATTTACTCCAAAACACACCTATTTGCTGTTTTTGCAGTCTGGCCAAAGCCATGTCTAATAAAAGTATTGTGGTGCAATCTTGGTGGCAAGGAACTATGTTAAAGTGAGGGGAGGAGTTTCTGTTATACAGCCCCGTAGAAATGTAGTGCTTTGCTACCATCTTGTGACATCTCTAGCCAATAATAATCCCTATCCCCTGCAAATGGCAGGGAAACATTGTATAATCAAACTGGAGTAACTCATCCATCTATCCAACCATTCTCAATACCGCTTATCCTGTTTAGGGTTGCGGGGTGCAGGTGTAATGTACTCTCTTTCTGGTTCTCATCAGCAGACATGCTGATACATTCTTCACTAACTGTAAGCGACTAATATAATAATAATAATATATAAAATGATTTATGGCGGCACGGTGGCCGACTGGTTAGAGCGTCAGCCTCACAGTTCTGAGGACCCGGGTTCAATCTCCGGCCCCGCCTGCGTGGAGTTTGCATGTTCTCCCTGTGCCTGCGTGGGTTTTCTCCGGGCACTCCGGCTTCCTCCCACATCCCAAAAACATGCATTAATTGGAGACTCTAAATTGCCCGTAGGCATGACTGTGAGTGCGAATGGTTGTTTGTTTCTATGTGCCCTGCGATTGGCTGGCAACCAGTTCAGGGTGTACCCCGCTTCCTGCCTGATGACAGCTGGGATAGGCTCCAGCATGCCCGCGACCCTAGTAAGGAGAAGCGGCTCAGAAAATGGATGGATGGATGGATGGAAAATGATTTATTTTTTATGAAGACCAGAAAGGAGAACGTTACGGGAGTCAATGCAGCTGGAGATAAAAGCTTGGATCCTAACCCTAATCTTCTCTAGAACAGGGCTTTTTTATTTACCATTTAAAATAAACAATTTTACATTATTTGAACGTTTTTTTTTAACCTGATATGAATGACCTGGCCCATTTTAAAACTCAAATGTGGCCTTTGAGGACAAATGTTTGCCCATAACAGCTCTAGAGACAGACGGACCCTGGCAATGTTGTAAAGGTGGTAGAACCCAATATAAAATATACAACATGAACTAGACGAGATCCAACCTGATAACGATCGATCCAGTCGATGTACATGCTCAAGTCGACAGCGGTGCCCTTGTTGAAGCCCGTGACCTCCGTGACGGACTCTGCCAGAAGCTTGGCCAGAGTCACCCTCATCTCCTTCTCTACCAATGTGAGCCACTCGTTGATCTTGGGGTGCTCCGTGATGGAGACAGGCGTCTTGTAGACTATTTCCTCGCCCTCGCGGGATGATATGCCCAGCACCTCGGTGTTGTCCTCGTTGAGCAAGATGCTGGAGACGCCGGCGAACATCTTTTTGAAGTGCTTCTGCAGTTTGGCCACGTTCTTGCTGTTGCCGATGATCTCCAGCAGGTCCTCGTCTCCCACGAAGTAGAATCTGAATTGAGCAGTTTAAAAGAGACATTATGTGATATGTTTAAAACTGTTCCTAGGTGTCTTGATAAAAGGTCTCTGATGGGAGGATACATTGTAGAACTCTTAAAATCCATTTGTAACTGGTTCAAATCATGCAGATTTAGGGGCTTCTTCTGCCTTGTGTAAATTCAGAGTAAGGGCTTCTTTCCCAAGCCAACTGGGGTAAGCGGCTACTAACTTACAACGATGACGCTATATTCCGAATCTTTACTGAACCCTGAACCTACTATTATTTGCAAAGGTAAATGACGAGCAACTAATCTAATAACTTTTGTGGTGTAATTGGAAACTCTGAGACTCCCGTCGGAGAAGGAGATCCTCCACAGACAGACTGCAATTGATTGATATTTGCACCAAGCCTACATTGGCTAATTTAACCGTATATGATACAGGATTATTGCTGTCGCTTGACAATGGCGGGTCTGGTAGCCTAGCTTCTCAATCACAGTAGCAATGTGACAAATAAGCACCATCTTTGTGGAATGTTCTAAAAAAATAAATAAATAAAAATAATAATAATAATAATTAAAAAAAATAAAATAAACACAGAATGCGCAGTTCAAACTCCTCTAACATTCTCCATAACAAATATATTCAGGAAAAACCAATTGAAAACTAAAGTACATGACCTATTCTACTGCCCACTGATGTACTCGCTAATAATGTTCTATTTGCGGCATGCTCTTACCGTTGCGTTTTATTGCAAGTGACTGCTTTTGAAAAGTCATGGTAATTTTGATGTGTAGAATTTCACCACGTACGAGCTTGGTGGATATTTTTAACTGAAACTTGTCAGCCAATCAGAGAAGGGGTTCCCTTAGTAGAGGACGAAACCCAAGAGTCAAGGTGATATGTTGAGAAATAATCAAGTTATACGGTTTCACTCCAATTAAAGCTGAGGGTGTTTTTATGACCAGATTTTCTAGAAGCGAAATCACAAAAACATTCCCCAAGGCCATTTTTTCCAACACAAAAAACTAGATTTTGGGAAAATCTTGTCATATTGCTAATCATAAGTGGAGTAACTCGGGGTCAGCTATGAAAATTTGACGCACTGTTGTAACAGTGGGGCTGAGGTGCAGAATGGCATGCTCAGAGATGCTTTTAGAAAGAGGAAGATAACTAAAGAATTAATAGTGTCTTGAAGGGCAAAATTAAATGCGCTATTTGGTTGCAACCAGCAGAGGCGCTGTTGAGTTAGTCTCAACTAGTTTGTCATCTAAAGAAAGACAGCATGACATCAGTTACGGAAAGTTAACTGGCTAAACCAAAACTATGCGATCTAAAATGTATATAATTTAAGATCTGGACATCGGGTTACCTCATCACCAAAGCATTTCATCGCCTTAATGCACAACATGCTGCAGCGAAGAAAGACACCACAGCTACCACCAACCGTTCTACTGCAAGCAAGCCTAGTTTGTCTGAGTAACTGACTTAAAGGGGAGAAGCAATATCAGTGACAACGGTGATCACATACTGTTGAAGCAGATTTTCCAATCTCCGGGGTGTTTTCCTTTCACTACTCCAATGCAAGGTGTCTGAACAACCGGCTAAAATCATGTTACCAAGTTAGTTGTGCGTCTTATGTGCGCAAGTCTCTCTTTTATGAAGGAAAACAGTTAAGACAAGCTCATTGCTTTGTAATGTTAGCGCTGTTTTTAGCATTAGCATTCTGACTCCACAGACCGCTTCTTCTTGATATTTTTTGACAAGTGACAACAGTCTGAAAGAGTGCTAAAGACACCTACAGGATATAAGTGGCACAACACTACAACAACTGTTGCTTAAATTCACCTATTCAGTCTGTCTATTCACAGGATTCGAGACTGCGACCTTTTTTTCAGCGTATGCAAGTCAGAATTTTCATCTGGTTGGGTTTGCATGTTTTAATGCTCCTTCTAACACAGACAGACATTGTGGTTGAAAGTAGCCCTCTTTTTCAATTTTCCAGTTTCTGCATGTGCATTGATCCCCACATCTTCTTCAATAAACACACTGCATGCATGCAGAATAATACAAATGGTGACTGTGAAAAAAAATAAAAATAAATACTGTTCATTTGCTGTAATGTCTGTTCTAAATCAACTTACTTGGATAAAAAGAGTTAAATAAATTAATAAACAAAAATGTGGGATGGGAATACCGGCAGATCTCATCATACAAGCGCTACCCGAAGCAGCTAATTAAAAAAATAAAATAAAATAAAATATAAAAATAATAATGAATTGTCTGTTTACCTTGGAAATGAGGATCTTTCCCTCTCCAGGTACTCTCCGAGGGCCTTCTGGATTTTTCCAAGAAGGTCAGCCAACCTCTCCAGGGACCTCTGCACCCCTTGTATGTTCAGCACGTCCATCACCAGCGGAGACTTGGTCACTTTCTTCATCAGAGCCAAGAACTCAGTGCTGATACTATAAGACAAATCATTTGGCATCAGGTTACACTGCAGTTGTTGGCTGCTTTTATGAGATGAAGGTGGTTCTTTGTGGACCTCTGGAATCTCTGAGTTTCTACAGGCAGCAGATGTTTGATGTCAGCACTGCCCGTAAAGATGCCCTCCAGGTAGACCCATCGACGCTGGACATCAATCCAGACGTCAAACAGAGCCATGATCCGATTCAGTTTGTCCTCCCAGCTCAGAGCATCTTCCTCAAACACCTAAAAAAAAAATAAACAAATAAAACATTTTTTTAAAACACACACACACACACACACACACACATACACAAAGCATGTTATGAATGCAGTTTTGCTGGCAAAGAATAAATCTAACTTTTGCTGCAAGATTTCACCTTGTAGTACGGTGACAACTTCATCGCAGACACACTGTTGATATGCTCTTTGACTTTGTTAAAGAGGTCATCCCAGCCTCTGATCAGTCGACACTTATTCTGGTAATTTACCAAGTCGAGCTCGTAGGAGTTCCACACCTCGCGGATCTGCAGAGAATAAAGACTTATTAGCAAGCCAAGTACTATAAACTTAAATATAATGAAGCTTTGCCTGATGCGAGCTCACCTGTTTGAGGAACTCCTCCAGAGCCATCTCTCCCTGGGCTACCAGGAGCACGTCCTTCACAACCATCTCGTTCTTCTGCAGATCAACATCCCAGATCTGACCCAGGGTCAGTTCGGATAGCACCCAGTTGACGTGCAGACGCTTCATCAGCTGCTTCCAGTGGCGGTCCTTCAGAGCCTCCGACTTAAGCTCGATCACCAACATATTTACCTGTTAAAAGCAACAAAATAAAGCTTACAATTTACCTGAGACATTTTTTTGTTAGTGTGTATTGAGGGTAAAAGAACCGCCTTGACCTTGAGATATCCCTTCAGCAGCCTCTGGACATACTCATAGGAAGCATACTGTCTTAGCCTTGCTTGGAAGTTCTTTAGCTGGTTTAGAAGAGCATCTAGGTTTTGACGAAGCTATAAACATAAAAAAAGACAGGTACATACCACAATATTTGAACAAATATAAAAGGGCTATTTCAGAATTATTTACTACCTTGCGAGGTTGAACAGACACCCACGGCTGCTCCTTCATCTGGTCGATCTGCTCCCACACCTTTGAAAGCTCGGACCACACCTCCTTCAGGTCATGCAACTCCTCCAGTGCGACCTACAATTCAGAAAGAACAATTTTGTCAGTCGCTGATAACAGAAATTAAGTGGTTATGCCATTATTTAGTCTTACCTGAACCCTCTCCTCACTGCCACTTAGCAGGCCTGTGTCTGTGAGCTCCAAAGCCTCTTTGGCACGGGCACACTTCTCTCTTTCGATCTTCAGACGACCGAAGTTGCCTTCATAGATCGTTAGAGACTGAAGAGCCTCCTCAGGACGCAAGTTACCCTGATGGACATGTATTATTAAAGCATAAGGGGATGCTATTATTTCACAGTTGGCTGTAAACCAATAGCCAATTTCCTCTTACAGCAACTGGTTTGGTCTTCTCCCATTCATTGAGCAAGTCGGTGGTGCGGTTTTCTACAGCCTTGTCCTCCTGGACAATCTTCATTTGCAGGTTGGCCACCTGCTGCTGGATAGCAGTGTCCTTCCGCTTCATGATGTCACTGAAGGCACCCCATTCACCCTCAATGTTATCAATGTAGAGCCACGATGGAGGGAACTGGAATCTTTGCTTTTCCAGCAACCGCTGCCCATTACGGAACAACTAAGAAAAATAATCCCAATTGAAACCAGCCCTCATCATGCTTATATGATAAAAATGTGTTAAACTATCAACTCACGTCCACATTTTTCTCAAATTGCTTGATTTTGCGCTTCAGAGTCTGGACATATGTGATGAAGTTGACAGCATCTGACGTGCTCGCCGTGTCCACGGAATGTTGCTCCAGGTCTTGACGGGACTAAAATGACAGAAAGTTAATGTCACATGATACTAATATTTTAGCATCTCTCTTTGTAATGCAAATTCAAAAAAGGATGTTGTCATAGTTTACCTTGGAGATTTGGGAATGGAAGTCCTGCATATTCTGACCGAGCATCTGCCCAAACTTGCTGAGGACCTCTTTGTGCCACGAGTCATACTTTAAATTCACCTTAGACTGTACCTGTAAAAAAGCATTCAAGCATATTTCAGCTAAAAGGTGAATTTTATACATCTTCATGAAAATAAGCAAAAACTGTTGTCATTACTTTGCCATAGTCAATGACCGCCGGTCCAAACTCTTTACGAGTCTCTGCATTGTCAAAGGTTCCACGTGCTTTGCGGATCTGGACAAGTAGGGCCTGCCACTTGGTGAGGTCCTCACCCAGACGGTTGTAGATGTTCTCAGCCTGCATGTCCCATAAGCACTGGTACTGCAGCCACACCTGGATGGAGGCAAGCACAATTGAGAAACTGAAGAAAAGGGGTTGGAGGTCACATATAAATCAGGTTGAGCAATATTTACCTTGACATATTGCTCCACCTCACCGACTATGTCTTCGACTGCATTGTAGGCCTCCTCCAAGGCCGAAGGCCCATCCGGCATCCTGGTCAGAGCATTGCGGTAGAATTTCTCCTCCTCCGATAACTCGTAGTGGACCCCAACCTGGTGAAGATTTATTCAATTGATAATGTGGACTGTTGGTTTACCTCAGTGGTATCATAAACCAATGGATTAATATGTTCCCTACCTGGTATCTCTGGCTCTGGATCCTGGGAAGCGAAAGGATGACCATCTTCCAAGAAAACATCTCTTGGTAGAGCTTGTAGCGACAGTCTTCAATGGGCGGGTTCAGGTAGATGACCTGGTTGGTGATCCTCAGCTCATGGACTACATTCTAGAGAAAGGAAGTGTTTTTCACGGCGATGTTTACAGCAATGTTATAATCAACTTAATTGTCGAAAATGCTGACCTTGATCTTGGGCTCGCCCCCTGGTTTGTGGCTCACTTGAGGAGCCTCTGTGTCCATATCTACATCGGCTTTATCCTCCACTTGACCACGTAGCACTTGAGTCCAGGCCTTGAGTCCGGCCTGCAGACGAACTCCCAGGATACGCTCAATCTGCACAAAATAAATCAGGAGTGAAATAAAAATTCAGAGCAGCACGGTGGGGGTGTGGTAGTGGTTAGCACTTCTGCCTTACAATCTAGAGCTCCCTGATTCAAATATTAGCTAGTTCATATGTTCGTCCTGTGCTTGCATGGGTTTTCTCCGGGTACTCCAGTAACCTCCACATATAAAAACATGCATAATAAGGTTAATCGAAGACTAAATTTTCCATTGGTGTGAATGGTTTGTCTATATGTGCCCTGCAATTGACTGGCGACTTGTCTAATATGTACCCCACCTCTGGCTCGAAGTCAGCTGAAGTAGGCTACAGTTCACAGGCAACTCTAATGAGGACTATAAAATAAATGGATGGATAATAATTCTGGTCTGCATGACTTTTGAGGATAATTGTTTTTCCAGAACAGAACCCCAAATTCTATCATTTTTGGGACAATGGAGGTTCCACTGTATTCGCTCTCATTCATGGCACCAACCTACCTCGATGTCAAGCTTGTTGACCCAAATGGGTAAGTTGGAGTAGGAGTGCAAGTTGAGGTCATCCACAGCTTTTTGGACTCGATTGAGAATGTCTGAGAAGGTTTTGTGGTCGAACATGCAGGTATCCAGGGAGCGGACCTCCAGATCTATTTTTTCCTCAATCAGCAAAAGGTCATCCACCTGGAAAAACCACATAATAGGCAAGTACAGCACTCATCAGTCTGGTTTTTAAAAAAAATAAATCCTACAAGGAGAAAATTTCTCCAGACTGACCTTTTCCTGGAAGTTGAAGACTGTCTCAGCCAGCCTCTGAACATAAGGATCCAGCTTGTAGGACTCCCACACCAGAGTGATACCCTCAGTAATTAGCGCCTGCACCTCTTTCTTCAGGCCGGCCACCAAGAGGGAGATGGAGCACCTCTCCTCCACCTTCTCGCAAGTACGTTCGTAAGTGCGAACGCTTTCGATCAGAGAGATGGCGAACGGGTAGAGCTGGTTGGCTTGGTGGGCCTTGTTGACGATGGCGAGTGGCACACGGAAGCTCAGCCACTTGAGGTTGCGCACTTCTTTGGACAGTGTGATGATTTCTGGGAGGAAGTTGACTTTGAGTTTTAACATGTTTCCTGTCCGACCTCGGGCGCGAGTGCTCTCGATGGTGAAGATGCGACCAGACACTCCAAGGTTACGCTGCTGCACCTAGTATGGGGAGGTGGGGACAAAAAAAATCTATTAAGAAAGAAGATACTGTTAAATTCTAACTACTCTTAACTACTCTACCTTTTTTCCCCAGCTTCAACCCCACGAGGTTTGATTTTCCCCAATCCCAGGAGTTATGCTTCTCTCACGCCACCAAAATCTTGTTCACTTTTCATGAATTTTCAAGTTTTTAAATCAAATCCACACACACAAACACACACACACTAGAGTATTCACATCAGCATCTGCCTACGATGCAGCTTTCAGGTTTAAGGCAATAAACCTGGGTGTTGAAAAATGCAATTGTGTGGCTGCACAAGGTTTGGCATAAAAGAATCGACACTATGACGTTGGAGAAAGCAGTGTGGAGAAGTTTGTTGCTGCAAGAAGACAAAGGCGTCCAGATTCACTAAGTGAAAACGAGGCTGAAGTTAGTGACAAGATGGCAGGGGAAGCTGTGCTGCTTCTCTTAAACTCAGGACACCGAAAACAAAGATTTTAGTGGGTTCCATGAGCAGAACGACATTGAATGAATGTGACTACAGCGCTCGGAACACTGATTTTGCTGGGGAACAGTACAGTCTACAATACATTCTCGTATATGTATGTTTAATATTTACGGCTTAAGTGTGATGTGCGTTATAAATTGGTGCACTCGATGGACTGACTATCGCAGCAATTAATTTGACTTATTATTTTATTTACTTATTTATTATTATTGAAATGTTTTTCCCCCCCAATATAAAGCAGCCTCTTTGTACCTTGCGTCCCCAGTCGTCGAAAATCTCTTGAGTGTTGAGCTTGGCCCTGAAGCTATCTCCATCCTGCTTCAGCTTGAGCCCCTCCACGTGATTCTCCCAGCCCTTGCCGAGAACATCCTCCACTCTCTTCATGTACGCCGTCAGCTGGCGGTCGATCTGCTTGGCCCAGATGATGGATCCCGACACGGGAGGTAGGTCTCGCACATGGCTCATCTTGCACGCCTGGCTCTGTGGGTACTGCACCTTGAACTTGTCGTGCAGTGACTCGATGTCATCTTTTACGCGCTGGATGAGCTGCGTCTGATACTCGCGGATGGCGCCGCGGATGTGCGGGCGCACAAAGAGTGCGTTAAAGCGGGAGAAGATGCGAAACATCTCATTGGCATTCTTTGCTGTGCCCAGCTGGTCGCGAAGGCGGGCGGTGATGCGGGTCTCCACACGGTCGATGCGTTCGTCGTAGCGCTTCATGGCAGCTTCCCAGGCTTCCATGCCCTCCTTGGACACGTCCAGGCCGTCCACCTCTTTGACGTTCTCGTAGGCCAGGTTGACCTCCTCGATGGCGTTGGCATCGGCTGCATCAAAGAGAACTCCAGCCACTTTCAAGTCCTGAGGCTCCACAGTCTCTCCCGGGGCATGCTGCGGCACGGCGGAAACCTGAAAAAAGAGAGTTGTGATTAGATGATTACTTAGATGTACTGGACAATAACTGTAAAAGAAGAGTATTCTAGGATGCAGACCGCCAGCATCACTTAAAACATCAGTCAGTGGCAACATTCTCTCAAAACAAAAATTAATAACAAAAAGGAGGTTGTTTAATTCACCCCCAGATTTTCTTCTGAACCCAAAATAGAAAAATCTTATTTAAATCCTTAATACTTGTAATCTTCACAAAATTACAACTTCATATATGAGTCAGTGTTGTACCATCTAGATGTTTTTTTTTTTCATTTCATTGATTCTGGAAGACAATTTAGTGTGTTCCAGGGCCTCGGAGCTCGAAAGTAAAGTAATAAAATGGACAAATTACTCTGTTTGAAGGCGGGAGAAAAAAGGTTGAAAGAAAGGGAAACATTTAAATAAAAAGGTAGAAAAATAGTAAAAGTTACTGAATTTTCTAAAATCCAGATCAACGTCATAAAAATATACACTTCTGTAAGTGTTTGAAAATCATAAATGTGGATTTTGGTAAAATAAAACGACAGTGAATTGCTAACAAATTTTCAATCTTGATATGATCCAAAACAGATAGGACATTTGGTATTTTACAGCAAAAGAAAGTTTGAAACGCACAGTATAAGAGTAAGGAGGGGAAAGTACAACTAAGTGTTTTTTAATGAATTTAATTTGCTTCCAAATATACCTCTTATAGCTCATTTGACCACATTAGACAGTGTTGACATTCTTATTTTAAGTTTTGGAGTTTGGGGTTTTTTTGGGATGATTTTAAATGTTCTCGTTAGAAGAATATATACTCATCATGAAAAACTGCAGTCAGCAAGGTCCAAACAAACTGTGACAAAAACCTTGGAGAAGGTAACAATCATGAGGAAAAATGACTAAACACAGTATGCTTACCTGAGGCCTCAGCACGCGGACAATGACGGCCCTCAGCTGCTCGTGCTGCCTCCTAAAGCGCCTCATGTGATCCAGGCGCGACTGGAGCTTCCTGTGGGCGGGGCTGAGGCGCCACACCATCTTCAGGTTCTCTTCTCGCTTCCTCTTCACAATGTCCCTCAAGAGCACTTGCAGTTTCTCATACTCATCTTCCCAGGTCTGGAACACCTCGAAGCAGGCCACCATTACCTGCAGTAGAAGAATATACAGTGAACTCCCACATATTGGCCCTTTGGCATTCGCAAGTTCGCAGAATTATCCTCAGTTATTTGCTGTGCTCGGGCCAAAACAATATAAATATTGCTTTGGCACCATCTTGTGGAATACTGATGCTGTGGTGAGGTTTAATTCATTAATGCCACATAATCTAACTACTGAATACAGTCATTTATGTAAAATGAGTTCATGATTGTGCACATGCTAGAAGAATGGTGTTGACGCTTTGCTGGTTAATCTTTGTGTTGTTACAGACCACAGTAAATCAATCAATCCAAAAGGAACGAAGCTCCATTTTAAGCACTTTGTGACCATCTTCTGGCATCTATAGGCAATAACAAACAATTAAAAATGATTATTATTTTTTTGTTTTAAGGTCATTTTATTATTTATTTTCGGGGGGGGGGGGATTATAAAAGGTGCCTTTCACCAAGCGTTGTGCTGTACATTGAGGATAATCTGATTCTAACTGTTGTTTTTTGCTCTATTTATTCACCTTTCATTCATCTGTACCTGTGTATGTGCTTCAAATTCAGGTAGATGGTTTAGGTAGGGGGAAAAAATAAGATGTTCTTGGAACTGTGTGTGCCCTTGATTTTTGCGAAAAAAATAATACATAAAATTAAGTATTTAGAAATCTTAACTATACACAGCAGGGCTCTGTCTCTTTGAAGCCCCCACTATTTGCACCAGTGTGTAATGTAAGATTCAGATAAACAACAGAGAGAAGTGATTGACCACTTGAATGGAACACACCTTTTCAAATTCCTCGTATGCAACGTGCATGAGCTTCCTGGTGCCCAAGACCTTGAGAAGCTGCGAGCTCAAATCCCTGGAGATGGCCTCGACCAGACGTAGGGCTCTCTGAATGGGGTACTTTGTGTTCCTGATCTTCTTCAGGTGAGTGAATATGGCCATCAGAGCCTGACGGATCTTGTCCAGCTCAGAGGCGGAGAGCAAGTCATTGAGGGGGAAGTCTTTCATCAGAGGGTTGTAGTCATTGACAGTTTCCACCGCCTGTTTCAGACCTTGGAAGGAAGGACAAATGCAATGATTACTAGAGGCAAGGTGTGGGGGGGGGAACCAAAAAACCAAAGTGAAGCAGCATTTTGTTTCTATGCCCCTCAGCTGTGGAACAAACATCCTGAACACCTAAGATCTGCTTAAACTGTCGGTACATTTATATCAAATAAAATTGCCTTGCCTAAACTGGGAAATCTCAAATTGGCTGTCAACTCACCAGTGTCAGTATCGAAGCTGACAGTTGCGTGGAAACGTTTTCCATGCTTGAGGATGTCCAGCGTGAGCAGAACCTCTGGGCTCTCCCGCTTCTCTTGGATCCTGTTGAGGGCCCGTTCCAGATTGAGCCAGAAACTGATCTCCTGCAAGGCTGTGCCTGATGCCGGGTCACGGTCCAGCTTTGTCACCTGGAATATGAATGGGGGGGGGGGGTCCGGTCCAGTTTAGAAGGCCTAAGATTCTTTCTGAGCATATTTTATTTTATTTTTTTCCCCAATCGCTTTTTGCATCATTAATGGATTGTAGCAGCACAAGACCCCAACCCATTTCCCTTTATCGCGAGCCTGCAGACTCACATTCAAAACTTATCCAGATTAAAGTCAAGTATTTTGTCTTTATGTGTTATTAACTGTGGTTGAATTTTTATACTTTGGAAATGCATCTGTGATATTAAATCACCTCTGTCTTTGTCACGGAAGTTAAAAGTTGAGCGGTCCATTGTTTTTACATCTTAAAAACAACAGTGGTTGCCTTATATTTACACTACTAGTTTAAAATTGTCAAATGTTACTGAAAACATCGGCTGTACAATTTAAGGTTTTTTGATGGCAACAGTTCTTTTTCCGGGTACCAGCATATTTTAGGAGACCTTTTTAAACACCAAGGCCACTATAAGACCTTTCATTCGCTCACTATTAAATACACTTGGTGTTGGCGAGATGGGCTCAATCTTATGTAACAATATTTCGACAAAAATAGTCATGCCTGCTAGCAGACTCCCTATCACGGAATCATTGAATGGTGTATTTCCTAACCATGATACAGCTACCGTCATTTCTATTTTAGCCAATTACAAGCCCATACGTATTTGCGTCATTACGAACTTATGTACTTCCTCGAACGTGTCTACGCCTGTTCTCATCAACTGGCTGCTGATATAGCTTTGATTGTGGTGATGTGTTGGTCGTGCAAATGCTATCGTCACTTCAAAGAGTGGGGTTTGCATTTTTTGGTGTTCCTCTCTCTTATGCCCCAACTTCACTCAACCTGTAGACTGTGCAACAAGAGGGAATAAAAGTCTGTTTCGAGGTTACGACTGGCATGTAATGAACGAGTTTGGGCAGCAGCGTAAGAATACATGGTCACACGCCAGAAGAAGGCACACTTACTCAGCACCGTACTTATAGTTTTTCATTGGACTGTTTTATATTTATAGCCTAAAAGTGTTTCTCTTACAAATATTTACTGTCATTATGACTAGCTTTTAATCATGTAAAGCACATTGAGTTACCTTGTGTATGAAATGCGCTATATAAATATATTTGCTTTGCTTTAGTGTGTAAGCGTCAGTTGGTTATATGAAACACCGTCATAAACCGAGGACCTCCTGTATATTGAAAATAAATAAATAAACAATAAACCTGTGTGTCTTACTTTCTGAATCTCCCTGATCCAGCGGTTGACTCCAGACTGCAGCTGATTCAAGAAGGTGGGGTCCTCTACTTTATCCCCAAAGTCGGTGACTTTGGGCTTCTCGCCACGCTCGTAGCACTGCTTGGCGATGTTGGTGATGATGGGATGGATGAGCAGACTGATCTCAGGGATCTCGATGTTCTGCTGCAAGTGCAGGAGGCCCATCTCCAGCTCTGCAATCTTTTTCTCCACAGAAGGTGCCATTTTGTCCCCATCCCTGCAGAGGAATGAAAGCATGAGCGTGGCACAATTTCAAGGGAAAACCAACCATCAAATCCAAATCGGACATGGAATTTTTTTACCTGTCTGCCTTTCCAGACTCGCGGATGTACGACTTGAAGAAGGGAGCGACAGCGTTGCTGATGAACGAGTGGAGAGTCTCATAGGGAGAATCCTCGCTCAGCGTCAGGACGCGGACTTGGGTTGATATGGGCTTGTCTCCATCAATGACGCCTGTCCTCTTGATCAGAGCCAAGCTGCAGGAGGGAAGTGTGTATGTTACCAAGGGTTGCAAAATTGTTGGAAACTTCCCATGGGAATTTATACGAATAAATCTGGAATGAAAAAAACTGAATGTTGGCTTTTAGTAGGGAACTTAAATATACAATATGGCTGCAACTAACGATTATATTAACAAACGAATGTCGATTTTTCCCCCCTTCAATTAATCAATGAATCAGATTTAAAAACAATGATTCCCATCCCTTTATTCAAAAACAGGACATTATTACAAGTCGACAGTGACGAAAATGCATAAACATAAATTGATTATGATTCAGTATTTAGTTTGGTCTTTAACATGTCAGAAAAATTATCTCTTATTATTATATACATATAAAAATGTTTTAGCTCCCATTTTTCATGAGGTGAACTCATAGATCGGCAACTTTTTCTTCTATGGGCACAAAAGGCCTAGTTTTCTCTCAAATCTATCAAAATCTATGTTAGTGAGCACGTCTACTTTGATGAAATAATACATTCACCTCACAGGTGTGGCACATCAAGATGTTTGTTACACAGCATGATTATTGCACAGGGCTGCCCACAAAAGGCCACTGTAAAATGTGGAATATTATCACACAGCACAATGCCACAGTCACTTGCAAATTATGAAGGAGTGTGCAATTTTTTGTCCTTGTATTAACTGTATGATGTTTGTGAGTTTCTTTTTTAACCACATGCAGCACTTTATGAGTATTATTTGTGGTATTATTAAGAGTATTATTTGTGGGAAGTGCTACTTAAATGTTACTTACAAAGACAGTTCAAAATAAATGAAAATGACTTTTCAATGTTGGTTTACCTGTTAGACTTAAGGCCATAATGTATGTCGATGCTGATGTTGTAAGTGATGCACTCCTTCTCTTCCTCTCCTTCGTCACCAACATCCTCTGGGTAAAGATTACATTACGTCATAAGTTACATCATTTGTATTAGGATGACCATCAACAACCTTTTATTCTGAGGCTCAGGATCACATACTGTAGCTGGAAGGAAACTGAAAAGTATAAAGTCTTCATTGATACATGTCGACCCACATGACCGAAACCACCAAAACAGCATGACGCTCAAAAGTACGAATGATTCTTTTAATTCATATTTAGCACAGTAGGTGGCTTGTATTTCTTTTAGAGTTACAATCAGGTGGGTAGAGTAGCCAAATATTGTACTCAAGTAAGAGTACTACTAATATAGAATAATATGACTCGAGTAAAAAGGAGTACTCCAAATAATTCCTTAAGAGTAAGAACATTTCAGACTTTGCTGAACAATATCCATCCATCCATCCATCCATTTTCTGAGCTGCTTCTCCTCACTCGGGTCGCGCGCGTGCTGGAGCCTATCCCAGCTGTCATCAGGCAGGAGGCGGGGTACACCCTGAACTGGTTGCTAGCCAATCGCAGGGCACATAGAAACAAACAACCATTCGCACTCACAGTCACACCTATGGGCAATTTAGAGTCTCCAATTAATGTTTTTGGGATGTGGGAGGAAACCGGAGTGCCCGGAGAAAACCCACGCAGGCACGGGGAGAACATGCAAACTCCACACAGGCGGGGCCGGGGATTGAACCCGGGTCCTCAGAACTGTGAGGCTGATGCTCTAACCAGTCTCCACCGTGCCGCCCTGAACAAAAACCTAAAATAACAAATTAAGGCAAATACAGCTTGAAGAAATTGTCTTATACTGTATTGTTGCCACTTGTTGAACTGCACAATAATGGCTCACCAGGCAGACTACAAAAAGTATGTTGTGGATATAAAAAGTATAAAAACCATTTTTCAAATACCAGGTATTTGAGTTGTAAAATAATTTTGATCACGATAAATCATTTAAAAACTTTTTTCACCATTAATGTAACCTAGAATTTGTACAACTCAACTGAATTATTTATTAATTATTATTATTGAGAGGAGAGGTGAAAATAAACAACTGAAATAAACTTGAATGTGATTGATTTGGACTTGACATTTAACTTGCTACCTTCTTGGCCAGGTCACCATTGCCAACGAGATGTTCTGTTTTAACTGGTCTTTTACCTGGTTCAATAAAGTTTAAATAAAATGTACAAAAAAATAAATCGGGTTGCACAAGGATGCACTCCCTCTTATAACTGGCATCTGGCTCTGTTCAGAAGTATCCGATTAATGTACATTCAGACTCATGTTCGATGAGAGTCGACACACGTGCCACAATTTCACTTTTTAAGTGGCGAAAACAACAACAACATTTGCCTAGGGCCTTACATAAAATTTGTTTGCGTTATCCACTAAAATGATTGAACGAAGAAGCTGTTTGCTGACGAGACTAAAGTGCGTGTGTGTGTGTGTGTGTGTGTGTGTGTGTGTGTGTGTGTGTGTGTGTGTGTGTGTGTGAGAGAGAGAGAGAGAGAGAGCAAGAGGGAGTGAGAACAAGATGCATGTTTTACAGTTACTTGTGACCATAAAATAGGGCTATTGTTGCCATATTCACAGCCAAAACAGCAGCAAAAGCATCTGCATCTTACCGCAAGGTGTTTTCTCAGGTTAGAAGTGGGCTGGGTTATCCAAGTTTGGTCAGTGAAAAAACTACACTGCATGTTAAACCTGTTGTTTTTCATACTCTGTTATGTAAACACGAGCCACACGTGGCTGTCACGACTCGCTTTGATTGGCCCGCGAAGCCCAATAGAAGACTTTGCGTAAGGACATGTGACTTTGTGTCGTTTGATTGGTGAACTTGAGTCCTACATCACTGTGGTAATCACGGTGGATTGGAGCAATAACACCCGATGCGGAAAGTGAAAACTAAAGTCTAAAAATAGATGGCGCACGCAATTATTGATAAATAAAAGTAGCGAATGGCCTGTAGATTACTGTAACGGAGCAAAAGTACAGTTTCTTTTTAACATAAATACTCAAGTAAAAAGTATGTTTCATTAAATTACTCTGACAAGTACTATTTATCCTGAATGTTACTCAAGTAAATGAAACTAAATAAATGTAGCGCGCTCCTAACCACCTTTGGCTACATTGCAGGGATAATGTGCAGCGCAGTGGTATTTATAAATGGATACTCATTGCAAACAAAGTGGTGCAGCATTGGATGTCATTCAAAATGAATGAGGTGGATAAGAAATGTCAACTCATTGCTATTTTACACACCTAAAAACGATAAGATTAAGACAAAATAGTTTTCTATATAAACCACCAGCCTACGGCATTCCAAAAAAAATCTCAGTCTAATCTAAAAACAGCATATTTAGGGAAGGTGTATATTTTTCAGTTATCATTAGCTAATCTAGCATTTTTTCTTTCATTCTTCTCACCCAGGACATTTTCTCAGTTCAGTCCTGATTAGAATTTAGCTCGCAGCAAATCTGTGTCCACTGATTTGGTTTTTTCCCTTCTTCTCAGAATGAACAATGCGCAAGCATAAAAAAAAGAGGGAGGGTATGCAGAGGGTATATTTTTCTTGTCGTGCCAAGTTATAAAAATTTGTATAATTACAAGTAAAAACTCATTTTTCCTTTTAATTGAATACATTTTAGTCTGTATTTTTATTTTTTTTTTACGATTACTTAGTATTGTCGATTGGCTGGCGATCAGTTTAGGGTGTAACCCACCTCTCGGCCAAAGTCAGCGGGGATAGGCGCCAGCACAACCTCGACTACAGTGAGGATAAGCGGTTCAGATAATGGATGGATGGATGAATTGATTTCGACTTAGTACAGCCGTTGAACCAGTACTTTCTACTTTTAGTATTTTATTTTATTTTTTACACCTTAAATAGAGAGAGTCAGCACTTTTGCCACCTCTGTGGAAAGCGAGCAGATAAATCGTTCTCATGGATGCAGACTCATCGCTGACACACGGTGCAGCGTTTCTTTCCATTCATAATGAACGAGCTGGATACTAATTTAAATTAAAACTCTGATGGCACAGATAAATATTGTGGTATGGTCTGACTTGGAGTTTTAGATAAACATCGAACCTTTGACAGTGAATTTGTTGATGGTAGGAAAAAAACATGTTTGAAATTTGATGGAGAAAAACAAAAATCTAACAATGGCAAAATCAAATGGCAGAGATATGCTTCGATAAAAAAGATCGACTAGCTGTTGTTCTCCACAGCCATAAAAACTACCAAAACCAGGTCAAACTTTGCGTTAACGGAGTTCTCGAGAACAACAGAACTATGCGGATGACGTCCATATCTGTAAATTCATGGTTTACTGTTTGTGGCCGGGCTAGCTAGGTTAGCCGCCCAACATGCCCAAATGAATTTACCTTTCAGCGCGCTCCTCTCCACCAAGATAGTGTGGACTTGGGGGTCGCCCAGGAATTTCTTCATCTGCTCCACGGTGCTCTTCTCCTCCAGGGAGGTTTCCAGGGAGGCCGGGGCCTCGCCGCCATCTTCCAGGAGCAGCGGGACGAGCTTGCGGATGTGCTTCTGCAGCACCGAGGCGTCCGCCACTGTGTGGACGGCCGACACCTCCATGGAGCCACTGTTGTCTTCGACTCCGTCTGACATTCTTCGAAGCGGTCTGCGACCACCGGTAGACACGGAACGACGAACAAAAGAGACTCGAGTGGCTGAGGCAGATTGGTCTTCCGTCAGAAACTGGGTGCCGCACCGCTGTCAAATCGCACCACCCCGGACGTCAGGTTTATTTGAGCAATGGATTGTGGTACTTGTAGTTTAAGGGGGAGTTTTACAATAGACTATCCACAGTTAAAACGACATTACCCAGAATGCTGTGGAGAGACGCTGATTCTCGTAGCTGAGGCGTATGACCGCTAGGGGGAAGAAGGGAGATGTCTCTTCACTGCAGTCCGGTGCAAGTGTACGTATCTGTGCCATTTTTTTTTTACCATCAAATTTCTGACAGATTTTTTTTTATGTCAAAAACTTTAACAGTCAATCAAATATTCAGTTTCAAAAATTAAAAGTCCTAATTTGGAATTTTAAACTGAATACAGAGAATTTTGGACACTGAATTTTAAACTTTTGAAATGAAGTTTTATGTTGGAAAACAATACTATGTTACAAATTCTAATTAAAACGGCACAGATGGACTTCAATACTGTACATGGGTCCTTGGATAACGATGGCGCTCAATTACTGCGGAGGTAACAAATTTGTATGTAGGTCGGAATGTGCCGTAATCTATCACTAATTTATGCAATATTAAGGTCAGGTTATATTTACAGTAAATATTTGGCCATCATAACAGGTGGATTATAATTCATAATAGTATTGAATTAGATTGAAACCTTTTTTAAATTCCTCCTCAATGCTGCTCTTTGCAGTTGTTTTTAACTTTCTATAGTTCCGTGAATCAAGTACCTAACCTCAAAATGTCATTTGTCAGATGATCGTAAACCGAGAACACCTGTACTGCAGTATAAATTCTGGGCCCTTTTTTTTTTTTTTTTTTTTAATCTAGATATAATTTTTTAGAAACATTTTAGTTTGTTCTAGCTTGGAGAAATATATGCACAAATGTATTGACGCATATACAAATTTTGACATAAGATATAGTATGACAATGAATAAGGAGGCTACAGAAACAGCACAAAAGACTTAGGTGCAATCAACACGACATTTGGACTAATTGGATGCTAAATGCAGTCATAAAAAAAGCAACAACAAAAAATACTTATGTACAGGCTTAAAACATGTTGACAAATGATACAGGAAGTTCAAGCTTCAGACTGCTTTTGCATTGTTTTATTGCATAAATATTAACATGAGGCAAAACACAAAGGGGGGAAAAATGTTAAGAAGCTGTACAGAAAATTCTTGAGTAAAATTCCATATCCTGTATTTAAATTATCAGCGTACCTTATTAAATGTTTATGCACGAATGTAACCAATTGGGTAGATATGTGTATATGGTTATTAATTGATAATGGTGTAATCCTATGGTGTAAAACGGAAGAACTACAACAGAGAGAGAAAAAAACAACAACCCTGAGACAAAAACCCTGTGGAACGCAGAAGTTGCATAAAGGGACTATACCGTGCTTAAATGCAATGTCTCTCTTTGTGCAAGTCTGCCATTATCGCTTTGGTCAGTTGATACATCAGAGTAAAATCGCAGGCACCTGTACAGAATAAATGTTATTGTTATGTTATGATTACCCATATGGCTTTTTGGTTATGAGCTATCACATCAGTAACAGCACAAATAGTTGCAATTAATAAACACCGTGTAGAGCCAAATCTTCTTCCACTATCAAATGTCCACTGATATGTATTGTGCATTTTAAAAAAATTGTTAAAGTTCTACTTCAGGCCTTGCTCAGTCCTCCTCGGGGAACTTGAATTTGGCGTAGACGATGAGCATGACCACTGACATGACCACGCACAGCGACCCGATCACGAGATAGGCAATACCCAGGAAGTCGTTCTTGCCCCCCATCCACGACACGTTGCTGAACACCACCTTCTTCCTGCCGTTGAAGCTCAGCACGGGATAGTCTGAGAGGTGGACGAGGGTTAAGGAAATACAACGGTAGGATACACAATAAAACCCTTTTTTCCCCAGCTCGGAAATTACAAGTGAACACAAGCTAATGTAGACAGATAATATAACTAGTACTCACAGGCATATATGAAAATGTATGAAAAATGAATAATATTACAGCTTGTTACTGAGTGACTTACAGGTATTAGAAGGATAAGAAGTACTATTCTTCATTTGTGTCTGCATGACTATTATACCGCTTCCCCATGGCCAAGGCGGGCACACCCGAAGGAGCAGCACGATGAGTTGGATTGCAGCATTTAGTCATGATGCACAAACGGTTTCATTCTTTTTTACTGAACTATTTTTCCTTGAACCCATATCACGGCACAGCTGTACTTCAAATTGTGGCCATCATAGAACCTTTATTGACTGTATACTTTTTGTGTACCATTTGACTTTATTGGGTGTAAAGATATAAGAAAGTAGTATAATAAAAGTACGTGAAGCTACTCACCTTGACAGAGACTAATAGAGAGCGAATAGGAAGATGTTTGCGGAACAATAAAGTCCTCTAGTGTCATTTTATTGGTATCACTGGAATTAGTAAGGGTGTACTGTGAGTTAGCATAATCAGTTTGGTAATATTGTGCAATTGATATTTTAATTGCTCATATCTTACCGAGGGCCAGACGTTGTGGAGTGGTTAGCACATCCGCCTTACAGTTTTCAGGTTCAGGGTTTGGATCTCGGCTCCCGTTGCTTAAATGGGTTTTCTCCTTGTACTCAGGACTCCTCCCGCATTTCAAAAGCATGTTTGGTTCATTTAAGACCCTAAATTACCCATTGGTGTGAAGGTGAGTGTGAACGGTTGGTTGTATATACACTTTGTACCCTGGGATTGGCAGGCCAGGGTTTACCTCGCCTCTCGTCCAAAGCTTGCTGCGATAGGGTTGGGAGTGGCTGCAAACCACCCGGGAGTTTTTTTTTTCAAAAATGGATAAATATTTTAGTGAGCAACCAGACTCTTTCCTATGCCGTTCATTTTGCTTGTTTGTTTTTTCTTGGTAGAAATCATACCATTTTGGGATCTTTCAACTTGAAGGTTCCACTTAATTGCTTGGGCTATTTATGTACTTCAAAGAACTCAATAAGTCCCCTAGTTGTTACACTCATTGAATTGTGTAAAAACAGAGCATTGCCCAACCTGTCAAACAGGTTAGGGTGACCGACTTGTGACTGGAACATGTCACATGACACTTTCACGAGCACACCTCTGTGTTTTGTGGGGTCTCTTCACTGTACAAAGAGCATGCTCTAAAAACCTGCTCTGTATCAACAACCTCATTAAATTGTTGCACCTTTGTGGAAAAGGATGAGGATTACAACTTAGTGTACATGCCACATAGCTTCCGTTTTTAGTACATCAATAACTTAAATACCCCCACCATACCTCCTTCAACAACAATTCCAAATCTGTTCCATCTACAAGGATACTGTAAGCGATCTCCAGAGTGTAGTTTCCCGCTGGCAGGCCATTGGCGTAGTTCCCCTCAGTGATCCGCCGGTACAGTTTGCGGAAATCCGGCAGTGCGGCCGTTCGCATCCACACCAGGAAGTCTTGGTTGATGAAACCGTTGTTTGCAGGGTCTGAGGGGTCCAACTCGTAAGCCGGTCTGGACCAAAACAACGGCTTCGCCGTGCCTACACATCAATAAAAACACAATTAGTAAACATCCATCCATCCATTTTCTAGAGCAGTGATTCACAACTGGTGGGTCAGGACCCGAAAGTGGGTCGCGGCGCCAATTTGGGTGGGTTGCGGACAGGTAGTAAAATATTTATAGCATCATTCAGTCTGTTAAAACTGTGATAATTGCTCAAGTCTTCACCTTTCATTTCCTAAAGAGAAGACAAACTATTGATGTTGCACTTTCCTAAAATGAAGAGATCAGTGCCAAGATATAAAACTTTGTACATGCAGTTATGTTTAGCCTCAGTGTCTTAATAAGATGTTCTGAAATGCATTTTAAACATGTAGGCAAGATCAGTTATGTTTTAAAATATGATATGAGCTGCACTGTATTTGTTTAAACAGCACACTTGTGACTATAGCACAAGTGAGTAACATTTTCTGTTGCGTACCTAATGTGCTCCATGTGGAAACTTGGTATGCCACTGTACTATACTGAAAAAGGGTTTGGGGAAAAAAATAAATACAAAAATCAATGACAAAAAATTGGCCGATTTTTGCTGATTTGAAAACAGCTAATATCGGCCGATTACATTTGCTGGCTGATCAATCGTTCAGGCCCTACCTGTGGGTATTATTCATATTATTATTGTTGCATGCTCTGTCTGCATGTGTTTGTGTTCAAATATAAGTTGTTGTTAAAAGGTTTATAAGTACTGTAACATCTAAGCTAGTTTTGTTAGCTCATCTATGGCGTTTTGCATTGTGTGTTAGCATTAAGCTAGCAGACCTTCGTATTGCAATGTGGTTTAGTTAAATACACATCGTGCAATTCTCTTTGTACAATGTTTTTAAATCCCCAAAAAAACATTGCTTACCAAATTCACAAAATAGCGGGGGTGCGAACGATAAACCACAATTAAGCGGGGAACACAGTACTAACCATTGAATGCGTTCCTCAGGGGCGTGATACTGGGGTTTCTGAACTTGATGTTGTAATCGGTCCACCAAGCGATCCCTTTCCCATCCAAGGGCACCACTACCTGCTGGCCGTTCACATTCTGAAACAACGTGAACGTGTCTTCCGGGAACCAAAGGAAAACGTGAATGAATGAGAAATCTCTTGACACAGGAAAAAAGGAGATCAGGAGCAGAATGAACCGCACATACCATTAAACATGCTGTTTGCTACCGAGCCACACGGCACAATCGGTTGGTTGTTGCTGTCGTATCGATAGGGCTCGCATTGATCAAAGGGTTTCTTCGGAATAGGCCAGAAAAACAACAAGACTCAAATGCTTACTAAAATACTATAAAGCATGTATTGCCATTTAATTAGCTTACTCATAAACTAATGATAAAGAAGACAGGAAATCCAAGCCATTTGCCAAGAAATCGTGTGCTGACGTAATGTGAATAAACTACCTTACAGTGTTTTAGCTCACCTTGAAGTAGGTCAGGTCTCCGTAAAGCTGGTTATCATCTCTGGAGACTCCATACCTTCTGTAGTTCTGGAAGTAGTTGGACAAGCCGTAATAAAAGAACACCGGTCCCTGTCAGAGACAACAAAATAAAAAATAAAAACCTCTAGGTCAGAAGTGGGAAGGCCATTCAATAGGATTTGGACAGTTGGTATGCTAACATATAGCAAAATAGCAACCTGAGTGCAGAAAGCACTTAGGCAAGCAAACATGGATTTTACACCTTGCTGTGTTGTTGGGTACTACTGTCCTAACAGCTGTCATACTAACCTATAGCAAGATAGCAACATATACACAAAGTCTACAGACCACTGTTCAAATGTGAGGTTTTTGTTATGTAAAAAATTAGAAGAAAAAACATTACTACATTTTCCACCATTAATGGGACGTATAGAGGGGATGTAAAAATTAACAACTAAGATTAATGTAGTTGCACAAGTGTACACAACCTTTTATTACTGTGCATGTGGCTGAACCAATCACATTCAGCACACATCTACCACCGTTTAAAGTGCTTCTGATTAACGCCAAATTAACTGCAAATGTTCAAGTAGGCTTTTCCGGCCCTTTTTGTAGTCACATCTTACAGCGCAAGTCATGGTCCGCAGAGAGCTTCATCAGTCTCAGAGGGATCTCATTGTTGAACGATATTTGTCAGGAGAAGGCAATAAAAGATTTTCCAAAGCATTAATTATACTATGGAACACAGTGAAGATCGTATTAATCAAGTGGCTAATTTTGCAAAAGTACACTTGAAATCTCCCAAATACATGTGGGATAATGTGAACTAAAGTTGAACTTTTGGCCATAATTCCAAAAGGTTCAGTATGTTTGTTGCAAAGTGCAAACAGAACACTGCTCATCACCAAAAGAACACCATACCTACAGTGAGGCATGGTGGTAGCTGCATTATGCTTTGGAGATGTTGTTCTTTAATTGTTCATTGTTATTAATTATTTTTTTTTAAATCAAACCTTGCATTTGAACAGCGGGTGTGGACACTCTGTAAATCCACTGTATAATAGTCCAAGGCACCTCAAACAAGCGGTTGATGGAGAACCGTATGCTGCAAACACAGTCCCTCAAGTCAGCGTTCGAGCACCTAAAGCACGGCGAGTCCTGCTCTATGCCCGTGTAGTCAAGCTGTGAAAGAGAAAACAACAAAGGGCTAACATTTAAATATGAATGAACTACGGGTACCACATTACTCACACCACACCTTTGTAAGGTCAGGAGTGCGGGGATACTTTCCAAGCTTCTGATGCTAAAATAAACACTGGAGCAGTCATTTAATGGAATGATAACATAGAGCGACGTAGGCGCCCAATAAAGATTTCACATCATACCATGTTGTCGAGTATAATTTCAAATCAGAATTGATCACATGCAATCATGGTAACAGTTGGTAAACTGAGTACACAAAGTGCATAGGCAGAAAGATAAGGATGTTACATCTTGCCTTGTATAAGGGTACAATTTTAAATGACAATTTATCAAATGCTAACATGATAACTGATGCTATGCTAACATAACGGAAGAAAAACAGCAACCTGAGTAAAGAAAACAATAAGGCAGACAGATAAAGACTCCCAGATCAGTGATTTTCAACTGGTGGGTCCGGACCCAAAAGTGGGTCGTGGACCCATTTTGGGTGGGTCACACACAGCTAGTTATATAATAATAATAATAAATTTAAAAAAATACATGTATTCCTATTCAGATTTTTTCAGTGCAATACAGAGGCATACTAAATTCCCACACAAAACATAGTAAGAAAGTGACAGGAAATGTTATTTCCTTGTTCTTTAGGTGGACACAAATGGCCTACATACTAGAGCACAGATTGTTAAAATTCAGCCTCTTACCTCCAGTACTTGGATGCTGCGTGAGGTGATGAAGAGGGCAACGCCAATGCCGATGAAGGCCAGACCGATGAGCACAAACCCGGGGATGACGATCCCAGCAGAGAGCATGGGCTGCCAGGCTGGGAGCCTCTGCTGGGTGAAGGCAGTGTTGTCAGGCCGGTTGACCGACTCATTCTCGCCCTTTACCATTTTTTTCTTGGCACTGTGGAGCAAAGTAATGGTCGGATTTTCGTGTATATCTTACCCCAAGTGTGTTCATATGTTGCCTAAATTCATCAAACCATCTTTTAATTCTGATATGTATTGTTTTCGTCACTTTAAAAGTGTTTTACTAGACTGAGGAACAGCAACACAACACCGTCTACTTCCTGTAACGCAACTCACCAAACAATAGGTAGCCGGACCCCACGTAAATTCGACCACACAGAGACGCAACCGCTCAGGGGAAATTATATCATAATAATCGAACATCTACATATTAAGAATTTTAGCGGTTACTTAATAAAAATAGCGACACAAAAACAAGAATTCATCTTTACCTGTCTTCTTCCTCGTTTTCGCCCTTTTCTTCAGCCCCGCCTATTGTTTTATGACGTCGGACATGCAGCCAGGTGTCCGCACGGCAGACCCGAGATCAGTTCCATTAAATTGCAAACGTTTCCGGATTTGCTTTTGACTGATAGATATTTTAGCCAATCAAATGAATGTGACGTTATGGCTAAGCCTTGGAGCCGCCAATCAGCATTGAGTTATTTCACAACAGCATTTGGGTCGCAGCACTGTGCAGTCTTTGTGTTGACATCTGCGGGGGATTGCGAGGTAATATTCATATTTAGAATAATTAAAGCGTATATTTATTTGTCAAATAAATACCAAGGTGTCGTTGACGATATGCCTAACAAGTACCACCACATTATCGACCGATAGTTTTTTAAAAATGTATTTCTACAAGTCGCACCTGTCGTTATGTGAATCATGCTAGCCGGGGCTCATTGTTAGCAGCTAATGTAGCCTGCTAATATTTCCCAAAGGTGAGTGTCTTACTTATATGATCTTTAAGTAACAAAATGAACGCTTGAAGTCCACTTGGTTTTACTAAGAAGTGATATGATCATGAATTAAATGTTAAGATGCAATCGAAGGTCAATATGAGCAAATTATATCGTCTGGTTCGCAAACTAGCTTAATTGTTCCTAATGGACGGTGACATTGTTGCGATCGTTTCAATTAAAAGAATAAAACAAAATACAATGACTTCTAATTCGTTTGGTTATGCAGTTTAGCCTAGTTCTGAATGTTTTGTTAACGGCCACATTTGTACGTAACACTGTTATTCTGGTTCTGTCTTCATCTCTTAGTGTTTGAATGGATATAACCAGGTGCACGGAGAAATGGGTAAAACAAGACAAGGTTATTGTACCATAGAGCATCCATTTGTATTCATAAAACCATGACATCCACGCACGATTAACGCTACTTAATCCATCCAGACTTTTTTTTTTGACGTGTTCAGGGGCACCGTTTGCTGGTTATTAGCCTGTTGTAACACAACAATTAAGTGACTCTGAAAAGTCTCCTTTTAACTACACAATATGCATCCTTTCACAAGCCTGAATATAACGCGGGCACTGGTGTGTTTATTTTGATTTCAGCAGTCACCATCTTCATTGTTTTAATTTTACAGTACAGTGAACCCTCACCAAGGCGAACAGCAAAAATGAGCAAGTAATGGACGACCCCCTCAATTTTACAGTTTAAACCCGAAATATAGAACAATTGTACGTTCTTCTGGTTGGCAAAATCCAGTTTTCTCAGATGGCACCTCTACAGTAGTAAAAAAAAAAAAAAATGGAGGATGGTACGACAAGTCTGATTCTCTCCTGCCATAGTTTGAATGTGGGAAGTGTCTGTCGAAAAAGGAAGTATGTGAGGTTAACTGCTTGGGAGACCTATCGGCACCTCTAATTTACATTTCAGAGGTGGTAGAAATTCAGACATAGTTAACATGATTATTGAGGGACATGCGTTAACCTTGGTCATGATGGAAGCCCTACCAATTGGTTCTTTTGGTGACTGATGCTGTTTGACTTCCAATCTGTTAAGCTGCTATGGTAGATATGGTCTATATATGGTTTCCAGTGTGTCCCTTGAGAAGTAGGCAGAACTCCGCCATCAAACTCTCTTGCTATCTTCTTTGTGCAATTATTTATGACGGCCACTCGAATTATTCTTCTCAGCCACAGGTACCACTGGATTCATTTAGATTTAAATAAAATAAAATAAAACAAAATCAAAAAATAACTTTCACCTTTTGGGGTCAGACAATGTAACCCCAAACAAGTTTTTGTTCAGGTCGGTGGTAGTCACTTATGTTCTGCTAGCCAGAAGTATCCTGGTGCATATTGTTAACACGCATTATGATTTTAATTATGATTCTAAAACACTTTGATATTAATCATTTCAAATTCATCCCACAGCAAAAAAATATTGAAAAATAAATGGCTTACAGATGATTTGTTATCGAAACTATGCGCCGGAAGCTTGAGGACGCTGACGTGTATGTTGCCGCGTTTTTGTTTTAGCTATTTTATTACTTTTTCGACTCTGTGATACGTCAATACTCTCATTTTTTTAAATACATTAATCACACATGGCTCTTTATCTTTATTCTGGTTGTTGAGCAGCGATCTGTTACCAGGTGATCAGCTATTAAGTTCCACCACTGTCAATAGTGATGTGGACCTTTCTCAGCATCATCTTGAGAAGTTTACAACGCTGATTTCTCCGGTATCAACCCCACAAGGAGCCTCGCCTGCCTTTGGAACCTTGACTGAAATCTCCCTTCGCGCTGCTGTTCACTGTCAAGCCGGCCGACAGTCAGCTGGTGGCCAATGTTAGCTAGAACAGCCTTAGAAGGAGTCGGCCATTTGGGTGGCATCTTAGGGCATGACAGAAAGCAGAAAAATATGCGATAGACACGAGTAGGTGAATTTCTCTGTGAATAGTTGTTAGTTAGGTAACTTTAAAATGAAATTGCAAATCGGCGGGGTTTCACTGTACAACAATTTTTATGCATTTTTAACATTGCAAATTGAGCCTTTAATTCGTCAGTTTATCCCCCCACCACAGGAGAGGCCTCCAACATCCTCCATCATGTTGTCAAGTAAGAAATCAGACGCCGGGTCCTCGTCGTCCTCCTCGTCATCTTCGGCAGGTGCAGCGGGAGGCGACAGGGTCCAGAGCTCTGATGCCCAGACGGCTGCTTCAGTCACAGCCGGGGGACCTGCGGACGTAAAGAAGAAGGAGAGGTCATCCCCAAGTGGTGAGTCGGGAGGAGCCCCTCTGCCTCACCAAGGGGGAGGAGGCCCTGGCGCGCTGGACCCGGACTCGGCTGAAGTCCGCAGGACGAGTCGACGCAAGCGACAAAAGGTAAACATTTTAGAATTTTAGCGGGAGGCGTGCTGCTGGCGGTGTTGTGAAAATGGCTGTGGCCGTGTTGTAGAAATGCAGGTTTTAATGATGCTTTTATTGTGCCTACTGTTGCAGGTGGAGTACCGCGAGATGGACGAGAGCCTGGCCAATCTGTCTGAGGACGAATATTACTCTGAGGAGGAGCGGAACGCCAAGGCGGAGAAGGAACGGAAGCAGGTCATCCCGCCACCAGCCCCTCCGCCAGAAGAGGAGAATGACAGTGAACCCGAGGAACCATCTGGTGAGTCTGTTCTCCGTTTTAAAGAACTGCCATTCGCCTGTGGAAATAATGTGAATTGAAATAGTATCTTTTTACTGTACAGGCAATTATTATTAATTGTTTCAACATTCTTGACTGTCATACAAATGCAAAAGCAAGTAAATGACTGTATAATGAAATAAATAAAATGTATAAAATATTCTACATTGGAGCAACCCTGCCACGTAATGGAGATGGACAGGCCCGTAAAAACAACCAAACACCCAAGTTTTGCCATTGTGCTTTAGTTATTTTTGTAATGATAAGCATTAACAGACTATGTCTATAATCAGGTGTGGAAGGCGCTGCTTTTCAGAGTCGCCTCCCCCACGACCGCATGACATCCCAGGAGGCCGCCTGCTTCCCCGACATCATCAGCGGCCCGCAGCAGACTCAGAAGGTCTTCCTCTACATCCGCAACCGTACAGTAAGTCTACCCATACCCGCGTGACCTCCTCTTCAAAAAGCCTCTCATTTAGACTTTCATATTTCCATCCGTGTTTAACCCCTTACTAGCTCCAACTCTGGCTGGACAACCCAAAGATCCAGCTGACTTTTGAGACCACCGCACAGCAGCTTGAAGCTCCGTACAATAGTGAGGCAAATATTAGTAATGCAACTATAATAGTTTTCAGTTGTGATTTAACATTCTTTGTTCCGTCTCAGGTGACGCTGTGCTGGTCCACAGGATACACAGCTACCTCGAAAGGCACGGGCTTATCAACTTTGGCATTTACAAGAGGGTCAAGCCTTTACCAAGTGAGTTGACTTGTGGGATAAAAATAACAAACCCCCCAAAAGAAGTCTTGTCCGGCAAGTGCATTTACCTTTTTACACCATCAAATTAATTATCAGCTGTGTAGTCCACTTAAATAAATAAACAATTCCCTTTCGATAAATGCCGAAGTTTAAAAAGTTACTGCTGTATGCATCATAAAGCTATTAAACAATTCAGCAATGATGTAACATTATATTGCTGTGAAAATGAAAACCACCTACGTGCAGCACGATGGACGACTGGTCCGCACATCCGCCTCGCAGTTCAGCTGCTGTAGATTTTAATCCGGCCTTTGGCCTTCCTGTTTTTGCATTTTCTCTCCATGCCTGTGTGGGGTTCCTCCCCCATTCCAAAAACAATGAATGAAGAATGAATTGTTGACTTGCCTCGTTGCAGCCAAGAAGACTGGAAAGGTGATAGTGATCGGTGGAGGGGTGTCCGGCCTGGCCGCAGCCCGCCAGCTGCAGAGCTTTGGGATGGATGTCACTGTATTAGAAGCCAGGGTGTGTATGCTACACAATTACCTTTTGGTTCTTCAGTTTGACATGTTGAGTCTGACTGTTCTTGTATCTTTTTCGTAGGACCGCGTTGGAGGCAGGGTGGCCACATTTAGAAAGGGCAACTATGTTGCAGATCTAGGCGCCATGGTTGTGACAGGCCTGGGTATATATGACTCAACCATTTTCATGTTTTCTGTCAACCTGTAGAGGGAGCTGCTGTCTATAAATATGGCATCTATCGTGTGTGCATGCTTGTTCAGGAGGGAATCCCATGGCGGTGGTCAGTAAGCAGGTTAACATGGAGCTGGCCAAGATCAAACAGAAGTGTCCGTTGTATGAAGCCAATGGTCAGGCTGTGAGTATGACCAGCTTACAAGTGAGAAATGGCTTGCTAAACTTCACAAGTTTGCCAAGTTGTAGATATGTGCATGCAATTTACGTTATAGCATATTGTATTTTCCTCACATAGTGGCAGAAATAGTGCCAGGTGTCAATTGGAGTGGACTTGTTTAAATACATTAAAAAAAAAAATCAGAATTTTTAACTTTAATTTACTTTTTTGTTTTGATTAAATGAATGTTATTTCATTTAATTTTTATATTTTGTTTTGTACACCACACAGAGAAACAGATTTTGTAGCAATATTCCCCCCCCCCCCCCCCCCCCACAAATATTAAACGTTATGTATTTATAATGTATACTTGCACTCAAATTCAGACCATTGTAAACTACTTTTAATTCAAAAATGTACAAACTTTCAATAGATGCCCTTTAAAATAATAATAATAATGACCACAGTTGTCTTGTGCTATTGGAGCGAATTACTGTGAGTTTGTAAATAAATATCTTATTGGAGGTTGAATAATTTTGAGTAAAACTGCAGATAAAGTATATTGTTATTTTTTATTGTATGTATTGTATCATAGCCTTGAGCAAATTTAGCTTTGGATTGCTCTTTCTTGTTAAATTCCACTGTAGCCGTACAGATGCCATGTCTGCTCTGCAGGCACTTGTGGTTGTGTTGTGGTAAAGACGACATCATGACCTGTCATCCGGTTTCCTGAGGAGGTGTAAGTTTGAGGTGTAACATTGATTTGTTCTAGTTTAGGAGGTGATTAAGGCACAAAATGTCTATTTGAGCAGAGGGCCACTCTTTGAGTAAAAACTGCTAACCGCAGCAATTGACCAGATGCATTAAATATTTATAGTCAATGAGTATTCTTTTGATGTGTTCGGCATTTAGTCCTCAGGCAGTTGTCTGGCTATTCCTAAACCACATCAACACAATGGAGCATGGGTTTATTAAACCTCCAAGCAACTGCTCCTGAGTACAAAACAGACGTGGCCTAATGTCATTTAGTCTTCTCTGAGACTAAAGAGGGTAAAGAGGTAAAGAGGGTGTTTAGGTTGGAGGCTCTTAAGGCATCACAAATGAAATGTACGCTTTTCTTTTGTTGACTGAATATGTTCTCTCTCCTCCCCACCCCCCTTCCTTCTTTTGTTTCGCCAACCACTGAACAACTAAAGGGTGAACGGTGCACTAGTGTATGTATTGGTCTCCTTTCATCATCCATTCTTTCTTTTATGTACTGAATATCGTCGTGGAAGCAACGCCATTTTCCTTCTTACTTTGCCGGCTTCTCCTGTTTGCAATAGAATAAGCAATACATTTTCCCCGCAATAGGGGAATTCCAGTTTTACTGGAGAAAATGCAATATACAAGAATAATATGAAAGAATCCAAAATATCTGTATACATTTACAGTACGATGTTATAAAACTGACTAGAATGAGCAGCAACAGTGTAACCATTGCAAACTTTACATGAACAATACGAAATATGAAGATGTGAACGGCAAACTATTTTAACTTGGTACTATGTTTAGAAAAGTGAATGTGAACAGCAGCAAGAATAGTCAGCAGCAATGTTGTATACAACACCAACAACAAAAAAGTGTACCTGAATTCCAGACTTTTTTTTTTTGAAGAATTGTTCACTATGTGCCAAACTGCTGCTCGATGTTATGAAGTTAGCGGCCACTAGCGCTCGTACCTCAAATTTTTGCTCTCATCTAAAGGCAAAAAATAGGGTGAAAAGTTAGGTTACTTGTAAGTAGAGGTACCACTGTACTATACTGTGTAATAGACAACGATGTTTGATATTAAATCGACCTTTTGTCATTGTTTTTCTTTTCTTTTTTTTTCTCCCAAGAGAAAAATTTAACTTGGACAATAGTTAGACTTGTAAGCTGTTCATATTCAAATAATTTCCATTCAGTGATGTCAAAGCTCAATAAATGTGTAGTTTGTGTTTATGACTTCGATCAGCATAATTTTATTGAACTATAGTGGCTCTGCCCCTGCACGGCGTGTATGTTAACAGGGAACTGCATGTTCAATTTATATAGCAATCAATGAATTGTAAATGTCCATCCCTCTTTAGAAACTGTGTCTGTCAAATTTAAAAATTACAAATGATGGTGATGATGGCCTGGTGTGTTTGTAAAACTAATCCTTTTTGTTTTTTGCGTGTTCAGGTGCCCAAAGAAAAAGATGAGATGGTGGAGCAGGAGTTCAACAGACTGCTGGAGGCCACCTCCTTCCTCAGCCACCAGCTGGACTTTAACTTCCTCAACAACAAGCCTGTCTCCTTGGGACAGGCCCTGGAGGTGGTCATACAGTGAGTACAGTGCTAATATATCATATTCTATCCAGACTGAGGTTCTGTTCACAAAAATGCCACGGGAACATTATTAATCATGCCTTAACAGGAATGATTAATAATGATACTTTCAATCAAGTTTGGTTAAGAAAAAATGCCAAGTAGCACCATTAATGACAAAACAGCAAGTAGATCAGAGCAGCTTGTTTTGATTCAAGATTTATATTTAAAAGTCTGCAGCCTTTCTTCAAACGCTGCTTTGTCAACATGTTCAATAGCTACATCTCTTTACAATAGTAACGCTATACTCTATATAATGTGAGCATACGTGCCTCCATACTCATGTTTGTATTTGCATTGGGCAAAGGGTTACATAATTACAAGCTGATGGAAAACGGGAAATGTTCCACTGTATTTTTTTGTTCCCAGCTGAAGAAATTAGGTGGGATGGTTGTGTTTAAAATGGTTTTAGTGACTTTGAGGTTTAAGTCGTGTTGTCTTTGTTGCGACTTCACACAAATTCGACATACCAGCTCGTCAGTGTTAGTGGGATGCCCGCGTTCATCTGGCTTGAATCCAAAATGTTCCCACATTGTCGCGGTGGCGTTAGGCTTTGAAACTAATTCCATTTATGCTGCTCAACTTTCTGTAACTGCAAGTACTGGTTCGCCCTCAAAAAACTTGGCTTCGTGTACCCGAGCACCTTCATTTTAACCGCAGGCGCACACACACACACACACACACACACGCAGGGCCAATCCGACAGAGGTTCCCCGCTCTTCACTATCTCTGATTGGTTTAGAGACCACGATGAAACCCATTGTGTGTCTGCTTTCAAGTCGCAGAAATGTTCTTTTCTTCCACAAATGACTGGGCACCTGTATGCACCCTCTTTTTTCATTTTTATTTTTTGGGTTGCATTATTCAGAAATGAGGGCACATAGGACTCTAGAGTGAGACTCTGTAATTTAGTCGAACTCTAGTCGCGCTCTAGAGTCCTGTCTCATCTCAAAAAAATTCAGACGGATTTCCAGCAGCACGCCAGATTACGAACCCATGCATCCCAAGATGCAGATTGATCGTACTTTTTGCATCCCTGCTAATATTTGTGCATCTCAGCCGCGAGATGCACATCAAACGAGATCCCTGCACAAGTGCATTTCAATAAATTAGTATATTAGAAATATACCAGTAGTTTGAATCAAAAACTGAAACTCAGAGTGAAATATTTCATGATTTTAGTTTTTATAGTTTTAATGATAATGAGTTACAGTCAACAAAATTCCAAATCCACAATCTCAAGAAATCGGATTATTACATAACAAATTGATAAAGAAATTACATAGACATTGTCCTTTTGAAAAAATATTTTCCATGTGTTTAATGAATCAGTGTGAGTTCCACCTTTTGAGTTGAACTGAAATAAGCAATATAATATTGTCATCTACTGAAATCTGCCTGTTTTGCTATGTCTGTATGTGTAGGTTGCAGGAGAAGCACGTAAAGGATGAGCAGATAGAACACTGGAACAAGATTGTGAAGACACAAGAAGAGCTCCGAGATCTCCTCAACAAGGTGAGCAACTTCTCAAACCCAAACGATTCTTTATTGGGAATTAAAATGTGACGCTTACCGTCGTCTTTTATCGTATTAGATGGTGTCCACCAAGGAGCGCGTGAAGGAGCTCCATCAGCAGTTCAAAGAGGCCAGCGACGTCAAACCGCCCAGGGACATCACCGCCGAGTTCCTGGTGAAGAGCAAGCACAGAGACTTGACATCACTTTGCAAAGTGAGCACACAAAACACAACATAATGACGTACACTACTCATACAAAGCTAGGGATATTGGGCTTTCAGGTGACATTTCATGATAAACTTCAAATGCACTGTAACATTTACAGGTGAACTTCATTTGACTTACTCAAAACTTTTGAATGCACATGTCCAACTGAACTTGTCGCTCAACGTGTGGTTGTAATACATTTCCTGGTCCACTTTTGGCTCGAGTGCCGTTGGTTGCTGAGCCCCGAGCAAGAGTATTGGGACAACACAACATGTTAACAGTTGTTTGAGCAGCTTCCGCTCTTCTGGCAAGACTTTGGGGTGTGTCTGTTGGAGCGCGGCGACGCCAATGGATTCCTTGGCGACATTTGAACTCAGACGTCTCGGCCGAGGCTTCAATTACAATGTTCCGGCCAAAGAACGAGCACTCACGGTATAGAAGCGAACTGTTTCCAAGCGAACATTGCGGCTTTACATTACATACCGCCTGTCTGCGTCGGACACGTCCGCTGCTACTTTGAGGCACAATTAGATTTCCTAAAGATTATAATTGGTAGCAAGGGATATTTTATGGATGGCCTGTCCTGGAATCTTTTAATGCAGAACTATCTAACTAAACCAGACAGGCTATGTTTAAGTGGTTTAATGCTTCGACGGGATGTATTATTAGCACCAGCGCTTGCAGTTTGATTTTGGGTGGGGGTGCAAAGATAAATCACCTCTGTGTGTATTTTAAAAGGAAGTTTTTTAGCGTCTTCATACACAGCTGGTGCCTGTGAAGGATTCGTCTTTTGCCACACGAACCACTTCAAGGCCTCGCTGTGTCTTTACATGCACACACACACACACACGCACGAGTAGGCCATGTGTGCGGAATATACACTAACTGGCAAAATTGGCAAACGTCGAAACATTCTTCAACACCGAATGAACACGTCCGTTTCAAAGCGCTTCTTGACTGGTGTCCTTTTGACATTGAGTTGTTTTAATCACTATGTCATCTCATGGGAATCTTTTTGGGAGATATATATGTGACAACCTATCCACAAGTGTAACCTAAGCAGTTAAGTATACATCCAACCCTCAATTTTCTCTAGCAGTGGTCCTCATTAAGGCCTGTGTGTGAGCTGGAGTCGAAATTCACAAATTGGCTTTTTCTTTTTTTTTCTTTCTTTTTTTTCTCTTTTTTTTCTTCTGTGTAACCGATTGTAGGTTCTCCGCATATTTTTTTGCTCCTTCTGTGACGGCCTAACATGGCGCCAAAGCCCTGGCTAATAGGAGAGTAGTAATTGGTGTCACGGAAGTATGCTGAAGTGATGCATCTCGATTGAGAGAAAACTCTTTGTATGTCAGGGAGGAACTATAGTTAGCCTGGGTTGTTAGCGGAAGTCACGAGTCCACAGCGTGCTTGTTTTTGCTTTGCTGAGTGGCGATTAAAAAGCTCAAGCTAACAAGTGGTAATGTTATGGGTTGGGAAGATGACGTCCATGCGCACTTCCGGTGCATCCTTTTCCCGATTTTAATTTTTTAATTTTTATTTATTTTATTTTTTTAAGGGTAATGTTGTAAGATGAATTTTAAATTATATTAAAGTGCTTTGGGATCTTAGTCTGTGCTACATTTATAGTTTACTATAACTATAAATTGGCTGTTTTTATCTCTGTGAAGCACTTCGGGTTACATTTTTGTTGATTTATGAAAAGTGCTATATAAATACAATTTGATGGATTGATTCCCCATGAATAGTGGGGCTTTACTGTCTAATATAATAATAAATGTCATTTTGGTTTATGCAGGAGTACGACGAGTTGCAGGAACAGCAGGGGAAGCTGGAAGAGAAGCTCCAGGAGCTAGAGGCCAACCCACCCAGGTATGCCAAATGGGTATTTGTCTCTGTTTTTGCTGTTTGGTTCATGTTCCATTTGCACACAAGGAGCGTGTAACCCAAACATACTAGTAACAACATGTATTCCCCCGCAAATACCACATTCAGCTTTACAGTTGCCATGTCTGCTCCCTAGAAAGAAGCAACGGATTGAGAACAAATGGTGCAGCAACATATGAAGACAGACAATATAACAGACCTCGGTCATATATTTATCCTCTGCGAAGAATGACTAATAATAGTGCCGTACTGCTGAGCTGAGGGGGGTTAGACTGGAGGTGCAACGATTAATCGACAACTAATCGATTATCAAATTAATCGAAAACTTGCCAGCATCATCTCCTTTTTCCTCTTGTGTCTGCAGTGACGTCTACTTGTCCTCCAGAGACCGCCAGATACTGGACTGGCACTTTGCTAACCTGGAGTTTGCCAACGCCACGCCCCTCTCCACCCTTTCTCTTAAACACTGGGATCAGGTACATCTTTATTTTCATGTGTCGTACGCCGTCGTACTTCCGGGCTCAGGCGGGACTTCGTCCACAGGACGACGACTTTGAGTTCACCGGTAGCCACCTGACCGTGAGGAACGGCTACTCGTGCGTGCCCGTGGCGCTAGCGGAAGGCCTGGACATCAAACTCAACACAGCCGTGCGGCAGGTTCGGTACACGGCCTCTGGTGAGTCTCTTCCATCCGAATTGCAATTGCAGAAGATGCAGAGCGCGTTGACGTGCTTTTTTTTTTCTCCCCCCCCCCTTCTCTCTCCAGGCTGCGAGGTAATCGCCGTCAACACCCGCTCGGCGACGCAGACGTTCATCTACAAGTGTGACGCGGTGCTGTGCACGCTGCCGCTCGGCGTGCTCAAGCAGCAGCCGTCCGCCGTGCAGTTTGTGCCGCCGCTGCCCGAGTGGAAGACGTCCGCCATACAGAGGATGGGATTCGGAAATCTCAACAAGGTGCGTAGCGTGCGGGAGAGTTAAGTGTATGAGCAAAGGTGTAGTGGGTGCACCAGCTAGAGTGTGCAGTGGACCCTTGCATACCCGCGGTTGGGCAGGTGCACATTCACCTTTTTGCAGATTAAAAAAAATAATAATAATAATAATAATAGCCCCCATCCCCACATTGATAATACAATTTGTCAATTGAACAAAATAGACAAATGAATCCACCCCACCCTCCCCTTGTTGGCACACTTCCAAGCCAAATAAAAGAAGGAGCAATGAGACACAAAGCTTAAATCGTTTTTCAAAATGTAATCCGTGTGTTCTGTCGCCCCCGAGGTATTACAGTATTACAAAAAAAAAATGTCGCTTCGATACGACATAAGCACAGATCGAAGTTCTGGTCAAGTGGATAAAGGTTCTCACAAACCACATCGCAGGATTACTAGCAAGTTTACTTACATATATGTTAAAAGAAATGAGAAGGGAGAATCATAATAGCAGATAAGTAAGGACGAGAGGAGTGGTTGGTCGCACAAACGCTGCATTCGCGTTGTTTGCTGCAGTGTCTTTGTCGTGTTGACCTTGATGTTGAACGTCCACGCAGACGTAACGCAGCAATCTGCCATCAGGAAAGAACTCATTGTCAACATGATGCCATTATTATTACGCTTATATGTTTACCCTGAATTGTTGACGTGAGAGTGAGTGTGTGTGGTGGACATGCGCCTCCTGCTTGTTCTGCCGCAGCGCGTTATTATGCAACGTGCTGCAAAGCCCGCTGACGTCAGCAGAGGGCGCTCACTCAAGCGTTCACGGCCAGCGGCTGCGGAGTCCCGCCTGAACCCGCCGTGCTTTTCCTAATCGCCACTTAACCGTTCCCTCGGTCTTTTGTCAGGTGGTGTTGTGTTTCGACCGCGTGTTCTGGGACCCCAGCGTCAACTTGTTCGGCCACGTGGGCTCCACCACGGCGAGTCGGGGCGAGCTCTTCCTCTTCTGGAACCTGTACAAAGGTGACTCCTCATCAGGAGCGGATTTAATGCCAGTAAATCACTGACAAGGCTCCCCGTTGCTTGTTATTTGCCGTGACAAACAATTTGAGTCAAATTTGCAAGGGGGTCAGTACCGCGTGATACTGACGTCAACTTGGCAAAATGCAACACTAATGATTTTTGTATGTGTTTTACTTTTCCTACAACAACAAAAACATGTTTTCCAATCCAAATTACATTTGGATTTTGTTACTCTTTCCACCAAAAATGGCAAGGGAGAAAAATCTGTTTCAAAATATATATTTTCTAAACAATTTTGTTTCAGTTTTCAAAAACACGCCCAAAGTTTAAATGTAAAAAATAAGTAAATGTTGGATTACAATTTATCTATAATTTTTTAAAATTATATTTTTCTTATATTCTGTTAATTTATATGATTGACAATAATTTAGTTGCCCATGTATAGCTCACTGTTAATCTTACTGGGGTGCCTAATACTAAATGTTTGCCCATGTGACTCGGCCCATCATCAGCTCCCATCCTGCTGGCTCTGATGGCGGGCGAGGCGGCCGGCATCATGGAGAACATCAGCGACGACGTCATCGTGGGACGCTGCCTCGCCATCCTCAAGGGGATTTTCGGGAGCAGCGCCGTGCCTCAGGTAGAACCAGCTCGCTCTCTTAACGTCAACCCAGAAGTTCCCGCGTCTGGAATGTAACTCTGCCTGTCGCTGTGGCAGCCTAAGGAGACCGTGGTGACGCGTTGGCGCGCCGACCCGTGGGCGCGGGGCTCCTACTCGTACGTGGCGGCCGGCTCTTCGGGCAACGACTACGACCTGATGGCTCAGCCCATCACGCCGGGCCCCGCCATCCCGGGAGCCTCGCAGGTCAGCACGCACTTACATACACCAAAATTCCAGTCGAGCGGTGCCTTGACTTGTGTGCGAAGTTCACATTTTCTTTTTGGGTAGATAAAGTAATGCTGCATTGCCATTTGAAAATGGAAAGACCAAATGATACGCATGGCTTGTAGCTCTTTCAAGTTCTCATTCCGTGTTTTTTTTTTTTTTTACTTTCTTGTTCCAGCCCGTTCCCCGGCTCTTCTTCGCGGGCGAGCACACCATCCGGAACTACCCGGCCACGGTCCACGGCGCCCTCCTCAGCGGCCTCCGCGAGGCCGGGCGCATCGCCGACCAGTTCCTGGGCGCCATGTACACGCTCCCTAGGCAGGCCACGCCCACCGCCACCAGCAACCCGCCTCAGGCTCAGCCCACCGCCACCACAGTCTGAAATCTTCCTCCTCCGATTCCAAAGACCTTTTTTTTTTCCCCCTCCTCCCCGGATGTGAGCCGGTTGTCGACATTCCAATTGAAAATCGCCCTCGCTGATGAGATGAGACTTTGGAGGGGTTGTCTTTATTCTTGAAGCACAGACTCACTTCATCTGTTTATACATGTGATCCCGCCAAAATTAAGTCTTCACACTAAAAATGCCAATCAGGTGGAACTGGACGCTTCCTCAGTTAGGTTGCAGTGTAGTAAAGTTTGTATGAAAAAGGTATATTGAAAAAAACGTCCTGGGCATTGACATTATTGCATCATGTTCGCCATTACTTTTGTTTATTTGTTTTCTAATTAAAAGAAAAATGAAACTACATCTTAAAATCATCATTGTGTATAATGGCTACTAGAAAATCTCAGTTTGCTACAGTGGGTGTAAAAAGTCTACACACCCCTGTTCAAACGCCTGAGTTTTGGGTAAGTAAAAATAAACAGAATTAACCAATTACAGTCAAAGTGGAGTTAAATTGGAGTGCGCATACAACTGCCATCATTCAAAGTGCTTCTGATTGACTCCAAATAAATTTCAGCTCTTCTAATATGATGTTTTAGGTTTTAAAATGGTGCATTATGAACTATTATTTTTTTTTTTTATATACATCTATATATACATATCAGAAGAAGAATACTCTTTATTTGCCAAGTCAAAAAAACACAAGGAATTTGTCTCCGGTAGTTGGAGCCGCTCTAGTATGACAATAGACAGCCATTTTGAGACATAAAAACACACTAAAGAGAGTCACTTAGCCTCGAGCAATTGAATGGCAAGATGGAAGAAGCTGTTGGAATGTGCTGGTTTGGTTTATTTTCTTCATTTAAAATTGATGTACGAATGAAAGATATTAAGTGCAACTTTTACATATATTTTTTTTAATCTACTATTGACTTTTTCAACTTTAGCTTAAAGCCCCTAAATACTTTTACTAGAAAATACACAAAAAAATGTAACTTAAAATATTGACTTTAAACATGCTTTAAATAATGTATTTTTAAATAAACCTTTTTTTCGACATGTTTGGAGGTTACAGTGCACATTAAACTAGTAGCTGTGAGACATAACAATATGTGCTCACGTAGCACAGAAAGGCAAACTAGGTTACTGTCGTAGTTGTTTTTCAACTTTTATATTTATGGCCCACACATTTTTCATACAAATATTTCCAGTGATTACGACTTTATGACTGTATGTTAGTGATAGATAACTGGGTGTCGCGGCTTACATACAAGTACAGGTTGAAGACACCTACTAACAGAAGGAACAGGAAGGTGTTTACCGAGCAAGCCGTAGTGTCACCTCATTGCATTTTGAAAGCCAAAGAAAAAGCAACGAACAACTGGAGTTGATCCTTCAGTCTCACAAGATTTGATTTGAAGACATATTTCAAATCAATCAGCAAAGTTAAGTCGTAACTGACTTATTTATTTATTTTAAAGTAAAAATTATTTGTATAGATTATTATTATTTTTTTAAATACCAATCTGGAGCTGTAATTAAAGAAATAAACTAGCTTGTTCACCATTCAGTATATTTGTTTAATATTACAATAAGCAAACTGTTCAGCCCACATACGATGTTATTTATTTGAATGAAGCAAATTTTACAACACTTGCACCATTTAGTCTGCAATGGGTTTTATTTGTCGGTTTAATAGAAGTGTTTTTTAAAATGTACATCTTTTTCACATTTGGTAATCCTTCCATCGACCTGTTTTGATCACAATTAAATGAGCTTTGAATACAATTTAAAAAAAAAAAAAAAAAAAAAAAAAGACTCCCCAAAATGATTGAATATACCGCATCTTCATTTAAACTAGTGGATGACTGCTAATGTACACAGCGTGTAATCTACTGTACTTATCAGGGGTTTATCATAAAAAGACTAAATGAGCAACCAGTAGGGGAATAAAAAGAACACCTGCATTGGACTAAAGTGAACCGCTGACTTTCAGCATTCCACAACCAAAAACCTGCCAGCCAAAGCGAAAAGAAAAAGGCATTAAAAAGCACAGATTTGCTCGGAGTCAGCGTGTTACAAATGGGTTGCTTTTTATTTTTTATTAGAATACATATGGTCTGCTGTACAGTTGGCAGCTTACCTACATGCCACAGGAAAGTTAAAACATGCACAATGGATTAATTCTAAAAGGTGGGAGGGGGGGAAAAAAAAAAAAAAAATCATAAGCAGCCTTGTCCTTTCCACACTTTGGCGGCTCATACAAACTCATAAAAGCCTTTTTATTGTGATTACATGTTTATGTCTGCACATGATGTGAATTTACACAAATAATGAAAATGTCACAAAACCTCTGCCCCTCCGTTTGATTGATGGTACGGTTCTAAAATTCTCATTTGTGTGCACGCTTCTTTCTTTGGCAGAACAAACAGCAGAAGACGCACAAACCCTGAATATAACGGCCTAAATGGATGGACACCCCCCCGCCCCCAGACTGTGAAAAATGTACTTAAACAAAACACACACAAAAACTCACCAGGAGTGTATCATAACACAACAAAAAATATATATATATCGTTCTTAAAACCAAGATGGACAAATATATATTCCATTAATAAGGCCCACTTTACAAAATTACAAATTTTTTTTTAAATTTCTTTTTTTTTACCTTAAATAAAATCTATCAGCTTCCAAAATAAGACATCTATTTTTTTCTTCTGTCAAAGAAATAAAATGGAGATCCATCTGGACTACAAACATGACGGAATGATTTTGGCACAGGCGAAGATGGAGGGGGCCCACAACTCATTCCCCATAGGACTCCTCTGGTGGGTCAATGTGGCGTCGTGAAAGCAAAAAAGGAACACAAAGCAGGTTTTGACCAGCAAAAAAAAAAGGGGGTGGGGGGGGCGTATGGTGGTCACGGGGGGGGGGGATAATCCATTGCAGATTTTAAAGTTAAGTGCTGGTTAAGTGCAGATTACTCTACCCAGTAACACCATGACCCGTCTCACAATGGAGGCCGTAGAGGACAACAGGGAGCGTGTAAAAGCCAGTACATTTGAAGTCGACTTTGAAATAAAAAACCTTTGTACATTTGCCAGAAGAGGATTTCTGGGCGAAGCTAAATTACGCACAAACGCTGCGATTGGGCTTTGTTTCTGGATGCTTGTAAGCCAACAAGCGCATAGAAGGGGAAACCTCCAACATGATCTTCCGAAGACAGATTCCCCTAAAACATAACATAGCAGGGACAAGTGCTACCGGGTTGCTATTGAAAGAAATTCTACAGTCTACGATTAAAACGATTCACGTGATGTTCCTGGACGTGGGTTTTACCCAAGAATGGCCAGTTATCAAAAACCTTAAGCATTGTCACAAAGTTTCCAACAGTTGTGATCAAAGTCCATCCTAAACGTAAGGTACTAGGGATGCAAATTTGTCGGTGGGAATTCAGGATGTCACCAGGAGGCTACTCATTTATATAATAAAAAAAAAAAAAACTGGCCCGGTGATGTCATACTTTGGAAAGAAAGACAAAACATTGTTTTTCGAGAATTTTTGGACAACTAATAAAACATGGACGTCAGGCTTTGTCGGGATGGTAACCCAAGCTTTTGGAAGAACGGCAAAGGGAGTTTCGATAACCTCGAAAGGCGTCACGAAACCAACAACTTTCCAGTAGCGGGGATCTTCCTGAGAGAAATTATTTCGCAAAGTGCAACCTAAGGAGGTGTGAGGGATGCTAGTCACAAAGGTGCTACGAACCAAAATCTGGATCTGGTTAGCAAAGCAGGGGGGGGAGGAGACAGTGTGTCACCAGATTGCCATTGAAAGAAATCCTACAAAACGTAAAACTGTAATTCCTGTGAATCCTTGATAACCGTAAAGGACGTTCATGTTTTGAAAACCAGTAGCGGGGCTCTTCCTTAGCCAAATCCCAAACTGACACGAGATGCTAATTTATTGGGCTAAGCAAAACAGGTGGAAATCAGTGTCACCAGGTTGGTCTGAAAAGAAACCCAGCAGTGATGTCACCCTCCAGACCAGACCTAAAATCCGTCAACATCGTCATAGCGGCTTAGCACGATAACGACGTCGCTGACGAAGGCGGACGCCCTCGTCTCCAACGTTCACCTTCGAGAGAGCCGTTTGCCGTTATCCAGTGACGGCTTCTTGGTCTTCGCTTTAAGTGGAAAAGCTTTGCCTCGGAGGAATGTGGGAATGGGATGCGGCGATTGGAAACCCTCGAAAGGAAAACTGCGCTTGGCCAAGAGGGACTAGAGGATCACATCTTGGCGTGTGCACCCATAGATCCCAAATAGATGTCTTAGCGTTTGGATTTTCCTTGATCCAGGAGTCATGAAGGCGCTGCCACACCCTTTCTGACGGAAAAATCCAAAAGGACATTGTGGTCTTTCTTGGTTTTCGAGGAGAACTTTAAAGGGAAGCTTACAAGAAAAAAATAAAAAAAAAAGAAGAAAACTTTTTAAATCCATCAGGGAGGTGGTGTCCCCCTTCAATAAACAAACCTTGGCTCAATTTCTCTACCGTATCCCAATGTCCAGAAGTAATGACAACTTAGCTGATTACAAACCAGAGCAAACCAATTACTGAATAGAATGAAAGACAGTAGTAAACTAAAGCTATTTTGTGTCCAAAGGATGGATTTTGAGAAGTTGGATGATGGTGATTGGTCGTGAGCTGCAAGGATCAAACCTTTCATTTCAAGTCTGTGAGGTTTCTAGTGGATCGTATTTCGATGGCAGCGCCGCTGCTGCTATGTCCAGTGATTGTTCTTTTATCTCACAACAATAATATGGCATGAATGATTCATGCCCTGGCCAAAATGCTGCCTTAAAGCAAATTTTTGTTTGTTGAAGGGGTCATTTCTGGCTGGGAAATTCACTCTTTGCAATGCAATTTTGAGAAAATACACCATTTCTAAAAGGATCCTGCTAACCTCTCAGATTGGTTAGGAATACATCTAGATGTGGGACTTTTTTTTATTTCTAAAAAAAAAAAAAAAGAAAACTTTTGCCACTCGTGTGATTTCCACATCAATTTGTCGCATCAAATTTCACATTAACTCAATATTTGGCCAGCCTATGAATAGAATCCATGTTAAACCGTCCGATTGCGCCCCCATCACCGAGGATGTGCAAAGTACTGTCAGCTGGTAACCCGGGTCTCTCAAACACATGAACGAGGACAGTTCAAAAGAAAATAAAGCACCATGGGAAATTTTTATATGAATAATTAAAAAGAACCATTATTTTCCCCTACATGTTCATTGCATTGGATTGAGGAAGCAGAAAGAACTAAGGAAAAATGATAACACAACAGGAAGCAAATTACTGTGCGCAATCATGACCGAGCACAAAAACGGTCCCAGTGGTTTTACAAAGCAAGGGTTGGGGAACCTATTTTAGGACAAATATGATTAAATATGACAATTATGGCCTAAATGTTAAACCTAAACTGCTTTAGAGCAGTTCCTTTGAGGTCTTCAGAATTGAACGGACCAGATGATATTGTCCCATTTTGTAGGTTGCAGGTTCCCCAACCCTTTGATTAAGAGTGTGTACTTGTGTGTGTGTGTGTGTGTGTGTGTGTGTGAGAGTGTGTGAAGGCATGCTTCCAAACATGCCAAGACAGTCTCGCAGTGAAAATGAGTTTTTGTTTTGTGTTTTTCCCTTCCAGAACTGAGTAATTTGCTTCCTGTTTTTGGGTCACACTGAAAGTCGGCATCCTTTGTCAAGTATCGGCACGACGCGGCACTTTGCTGTGAGATGACGTGACGGGACTGATACGGCCCTCGCAGGAGCCTCTTCTTTGTCGAGACTATAAGGTAACTTTATAATACATCCAAACAAGCAGAAGAGGATTCGTGCGGCGGCGAGGTCCTCCCCTTCCACGATGGTCCGGGCAGGAGAGGAATAGGAGATGTTTACATCTCAATGTGCATTCAAGGTTACAGTTAACTTTCTTTCCTTTTTTTTTTTACATTTTTTTATTTTATTACCATTATTATACATTTTTATTTTTTTTTATTTTTTTTTTTTACCATGGCTGTGATCGTTTTCTTGCTTGTTCTAGAAGCTGCAGTGTGCTGGAGATGGTGGTGCATGAATCCTACTCTGGCCATCTGTTGGAAAAATTAAGATGGGGAAGTTAGAAAAAAACAAATGAACAGAAAAAACATTTTGGATGTCATTTTCCCTTTATTTTTGTGTGACCCTCTAAAGTTGAACATGATTCATTCAGGGAAGCCGGTTGACTTCCAAGTAGTTCTAATTTCAAATTTGTTTTCCCACGTGGGAAATAATGTGATGTGAATTAATCCAACTGTTGCCATTTGTTCATCGGGAATTTCAATAATGATCTTGGGTGTGTTTTAATGATCCAAAAGTGTCAGAAGCAAAAACAAAAACCTCAAGAAACATTAAAATCTCATCGTTCATTCCATGACTAACCATTTCCTTGCAAATATGTGAAATACAGAGAACCCCCCCCCCCCCCCCCCCCGCATATTTGTGGTTCAGCATTCGCAAATTCATCCATTTCTAGATTTATGGTTGAAACTTATCTTGTTATTTACTGTGTTGCCTCACACCCAAAAAACAATTTTGTTCTGCGTTTGTGGTTTTTTTGGACAATGAATAATAGCACTGTACTTTATAAAAACAGAGTAATAACAATTCAAAAGTTTTCATATGTTTTTCTTCAATTCATTGTGCTGCTCCTTCACATATGCTCGCCTCGGCCACCGGGCGCAGTAGAATTCAGTCATGCAGACACAAAGGAAGAAGAATAGCTTCACAACTACTGTAAGTGACTCCGTGAGATGTTGTAATATTAGTCAGTTGTCACAGACTATAAAGAATATGCCTGAGTATTATTATGCTGTCTGTCTACGTGCTGCTTCACCGTTTGTGTTCAAATATCCGTTGCTGAAAAGGTTCTAAAACTGCTACTATTGATGCTAAACGTTAGCATGTCAATGGCGTTTTTCCGTTGTATGTTAGCATTAAGCTAGCGGGCTGTTTCTTTCGGCAGTTGTTTGGTTGCACGAAATGCACAACGTGTAATTGTCTTTGTTTTTGTTGTTGTTGAACTTGACAGTAAACTTCAAGGGGAGTAGCCACAAACCGCTTGACGCCTCTTTTCTGATTAATTGCTCACTATTTGCCACAGCGTTGCTGATTGTCAAGTGCGTTGAACTGAGTTCACTGCCACCATACAGCGCTTGTAAGTTTGTCAATGTCATGTCAATTGTCTCCCTCCTTTTCTATTGTTCTGCATGTGGCCCTCAGCGGTGTGAACTGTTTGGACATCACTTCTGTGTGAAGATGTGTTCTTTTTACCTGCCCTCCCTCTACGTTGCGCTAATGATGTTCAGCCTGGCGATGGCTCCACACCCGGCTCCCCGCGCCGCTCTTTCCCGACGCTTGACCCCGACTGGACCACTGCTCCCCTCTGGATGACATCCCCGTCGTCTTGGCGGTCCGATCGTACGAGCTTGTGGCAGAGAGGTGCTGTCTCCACAAGACGTTGTCGGCGTTGGCACCCTGGGAATGGAAATATAAATCAAACAATCACCATCGTTATAAGGCTGAAAACCGTGAAAATCCAAAAGTAATCCAGTATATGCGTAACCTATTTCCGCATTCGGAAAGACGGGTAAAAGCACTTCCGAGTCGCTCAGGTAAAGGGGACTGTTTCAAAGCACCCGTAGGAACTTTAAATATCTACATTATCTTTTTAAAACACAAGATCTCACCACATAGCCACCAAAGATGACGACACTATGTTTAGGCTTCGTTCGAGTTTACATGAATCATATCATATTTATATAAATACATGATATACAGGTATTTGACCTTTGTCCAAAGACACCAGCAATAAAGAAAACAAAAGTTTAGCAAGTTCGACTTCAAACAACCATGCCATCGATTCTAGTTATACTCGTTAGCATAGCATACACAGAAAGTCAGCTGTCCCGTTTTCTGCATCGTTCACGTGATGTTCCACATGGAGCGGATTTAAGGCCGCACAAAAAAGGTTTGTAATTGCCTAAGGATGCCACAAGATGGGAGCAAATTCCCTTTTTAAAACAAAACAAAAAAAAATCAGTCAAATCTATTAAATGAGGCTCCCCCTCAGTTCAACATAGCTGCTTCACACCAAGATGCCACCAGATGGCGCCAAAGCAGTATTTCTATATTAGACATGGCTTTAAAATGAGTGCTAAAAACAGCGATACTGCGTGTTTTTCAACGAAAAACGGATAGGTTCCCCCCCCCCCAAATCAGGGTAATTTATTTATTTTTTGCGTGTCAACCCATGAATATGCGTTGGTTCACTGTCTAAGCCTTTTAAATAACCTTTTGAAGAATCAAATTTAAGACCCCTTCACTAAATATTACCACCAGGAGTGGGTGATAAGTGCTCAAGCTTATAGTACAATACAGTATTTTACATTTTTATGAAATGTTGTTTATTGTGTCTATGGCATTTAAAAGACCTTTGCATTGCGGTTTAAGTGTGAATTTTACAGCTATTTATGGCCTTCATTTTGAACAGCTGTACAAGTAACACTTATTATTCATATAAAAAAAGTAGTACAAAAAATGATTTAAAAAATAGGTGAGCCGCTGGGAAGACGGTTTACCATGGTACTGACACATCACAGGATGTACAGTGTGCAATTATACTGTAGTTCACACAAATGTGTAAGAGAAAGAAGACACGGTTTGACCTCGAAGTGTTTTTCATCCAAATATTTACTGTAATCTCATGATTAAGGATGGTCAATACCACTTTTTTTCAGACCGATACCAGTGCGAGTATTCACTCTTATCAAGTACCGATACCACTAGTACTTTTGATATATAAAACTTCAATCAACACAATGACAATTGTAAATGAAGTCCATTGTTTCTTTCTGACACATATGATGATTTGCTGCAGTGTTGTGGCAACTATTGGCGAGCATGACCCAGTTACTTTTGCCTTAAGTATCGGTGGCTTGTATCTGCAGACTGCAGGGCATTTTGAATTTCATACAAATTCAAGTTGCAGTCATAGGAACACAACTCTTTCATAAAAGTGAAGGCGAAACCGATTTGTGCTGCAGACGTGTCATACTGAGTGGAAAAACAAGTTAACCACAATGTTGAAAAAACAAACAAAGCAGTCACCATTAAGTTTGATAACAAGCAATAATTTGTGGGGGAGAGGGACCCAAACGTGCGGGGAATAGTGCAAAATGTTTTTTAATAAATAACGGATGCCCCTCTCTCAAAATTTTAATAATTTTCTATATTAGAAGTTTAAAAACTGTACATATTTCGCAAACTTGTATACCGAAACAGTTCAATATCATTTCACACTCATCCTACATTACCCTAAAAAAATAAAAGGCTAACAGAGGATTTTATTTAAAAGGTCATGCAAATGCAACAAAAAAAGCCAAAGAAAAAGTAAAACGTGCAGACGCATCTCTGAGGTCTCAGGCGACATTATGCGTGACAGTGCTTTAAAGGCTAATTATTATAATATTTTTTTTGGTGACTTTAAAAGCCATATTTTTTGTTGGAAGTCCTATTTCAGGGGAATTTGATGTGAGAGGTTCCACTGCAGACATTTTCTTGGGAGTGTAGTTTCTCTATTCTGTGGGGATGCAATACTTGCAAGCTTGTACGAAAAAGTTCAGCCTTGTGGAAACAACCCCTCAACCCCCCCCCCCCCCCCCCCCCCCCCAAAAGAAAAAAAGAAAAACATGCCTCAAAGCTAAGAGATTAGTGGCTACAAGGACACATTCACAACCTCAGTGACCGCGTCGCAAAGTGAGACCTTTACAGTCATTTCCAGCACTGTAATTATATTTGGTGGGCCGGAGTTGTTGGCTCGGGAGGTACGTTTTAATTGGCATTTGGGCTAATTGGCTTCGATTAGAGCCCCGCTGGACTGCTTTCGCTGCATCTCGAAGAACAACAGGCAGGAAATAAGTCACCCGTCAAGCCTGCAGAGTGGGCGTGCCGGTTGCGGTCACTTCCTGCTTCGAGTCGACCGGGGGGAGGAAACATTAGGGTGGCAATATTCTCCTTCTATGGTCAGCAAGCTGTGAGCCAAGGTGGCTTCACACTGTTTCCTACTGCCTGCAACAAGCTCTTTCACAGTTCTGTTCGGAATAATAAGCTGTGTGTTTAAAATGTCAATCCTTAAAATAGAAAGGGAAGAAAAAGGAACATTAGGCTGTTAAAAAGTTGTAGGGTCTGGATTTGCTACTATAAATGCAAACCTTTACTGTATAAAATGAAAAATGCTCGGAAGATTTTGCTTCCCTGTAAATCACGGAACTAAAGTGGGTTACACAAATACCAATTTTTAATATTTTCACTGCTTTTTAAAATGCGAAAGACCCCACTTATGAAGGGGGAAAAAAATGGCATGTGATTACACTGCATGATGACCAACACAGCACACGACGATATCTTATCTGCCAACAGAACAGGAAAATTCCACATGGTAAGATATCTTAAAAGAAGTAAACATAGCTAGCCACAAGAACTCCCACAAATGTCTTAAAACAAGTGTATTTATACTACCTACACCATTAGGCTAAACTTTCTGACAACCAGTAATAAAATCTCAATAACAAGTTAGAACAGCTTATTTTTAAGGAATAAAAAAAAGGCTTGAAGCAAGTCAAGTTATCTTACACAAAAACTGCCTGGTAAGAGGAAATCTCCTAACAGACAAAGAACAAGAATAGTTTGCCTTGATTTGAGATATTTGGTCTTGGTTTTTGCAGTGTGAAAACGGCTTCACATCTGTCTTGCATGGAGTCAAACAATTTCTGCCACCCTGGCACTCCAATGAACAAGATTTTTCTCAGTAGAGCTCGGCGAGAAGCATACTTTCCTTACTTTACAATAAAATGTCACATCGTCCAAAAGAAATGTTCTTTCAGTTCAGGCGAAAGTAAAGTACGTTGCCGAGTGTGAGAACATGTCCACGTGTGGCTTTGAGTCAATATTTGGGTAAGAGGAATGTCAGCCCGCTATAAATGCTGTCAATGCGTCCCGGCAGAGTAAAGCCACTGAGAAGGTCTGGCGTCATCAAACATAGCGGCTCCTGTTCTTGTGTATGAATGCTACGAAACGCCAAATTTAAGCAGGAAATTGCGTCTGGCAACAAAGAAAACACTAAAGTCAGTCTGGCTTATTAAGCATGAATTTGACAGACTGCTCTAAATCAGGGTTTCCCAAACTGAGGGTCGAGACCTAAAATGTGTTTTATTGGGTCAAATGTAAAATACTGTAGGCTATTTGAAGCAGGCACCCTATTTCTTGTAGTAGTCGTAGTGGTTTATCTCAAGTGTATTGATCTTCAGGCAACACAATATTTTTAAGTACATTTTGGTCCTGGGGAGTCACGCTAACCTTCACACGATGTTGCGGGTAGCCACAGACTCACAAAACTGGATGGTTGTGAGATAATGCGGGTGGGGGGCAAATGTGACTGGCCACGATTGCTGTGGATGTCCAGCGAGAAGTTTAATTTGTCAAAAAAGACAGTTTTAACGCAACAAACTCAGCAACCCCATTCCAACACAGCCTGTTACTGTGATAGACTGTGAGAAACCCCCCCCCCCCCGGCTAAAATCCCATTATGCACTACGTTTCGGGCAAACTGGGCTGCCGTGGCCGCCAGGAACATAGTGTAGCCTAAGCGATTTTGGGAAACCCTGATCTAGATGAATGTACAGAGGCATTCAAGGGTGTATACTTAAAATGTACAGCTCGTAACTGTCACGTAATCTGCGTTGCGTGCAGATATAAGAAAGAAGCGTCTGCAGAACCAATTACGTCGCCACTTTTTCTTGCATGCAATTTAGACGAATGACTTTGGCTTGCCAAGCCAAACTATTAAATCACCTCTTCCAATACACTATGTTTTAGAATTCAGGTGACATGTTTCGGAAAATTGATAATCACGCTTGATTGTCCGAATGAAAGTTTATAAAGTAGCGAACTTGAATCTATTTTTGCGGTCCGGCCCGCCATCGGTCTGCTACTCAAGTCGTATTCTAGACATACAGTAGAGCTCACCTCTGGTTTTAGACTCAACACGAGATCTTTTTGGTGTCTTTCTCATTAGCTGTAATGACATATGTTCATGAAAGCGTGATGAGGTTTCCTGATGCCTAAGTGAGCTCATGTACCATTAGAAGTGGAGCAATGGCTAAAGAGAGCGCTGAAGTGCAGATGTTTGTGAATGTCTCGGGCTCCATTAAATTGGCTATTCTAGCAAAAATACTAAAATAAGCATAAACAGTATAATTTGAATGTCACTCAGTAGAGTCAGGTGTCATATTTCTGTTTGTTTGTTCATCTGTTTGTTAGTTAGCAGGTGACTTCCAGGTTCATGGAGGATGACAAAGACAGGTTGTATGAAGAGTATGGGTTCTTCCTTACGGCTATTATTATTCCCATCTCTAGAACGAGTAGAGAAAGGAAGTGACCCAAGACTTTTGCAGTGCTGAATTTGTCCTGTAAATATAACTAGTTCTGCTTATTGAATTTCTTATTTCTATGAGACAAGCTGAAAGTCTGCAGTCTTCAGAGCCATATAAACTTGGGTTTAAAGTTAAAGGAATGCCAACACCACAAAGTATTTTTAAAATAGGAACTCAAGTGAGGCTGTGATATTTTTACAAGCACTCCGTCATAAACCATGGTATTATGCTAGTGGCAGTTCTGAATACAAAGCTGACATGGCAACATTATTACTTGTTATGGGCATAATAATGAATTATTGATTGTTACGATCTGTTTACAGAAGAACAATAATGACGTCAGCAATGCCAAAATAAGCTGCATCCGCACAGACCAGAGGTTAAAAAAAAAGAAAAAAAGTTTCCCCAATAATCAATGATTGTTGTGGTCAGGCTGGCTGCAGGCCACTCAGAGCAATGGGGTGTCGTCTCCTCCTTAATGACAATTGATTTGTTGGATACATCTGGTCTACAGCAAGCTGACATCTGCAATTTTCGTATCTCTTGGTTCTCAACTAAAGAATAAATGTACAGACTTGTCTTCAGTCTAGAACAATAGAATTGCACTGATTTAGACCAACTTATTGTGCACCAATCAAGCCAGTTTAGGACGCATTCATGGCGTCTACATGCACGCTCATAATAAATTCAAGCCTCCACTGTCAACCTTTGACACTGCAATCACACACTAATCCCCCACCTCCCACTGTCGTGACTGCAGCTGTATTTATCCAAACCTCTTGGGAATGAACACTGTACAGACCACGGAATATTTGCTGGCAATCCAAGCCAAACATTATTTGCCGCAATGAAAGAAATGCAGAGAAGACCAACGATGACCACCATTTGAACCGTGTTTTTCTTGCAGTCTGGTCAATTTGTGTCGCTAACCGCTGCTATCCAAATGAAGTGGCCACTTTTGTTGCTTCAAAAATCAAGATGAACAAGGTTCCATCAGGGCTGCGAATCAAGCAAATGGGTTTAGGAAATTCCCCAAATGCACTACTGACTAAACACTGAATGGAGGAGGCAGGCAGTACATCGGGTCATTGTTGAATGACCACATCTGAGCTGCAGGACGGGGTGGTGGGGTGGCGGGGGTGTTTTTGAAAACCTATCTAGTGGAAGGATGACTGATATTAGACAGGGTCAAAAAGAGGAGACGAACTGAAAGAGAAAACATTGGCTCAAGGCTCTTACGATGTGTCTGTCAGCGTCCAACTAATGAAAGAGTTGCGGTCAAGGCCATTTAGTGACGATGATGTGGACCCAACCATGACAGAATTCCACAAATAGAAGAGTCAATTCCACAATGTTCCTTCCAAGGTTTAAATAGCCAATTATACGGAGGTGGGCGTTACGCTTCCTATCACTCTATACTGGTCCTTGACTTCATTAAGCAATTGAGAGGGGAGAAGTCCCTTTGACAATTAGTTTAGTCATCTGGCAGGAGAAGACAGAGCTGAGCTGAGTTTCCAGTACCGTGGTCTTGCGGTTTGGGCTCATTTATGCTCAGTACATACAGCATAGACATCACTGCTTGTCCTGCAATTAATTTGCTCTGTATATACATTTCCCCCGCAAATACGAAGTAGTTACGTTACGTCAGTTACGTTTTTGACAACCAAAGGTATTAACAATGTTCATATTAAGAAGAAGGCAAAGCGTAGCAGCCGGTTGTGGTGGTCTGTGAGCCTGTAAACCCTTCAAGGCAGGAACCTCTTTGAATCGCAACACTGCCCCCACGGTTTCTGGTGGTCCTGCTATGTTGAGCTTCCAGAAGACTGACAGAAATTCAAAGGCAACTTATGCATTGTGAGGACGGAAGGCCCCATGAATAACTGTATCTAACGTAATACAAAACTCTGCCTTTAGGTGATTTGCAAAAAATGTTTGTTTAGCATGTTTTGTATAGACTGACATACAACCAACCTGATGTCTTGACCTCATCTCAACCTCTGCTGTACCACTTTACCATGTGACAAAGGATTGTTCACTTAAGTACTGTCTTTTATGGAGAAACATTTTTTAAAATGAGTTTTGAAGATCTACTGCAACTAACCAACAACTAGCCAGTATTTCAACAGTACACACCCCTGTCATGGTATGCAATCCAAAGGTTCTAGGTACTTCTTGAGGACCTATGGATAACGAAGTAATGCCTCGTGTAAACAGACTTTCTCTCAAGTTGAACTTCATCTGAGTTGGGATTCACTATCTATGATTGGCACCATAGTTTCATCATGATGCAATTTTAAACCAAAACACCATAATTGGGTAGGCGCCTGACTTTTTGGGGTTTGGAAAGTGTTGTTTTGAATGAATGGAGGTTCAGTGAGAGGTTTTATCATTGACCTCTGCATTTCCACATGGGCCTGGCTGCCGGGGTGAGTAATCCTGTTCGGAGGCCAGTTCCCTGCCATGCACAATGTGCAAATGTGTGAAATGTTTGTTCGCTGAAAGATTTGAATGTAGCGTTTCCTCAGTTACAATCAGTCTACAGTGTCTGTGATACTACAACATCCAAAAATGGATAATCCTCCTCTTCAATCAAATATATGTACAAATTGGACCAAGTCTGATGTGTGGTTCTCTTCCAGAGTACTGTATATTTATGTTTGCTTGATATTAATTTGGGCAAGGAAACACAAGGTTCTTTCCCAGCCCAGCCTACTACTTTATCAATCTGACACAATGACATGTTATTACAGCCACGGAGCCTGCTCGATAAGCAGTTGCTATAGCCATTAGGTAATATATTATATACAAATAGACATCTGCACTCTTCACCTCTGGACAAATTCACCATACAAACTTAAATAGGCACTCAAACTAGATGCAATAGTTGGCAGAGGGAAGTATGCATGCAAGACCACAAATACAAAAAAAGAGAGGAATTTCTATGCCACACATCTTGCAGGTGGCGCATATAAATACAGGAAAACTATTTTCTTCTCTTTGAGGTTTTTCAAGCTCTCTTTTCCACTTGTTAATAGCTTGTTCATTTCCACACTCTGTGACTTTTTTGTCCTACCCTTTTGGAAAATGGTGGAAACTAGAGCAAAATGTACAGTTTTTTTAAAATCTAAGACATTGGCTCCACCAGTATTTTTTAGCAGCATATTGTAGAAGCTAGAGTCATCAGTTGTACCTGTGGTCGTTGCGAGTACGAGCGGCTCCAGGACTGAGAGGTGACAGGTGCGTGAGGCACGGTCCTTCCCAGGGCTCCTAGTTCATGGGAGGGAGACTTGGCGCTTCCACCACGATGGAGCGCCGATTCCTCAGCTTCTTTGTCAATGGTCCGTATGTACATCTGCAACAACACAAAGGAATCATGCAACACCAACTACCAGCTTGTCTGAAATGTTGTCATTTATAAATTGTCTTACATCTGCAGGGGATGGCTTGGCTAACTTTGCAGTGGAAACAATCCCGCCAGTTCTTGGTCCGTGGCTCACAGAGTCCTCAGAGTCAACAGTTGTTGCGAGATAAGCCCTCCATGTTGTTGCTGTTTCTGCCTCATCCTCAGAACCCATTCCACCCGCTCTTCGTCTACCCTTATCATCAGAGGCAATGTCTTTGTTCTTCCAGGTGCTTCTCACAGTTACATTCTTCATGTCTACTAAATGCTCTTCCAGGGAGTGCTGCCTCTGACTTTGGTTTTGACAGCTGGTGAAGGTGGTGGTGCTACTGGAGCTTTCGAAGGCCGAATCCATGTCGCTGAGGTCAGGAGAGTTTGTGTCTGGAGACCGGCGGCTAAAGTTGCTTCGTTGGTAGGCCGTGTGCCTCAAGGCCGTCTCCACTCTGGAGGTGCTGTGGAGCCTGGACTTGAACGAGGAATCATTCTGGTTATCTGATCCAGATTCCTGGTCCTGGCTTGGCCGCATCGTTATCTCGCTCTTGGGGATGGAGATTTCATAAGGGATTGAGATGCTGCCATGGTGTTCGCTACTAGGGCCTGTCCAATGAAAGAAGCGTAAATAAATGAGACATCTAAGCACATATTAGCAACATGACAAGATTTGCCACGTCACGTTGTTAGTCATCGGAGGAAATACATTTTCCCCATAGATATTAACTTAAATGTAAATCTATTCCAGTCCTCCCCAAAAAACACCACTTTTTTCTATGTTTTTAAACAAGTGGCAGAAGTAATTTATTGTATAAAAAAGGAATAAAAGAGAATATAAAGCAATACACTGGATTTATAAAGCCTAATTACTGTATGTGCAATAGGACAGCATTTGTGTCTTGAATGTATGTCTTTTAGGGGCATGGCCTGGAAAATGATGTCAGGAGCTGGAGTGTCAGTGTGTGAGCGTCTAGGTGTAAGTTGTGTCTGACAGCAGCTCCTTGTGAGTGTTCTCATTTTTCAAAGTTAGCTTGTAACTTTTTAGCTCACAACACAAAGGGCAAAAAATGACCTAGAGACGGAATGTAACTCGAAAAACTCAGAAGTTGGGCACTCGTAAGTTGAGGTACCACAGTACTTTTTTACAGGAATAGTGACACTAAGACTACAATTACTTAAACACTCATAATTCACCCTCTAAAGAAGTCTAATAAAACACCACAGATTTTGAATTGGGAATGGGAATGTTGGTTTGTGGTGATACTAAAGGCTGCAGGTAGGTAATCAAGTGTTTTAAATGATGGAGACCTTACCTATGAGAAAGTTACTTGTGGATGTGTGGCGTTCCTTGGCGGACAAGGGCTCACTGGACACACTGCTGCTGCAGCTGCTGGTTCTGGAGGAGCTTGGGTCGTTGGGATAAATTGTTATACTGCTGGTCATTTTACTGGTGTTGGTCAACATGGGTTTGGTGGATATCCTGGGCTTGCCGTTGGAAGACAAGGGCTCTGAAATCATAATTTCTTTCCTGTCGATCTCAACAATGGCGGGTTTGATTACTGCTTTTGACCAAAGTGCCTCACGTGGACTGCAAACTCGTTGGAGTTCGAGCACAGATGAAGTGTTACCGCCTCCCTCAGCTAGATTTGCTCTGCTGTGGAGTTGTTCATCAAATGAGCTCCTGGAGGAGGAGCCCTCTGAATAAGTGTCCTTGACATGGGAATATCTAGAGGTTGCAGTCCTACTGCTCTGGGTTTTAGTAGTCATTTCATTTACAGTCTCTGGTTCTGAGGGCCTTGAACCAGTAGACTCTGTTTCTGAAGCAGAGGAATGACCCTCAGACCCCTGGTCATTTGGCAGCAGTTGATTGACATTGGATCTGTAAGCTTTGTAAGATCCATTAGCCTTGGTTAGGCTGGAGGCAACAGATGCAGAATCTTGAACTGGGTCTATTAATTCCTGGTCTGAAGTGAGCTCTGTGTCCCTCTCTAGTGCAGTGGTACTGTTCTCGAGTACAACATCTGAGCTGTTTGATTCACTGTCACTGCCTCCATACAATTTAGAAATCTTTTCCATTCTGCTCTTTTTGCTCTCCCCATCACTCTGCCTGTGAGCTATCCTCAGTGGCTTCTGGTCATTAGCTGCTGGTGGGTAGCGATTCAGAACAGACGCTTTTTTAATATCACTGGAGGGTGTATTTAAAGAGCTGTACATGGCTCCCTTGTATGCTTTTTCCTCAGTGCCTTTGACCATCTCTTTTATTCCATTATCAGATGAAATAAGACTATTTGGGTTTTTGGGTGTCCTCCTACTTTTGTGTGCAGGACTGAGGGTCCTCTTAATAGACATTGCAGAACTTTCCTCTGAGTTGCTGAGTTCTTTGGTCCTCAGCTTGGTTTCTCTCTTATGCTGAGGAGACAACTCCCTGATCCTGTGCTTAGGCGAGCTGGCCTCTGTGACAGATGCAGCACTCCGATACTTAGGCTTCTCTTGCCTTAAACTTCCCTTCACAATCTCTTCCTTCTCCGCTTTGCCATTCTCCAGGTGCTTGGCAGGGGTGTTGGGGCAGATGTTAGTACTTCCTTTGCCTTGCTTATCCACATTACTAGTTCCGTTGCCGCCGATTACACCTTTACTACACAGCTGCGTCCTGAGCTGTTCCACCTGCTCGCTCAGTTGGCGAGCCCGCTTGCGTTCCATCTGGAACTTTTCGTGAAGCTCACCATTTTTTGACTCCGAGCTCTTGAGGTCATCCTCCACAATTTCCAGCTGTTTGAGGCGGTTCTTAAGCCGTTCAACTTCCTGTGTCAACTCCTTTACTTTGTTGTCCTCCTCAGGTGACCCTGTAATACCACTGTTCTTCTGATTCTCAGATTTATTCAGCAAGCCAATGTTGTAGTCGAGGCTCTTCTTGCGTCCGGTCAAGTTACTGGTGTGGATGCCTGTGGAAGACAGCTCCTCTTCAATTCTTGACCTCATGAAGTCTGCACGACCAGGCTCTACTGACATGCCAAGGCGCTCGAGTTTCTCTGTGAGCTTTAGAATATGCTTCTCATCTTCTCTTTGTTTCTCTCGTATCCTCTTATGTTCATTCTCAAAGGTCTGGCAGAATCCCTTAAGCTTGTCTAGGTCTGCAGATAAAGCTTGTTCTGCTTTGTCCAGTTTCACCTCAGACCCCTCCATTTCCTTTAAACGTGCTTTGAGGACCTCCAACTCAGTTGATAGCTTCTTGGTTAGGTTCTTCTCTTCATTGAGACTGAGACAGAGCTGAGAACAGTCTGACTTGCTTTTACCAAAAGCTTCTTCCAGTTTTTCCAGTTCTGCCATCCTCCGCTGTAGATGTTCAATCTCGGCCTTGAGCTCCATTGTTAGGTTTTCTTCCTCTTCCAGTTTCTCTCTCACTGTACGGCAGAGGTCTTCCGCTTTGCGTACCTCCTCATCTTTACCTTGGATTTTCAAGAGGCGTTTCCTCAGGGCCTCTACATCGGCAAGCAAAGATGAATTGCTGCCTTCTGCCTGGATGATCTTGTCCTGTAGGGGAGAGTTTACCCATTGATTAAACTATTTCTCTGCTATATACATGTTCTGGAAACACCGTTTTAAAAGTCAACCATTACTAACCTGAATGTCGAGCAACTCATCTTCTGACTTCTGTAGCTTGTTAGTGGCTTCCTCCAGTTCATCAAGCCGTCTACTGAGACTTTGTAGTTTGTGCCGCAGGTGGCGATGTGTCATGTCAGACATGGCTACAAAGTTTATTTTGTGTTTCTAGCGTCTGTTTTCTTCAGGTTATTTGAGCGTTTGCAGAGGTCCACATTTGTGTTGCGTTGATATCAAGGCTAGCTCAATGTTAGACGAAGGCAGATGTGAAAGTGGCTTGAATCTATCTGTGATCTGTCTCACTGTGATTTTTACAAATGGTGCTGTAAGACTTTTAACGTTCTGTCAGCTTGGTGTTTAGAAGATGAATCTGTCATCTGTGGTTGGGAGAGACAAAAAAGCCTTTAGTCAATGACAGTTATTGGTAGTCTAATAAGGGGTGCAGACAATACAATAAGAGCGAGAGATAAGAGAGCTGGACTAAAAACACATTAAGCACTAATGATTTGTTTTATGCAACTACCAAGGACATAAATAAAATGGAGCAAAAACTATTAGTGGAGGAAAATAAATGCCATGCACAACTTCTTCCATCAGCATTTGTTTTTATTATCATGTTAAGTGAGAGTGCACCGAGTGAAGAATGTGCTATAACAATACGGTGCATTTTTTTTTCCCTTTGTCATTGAGCCACCATGGTCACTGTTCACCTTGATTTGTCCTTTCAAGGAACTGTGGATGGGGGTTTGGACATATCTGCGTCGGTTGCACGCATGTACACACACACACACACACACACACACACACACACACACACACACACACACACACACAGTCTCCCTGCTGCAATGCCCAACATCGATTTCTGCTTGCCTATGCGTTTTTGCTGACATCGGCATTTCTTAATAACACTGGGCTTTCTAAAATAACACCTCTCCGCTCACACACATCCAATACCACAGCAACGTCAACATCATAGCCCTCTCCCCATCAATGGACATTATCGACAGGTACTTTGAGACCATGTTGTCAAGAGTCAAATCAGTCTGCTTCAAAATAGTACACAGGAAACTGCCAAGACATTGAACGCATCAGTGGGTGGGAAACACGCTTTAGAACCACATTTTTTAAATAATGGCGCATTATGTAATAAACTTTTTTTTTTTTTAAATAATGGTGCATTATGTAATAAACTTTTGCATCATGAGGTTATATCGGCACATTTTGTGATACATTTTTTAATGCAATATGTAATCTCATTTTGTAATTAATTGTTACAGATTGCATCACTTATTACAAAATGCCACTATTTTAAATAACATGTAACCATTTGGTGCATTGTGTAATAAACTACCAAAATGGATTGTCTTTTTTTTTCTTTTTTTCTTTTTAATCATCCGAACAACATTCACTTTAAGCATACCAGCATGAATCATGAAATAAAAATTCATTTTACAAGCTAGTTGAAGGTTTCATTGGTGTTATTGCAATTCAAAGCCCTGGTAGAATGTATACATCTAATACAAGCCACCGGGGGAAGAGCCAAACATTTTGGCTTCACTTTTGGAGAGCAGTTTTGTCTTCTATAATCTACACTTCAGCCGGAAAATAACTGAAAGACAAATTGATGAAAATATATTAATATTTCAGACTAAAAAAATCTGATCTGATTTGTAACTAATATAAAATTCAAACATACAATGGACAGAAGGGAGATATTTTATTCAAGAGGACACAGGGCACACTGCAGTTTCCACTAAATTACAAGCAAGTCATAAATCATGTTATGTCGTACAATCTTGCTCAGTCACAAAATAATATATCAACACAAGCCACTTTGCACTCAGTATCTACACTTGTGTGCTGGCACCTATCCCAGCTGACTTCAGGTGAGAGGCGGGGTCTTGAAAATGCAGAATTTTAAATGTAAACAGATAGATGTAAAAGCTGTCAAGTCATGCAGCGTAAGTCAAGTCTCATGAATCCCAAGTCAAAGTCAAGTCGAGTCTTTCTTAAGGTTTAGCCAAGCAAGTCCGAAGTCCTAAAATTGGCGATTCATTTCAAGTGCCCCATGTCTGCTTTGTTTGGTTGATGGAAAAGGGGGCATCATCAGATGCTACGACCTCCACACAGCATACGTCCCCAGTATGCAGACCTAAGCATGACACCGATTAGTAGCACACAAAAGGCCGCCTGTCAGCAGAAACTCCATAAATCAAACAGTCTGAGCTTTTGTCTCATGCATGATTTAGGTGGTGGGCTTTCCTGCTCCAATTACCACCCTCATTCTCTCTTTCATTTTGCTAAGCAGGCGCCGCTATTGACCATAGGGGAGATCAGCCTGAGGGTAGGATATAACATCTGCATCACTTATCGACCCCTCCTAAACCTCGCCTGCGTGTCTCCCCTCACTTGTGTTCAAAGGGTGCAAACCACTACAAATAAAGACTGTTAGTTTGATGTAGTTTTTAATACAGTCCACCACCATGTTAAAAAAAGATCAAGCACTGCAGTAAACACACATCATGGGACACGACAGGTTGCCATCATGGTTTACTCCCGAATCACTTTATATACTTTCCATTGTTTCATTTGGTGTGGAAAAAAGTACTTGCCACACAATTTATTAAACATCTTGTTGAACACAAAACCAAGCACTTTGAAATTGTCAATCTGGCACCGATTACGTTCCTGAAAGCACAATGGTGAGCTCAAAGCGCAGTGATGCAGAGAGCCTTTTATTCTAATGATTCCGCACTTTCATGAGGTCTGGCGGTTTTAGAGAGCGGCACTCTGCAGAAAGCAAGAAAGGAAATAACAGCACACAGTGGATTTGAGGAAGAGGTAAGAAAAAAGACAAAGGGGGAAAAGGTTGGATGGACAGCTAGCCAACTGACGTCAAAACACCTCAGTCAATAACATCATTGTGTCTTGCATAGGCTTGTCCAACACTGACGCGTTGACTGAGACGTATGTCTGTTTTTCCGCTGTTGTCTTGGTGAGGTGGTCGCTGGGAAGTAAACTTGGCTTCTCTGAATATCCAAATATAACCTGAGGTAAGCAACTTTCTAATCTTAGCTTTGGGAAAATGTATGCACCACATGATAATGACCTTGACCCTGGGAGAGGAAACAAAAAAAAAAAAAAAAAAGTCTCCAAAGGTTACCTCTGTTCTGCTTTGATGATCACTCTACAATCAAATACCCCTGAAGTCATGTTTGGGTGACAAATGTGCCTCCAAAATGTCAAAGTTTGAACCACCACCATGCTTGTCATTGGTATACCAGCAAAACTTCAGCAACCCCAAAGGTCCAGTAAGCTTCAAAGGATTAACTGTGAATGTTTTGCTTTTTGTTAGGCTTTTTTCAACACTTTTTTCAACCAGGGGAGTTATGAGAAGAAAATCAAAATTCAAAGACTCCAGCAAGACTCTGAAGCGTCAGCTCTTGTTATCAGTTGTGGTAGTGTTAACTCATTTTCCAGTGATTAACTTCCTTTTAAGGCCTTTTCACACTGCACTTGGCAAGGCATCTGACACCCTCTACTTTCCCATTCGTGTGTGTGCTGAGGAGGCATCAGCGCGTTTTGACGTGATGCCGAGCGTCGCGTCATCGGATAAAAAAATAAAATAAATTATATTCTTGAGCTTTGACGCGGTGACGTCAAAAAGCAATTTCAATGGAAGAGAGGCTGGCGGAGTGATTTCTGAGTGTTATTTTGCTAGAGTTGTACTATAAATGGCAACGGGGAAATGGAGGAAGGCATAATAATTGTGGTGTCCCACTATCCCGAACTTTGGGCCAATAGAAAAATGATATACAGTTTCTGTGGGAGGCTTTCAAACTCCCTTTCAAAGCTCCCTGCTCAGCCTAAAATACACCTCGGAGCGCTCTTACTGGAACTAAATAGCTCACGAAGGAGTTTATCTCCGAGATGCTGCCGTGAAATTAGTATGGGATATTCTCATTCCCTTAGTTTTTTTTCTTACCGCTGTATCACCTCCTCGCTCCTTAAAATAAGCAAAGTTAGGGCTTTCTTTCCCAACAATGACAAATACATATTGCCGATTTGCGGTCCACTCAGCGGGGAAACCTTCCCGACTTCCTTCGAGGCTGTCACGACACCATTTCCAAATTGGGGATGGTCGCACCCGCTTTGCCGACGCCGTTGCCTTTGATGCGGGGGCGTTTAATACTGAGCAAGTGCAGTGTGAAAAGGCCTTTACACTTGTGTGACAAGTAAGAATCTTAAACAAATGTGCTGCATTACAACTTTGTTAGTCATCTTCACAATTTTTAATGGAGTATTTCTTTTTTTTTACCTTGAAATATTAATAGAAGTCAACTTATTTTTAGACCTATGTTATTGTGTTTTTATTATTTCTAACCATTTCCTGTGGGAGAAATTTCTGTCGGGCCAATTATATACTACTCGTGCACTCACTGTAGTAGTCTCGCCACGCTGCACTATTTCCATATCTGTTGTTGACCAATACTGGCCACTCATGCCAGAATAGCATCTGCCCCATTTGCACGGTGACTGAGGAGTATCTGCAACATTTGCACAATCAACATTGTCCCAGATTATCGCACTCCTCGTCACTTTAAACTGCATACACTCCTTGAAGTCTCAGCGCCCTTTCCACAATGGTCATTGCACCGGGCTATTGCGAGATTAGTCATTCAAACTGCTGTAAGTGCTAGAGGACTCTGCATCTTTTTGCACAATTGTCAAAAAATAAAAAATAAAATAAAAAGAATTGTACCCGCATTACCAGATAACTAGCACCCCTTTATTGCTCAGTGACTGTTTTTCTCAATGTCTTTATGTCTCCTGACTATGAATCAATACTCAATCGATTAAGACGTCTCAACATGAGATTGGCTAAATGAAGACATCCACTGCAATTACTCCTGTACTGCACCCCCCCGGACCTTTTTTTCATTGCAGGCATCTTTTCCTCCTTTTCTCCCTCCATCAACTCTCCCCAGCATCTCTCTCTGACACGCACACCAGCACGGCCGAGGGGGCGCTTTTTATGGGCAGCGGCGCGTGCAAAACGACTCTGGCAAGGGCACACCTCTGCCAAACCAATCAACATACCCGAGGCATGATTATCACGGGGCTGGGCCCTCATTAGCTGCATTCATGACGGGAGAAGGGAGAGTTTGATGGCTTAGACCAAGGGTGTCCAAAGTCCGGCCATTTGCGGACCGCCGTCCATTTTTAAGTGGCCTGCGGAATGTACTAAAACATTTGACACGGCCAACGACGCTATCTATAATTTAAAAAAAAAAGGTGGGGGGTACCATGAAAAGTGTGGGTGTCGCAACACCCACATCCCCCATGGGTGCAACGCCTACTACTAATAATAATGAATTGGGTTTATATTTATATAGAGTGTTTCTCGACGCAGTATCTCACAAAAGTGTTTTATTATACAGTACCTTTTCATGGGACAACACTGAATAAAATGACACTTTCCTGCAATGTAAAGTAGTGAGTGCATAGCTTGTATAACCTCTTAAATTTACTGTCCCCTCAAAATAACTCAACACACAACAATTATATCTAATCAGCTGGCAACAAAGGTGAGTACACCCTCTAAGTGAAAAAGGTGTCAATGATATAATGAAATGTTTACAAAAAATGTGAGGGATGTACTCACTTTTGTGAGATGTTTACAAAGAAGCAAAAAATATATTTACAGTATTTATACTTATTGTTAGGTTTAATTCATTGATAGTGTTCTCTCGTCTGCGTTACAGATATCTTGTTTTGTCGGTAGTCCTTGAATGCACCTCATGAACAGTCAAACTGACAGTGAAAGTATGTTTCTGCTGCACTCCTAATGCAGCTACTCATGTAATCTACATTGTCATTACAATTTGCCAGTATTCCCTAACATTTATTATTGTGTACATGCAAAAAGAGGAGTTTAATGACTTCATACCATTTGCGTAACGTGCTGTGTGTGATATGTCAATTTGTGCTAGTCTGTTATTTAGGCTAGTATGCTAGCTAATACTAGCGATGAGCCTCATGTGAAAGTGGGTTGTGTTGAATAATTGAACTACAAAATAGTCGTTTATGTAACATGGGTTCATGGTTGTGTACATGTTAGATGCATGGTGTTGATGCTTTATGATCCTCTCCATTTTAAGTGCTTTACGCAATTATGAACCTCTTTGAAGGGAGGCGGTAATTATTCGCAGATTTTCCTTATTCACGGCAGGGCTCGAGCCCTATCCCCTGCGTGCAGCAGGAGTTTACTAAATTAGGTATTTAGAGAATGATCAAAATATTATTTTATCGTGAAATACTCTGTGATTCCCACCCCTACTAAATGCTTGCCTCTGGATTTGGGCCAATGTGTCATCCTTAAATAGTGAATATGAAATGTTAGAAAGATGTTTTATTATAAAGTTACATGCGTCTAGATCATATTGACAAGTGGAACCACGCAGTCTTGAGGAAAACAATGTGTAAAAACATGTTTTAGGGTTGTATTGTTGTCGTGTTGACATTTGCGACATCTGCAGCCAATTAATTTAAATTGCAGCTTAAAATGAGTGTATGACTATTGATGTTCAATGTCCTCACGCTATAATAATAGTAAACCGTCTCAGGTCCTTGCACTGTGAACACAGGTGGGGGAAAAGAAAATCGACAGCAGCAAAACACGTAATTTCAACAGTGAGCGGGCAATAGAAAAGTCAACATCCGCAGGCTTAAAGTGCTGCTATTGCTTTCCCCAGCTGTAAGTGGAATGTTAGACCATGATTCCAAATTTAGTATGTTTAGCTACATTACACTGTCTTGGGCTCTGACACATCAAAACACATAAAAGATACCATGGATCGGATATTGATGTTCCCAAGCGGAGGGGGAATGATAATAAAAGTTATTGAAAAGTCCAGCGTTTCTTGCTCTCAGACGCACACACTAAGGTTACAATCACACAACATATCATTAAGACTTTAGCCACTCTCTTCCTGCTTGCCTGCTGGCTTTCTCGTACATTCTGTTCTCGCCACCAAAGGCAGAAGGGAAAGGAAAAAAATCGAGTCTCTTGCACTTGACATTAGGAACGTATGGGTTCCGAACTCCTTTGCGTAAAAGATGGCGGTTAATAAAGAGTCCAAGCAAAATAACCTCCACCGCATCTTTATGTGTGGGATGTTTGTCAGTTTGTCCTTGCGAATATGTGTGTGTGTGTGTGTGTGTGTGTCTGTGTGTGTGCGTGCGTGCGTGCGTGTGCGGAGAGATGCTGGCACAGCAATGGAAGAAGCCACAAGATGGTGGCGAGCTGGTGCTCGGCCTGCATTTTTCCAGTTTTTCTAAGAAAGTGAAAACCGGCAACACAATGTTCAGCTTGTCGTTTTCTGTGCTGTCATCTAAATCTCTTTAAAGGCTGCCGTGCATTTGAGCAGAACATAGGATAGCAAAACTCACGGACGTGTTTTTGGCAAAGATAGAGCAAGACTTCTTACAATCTGTGTCACTATAAACTAGACCAACAATTTGGGGGAAAAATACTTCTCTAATGTTGCAAAGTTTGTACCACGAGCATAAGTGATGTTCCAGGAGTTTTGTCATTTTTTTACGTTTTACAGTGGGTAACCCCACTTAAAAAAATAAATTAAATTAAACGGAAGTGATTTGTACCATAGTCACTGATGGTGTAGTGGTACACTTGCCTGACTTTGGTGCGGGCAGCGTGGGTTCAGTTCTCACTCATTGACGGTGTGAATGTGAGTGCAAATGGTCGTCCGTGTCTATATGTGCCCTGCGACTGACTGGCGACCAGTTCAGGGTGTAGTCTGCCTTTCGCCCGAAGTCAGCTGGGATAGGCTCCAGCATCCCGCGACCCTAACCAGGATAAGCGGTGTTGAAAATGGATGGATGGATTTGTATCATTGCATATTTGTCATTAAATCTAATACTTAAGTACTAACAGCGGTGAAGTACACGTGTGCGCTCTTACAGCGACACCGCATCCCGGAACGAGGTTAGATGCGGGAAATTGGTTTCAACACAAGAGGGCAGGAAAAGAGAGGTGTTAATCATCACGCCTACTATTCCAGTTCCGTTAAGGCTGTGATACTATTTCAGAAAGTGCAATATTGGCGGGAAGGCTTAATAAAGGTCAGGAAAAGGATTTAAGTTATTCCGTATTGCCTTTTCTGGTACAAATATTTATAAATAAAGATTTAATTTTCTCATGTCTCTGATCTGTGGGGAGAACCACACACAACAACTCAGAGCGAGGCACTGGCGTTTTGGACAACCCCGCTACAGTCAAGCGAGACCCTTAGCTTGCTAGCTTGTTAATTCGTCAGCTAGCGAACGTAATAAACAGTTACCTTTCCCTTAAGTGTGACTGTTGTGTGGATCTATGCACGGCGCATGGAGCAAGGCTGTGGAGAATTGGATGAAGCCAACGCCAGTTCGCCGTTGGTTCATGAGCCCACTAATGGCTAATGAGTACAAGCCTAGCAGTTAATTGCAGGCCACTTCGCAGTGGAGCCGTCCTACTTGCCGTCACCTCGCTGCGTGAGGTCACCACAATAGAGACACTAGCCCAAATAACACAAAATACTTAATGTAAGATGCATTTTTCGGGTTGTAGGCATGGCTTGATGGCTAACTGGACAATGTAGTGGTGCTAGAAATAGGCCAACGTATTATTACAAAGTAACTCACAATTCCTGCGAATAGCTATTGATGGCCCCCGTTACTTATATAGTGGGGGAGGGCCGACTCATGCTGTTCCCTGGTGACGCCAGCGCAACCCTGTTTTAGCCCCGCCCAAACACTCAGACAAGCAGAGATGATGCAAAACAGTTTTAAGCTACATCTCAACGATTCACAACTAAATTGTTCTCAGTCTTTGCACCCGTTTTCAGCACTTACCTTCAAACATATTGAATGTATTTAGAAACAAAACACAAAATGACTGGTTCAATTTAAAGTTTCCACATTGTCAATGAAGGAAATGTAAACCATCTCTAAGGTATGATGATTGACATTAATTTAAAATATACATACCACACAGACTGGGAGCGAAGATGATAATATATTAAAAATAGCATTTTTGCGATGTAATACTGTATGTCCTTGTGACTATTCCACATTACTCTTACCACTGGCTCACTATTTAAAGCTACTGCTACTGTGAGTGCTGTTTAAGCACTCAGTTATCAGCGGATGTCAGTTAAACTGCTGCAAGTGTGAAGTGAAAAAAAAAATGCTGCATCACAGTTTGACACAGACAAGAAAACATAGCAACATGATGACACTTGTTGAGTCGACACACTGTGTGATTTACAAGTAAGTGAGTCAGACACACAGACAGGGCTGAGCCAGGGACTCATTAAAAATACGCAAATACATACACATTCTAGCTGAACGGTGATGTGATCATGCTCACTTTTATTTTGAATTTCACAACAGGCTTGCAGAGTGTCAGTGACATCTGTGAGGAAAGCCAGCCAGAAAAGGAAAAAGTAACCAGTTGCTACTGAGCGTACAAATGCATTAACAGGCTTATCGAAGTGCAAAAAGAGATTTATGGTGAAACTGCTACTTCACATTCGTTTTTCTCCTTCTTCTGAGCACACTCATCCCAGATGTGCTGGTAGACTGAGTTTGAAGGAACTGCCAGTAAATCAAGTGTCATGTACATCTGTGGTTCAAATGTAGTGTGACAGAAATCCCATTTTGAAACTGAATTGATTCGAATGGCGGCAAGTCATTGAATACCTCATTCCCTTTGGCCGAGAAAACTTGGGATGGGTATCATCATCGATTATTTAATTGCTAAATAATTTTGACGATTATGTAAAATATATTTTTGATTAATCGTGTCTCAAAGAAGCTGAGGCACAATGGCCTGCAACCAGCAGCTGTTGATTTTTAGCTGTGCTGGTGGCCCACTAACTCTCCAAATACTCAAAACCAGTCAGTGTGTTTATTATTCCAGTAGTGCATGTTAGATCCTCAGACCTTGAATGTTTAGGCAGGAATTGTTTTTTATTTTTGCATTAAAAAAGTTTGTAAAACTCAAAAAAACTGTCCAACACCCAAACCAAAATGGGGGGTGTGGATACTCATACCCAGGGGTTACTGTGACGGTAAGCCCTAAAAAAAACAGTAAAAAAAATAATAGAACTAAAAATGAAAATGTAAGTTATTAAAAGCAAATCTTACTACGTTTTATTGTCTTCACAATTAACAAAAGATTAACTTCTTTCCGCACTCACGGTACATAAGTGACATTTTAACATGAGCTTGAGGCTTTGTCCACTAAAAAGGTGGTTTAAAAAAGACAATTAGCTTGCTCAATAAGAATTGTCGTATTAGCGAGCACAAATGTAAAATAAATCATCCACTATTTACCGTTCTCGTGTAAACACTGAAAGGTGCATGTCTAAAACAGAGGACGTTTAAGTGTTCTCTATGAATTTGAATGTTGCCTGCTAACTAACAAATAAACAGATAAACAAATAAGTCACATTCTTTATGCTTGTAATATGAATTTGTCTCAATGGAACTGTTCCACCCTGTCCTTAAGGAAAAGTTGCATCTTTATTCAAACACCATATTAAATGGGTTACTTGAGGACCACCAGTGATAGAGAGAGGGAGAGAGAGAGACAGAGAGAGAGTGAGAGAGAGAGAGAGAGAGAGAGAGAGAGAGAGAGACAGAGAGAGACAGAGATTAGTATGCAGCAAGCCCGCAGAATGCAGAGTAGGAAGATGCCTGAGTGGATTACTGCAGCAGGAATGCAGCAAGCGGCTGCTGTGAGGCGACGCAGGGAAGAAGAGGAGGAGGAGAGGCTGCAGGAGGCGAAATTGATGACGTACGTCAGAGGAGAGACAACAATATTGACTAAATAATTGGGACACCTCTCCAATACACCGACAGAAAGCGTCAATGGAAGAAAATAGAGCGGCTTGCCCCCTGAATTTTGAATGTCTGGGAGGATTTTTGTCCTATACAACCAGAAGAGCATTTCTGAAGCCATATGTGACAAGCTTTGGCTCACAATCTCAGTTCAAAAGATGTTCCATGTGGTAGAGGTCAGGGTTCACAAGTTCATCCACACCAAACACCTTGTGGAAAGGAAAACACAAAGTCTGACATAACAGTTGTCCAAAATGTCTTGCTAAGATGAAAAATTAAGATTCAAGGGGAACCAAGGTTCCAGCTCAAGTGCTGATTGATGAATTCATTATTTAACAGAAGCAACCCACGATGTTTGTTGAAGTTTAGGCCTATCCAAAAAGCACGGAGGTGACAAGCACCGCTATGATTGTCTGTTATACCTATTGGGAGGAAATTAAATAAATTAAACAGTCAAAGGGAAAGACTTTCTATAAGACGCGTGTGTGTGTGTGTGTGTGTGTGTGCGTGTGTGTGCGCGCGTGGGAATTTTTGTCCTATTCGTCAAGCAAAGCATTTTTGAGGCCACAGATGATTGACTTTGGCTCACAATGTCTGTTCTAGCTCATCCCAAAGCTGTTTGGTCAGGTCAGGGTTCTCAAGTTTATCCACACCAAACACATACTGGAACAAAAACGTGGTTTCGCTAAACTGCTCCCACAAAGTTGGAAATATACGATTGTCCAAAACGTTTTGTCAAGATTAAACATTTAAAATTCAAGGAGAACCAAGGTTCTAGCTCAACCCTTGATTGATTTATTGATTGATTGATTGATTGATTAACAGGAGCATTTCAATACTTTTGTTCAGGTTTAGGCGCATCTCAGAAGCAAGAAGAGAAGAACTGTTTTGATCGTCTGTTGTTTTTGTTTTGGTTTGTTACACCAACCAGAAGTGCAAATGGAATTTGCAATTTTGTAGTGTGTCAGTCATCCAGAAAATCATTTTTGAGGCCTAAAGTTATTAACTCTGGCTCACAATCTCTATTCTAGCTCTACCCAAACGCGTTTGATGGGGTAGAGGTCAGAGTCCTCAAGTTTATCCACCCAAAACACATGGTGGAACAGAAAAGTGCCTTACCAGAACAAAGAGGTCAGATCATATTACTCCAATTCTAAAGTCTTTACACTGGATATCATATCCTTTCCTTGATCAACTATGGGGGAAATCAACAATTGATCAAATCTTTTTTTCAATATATTTTTTCCCCTAGGAGAGTGGCTATCTGAATGTTTTGAACTCAAAATAAGAAATGGATTTTACACAAAAGACCGAATTCCTTAACGATAAATTAACTATTACGTCCATCCCGATGGTGGAGTCCTGCCAATCTGTTCCTCACGTTATCTCAAAGACAAGTACGATGCATTTTTTTTGTCTTTTTTGTTGTTTGAATCATGTTAACTGTTTGACCCTCCCGTGGAATCCAAAATGGTATGGCTCCCCTCATTTTATGTCATTCTCTGTCAACCAACAAGTAAAATGCCAACATACAGAAGAAAAGTCGCTCTTTTTAATGTCTTAACCTTGGCGGAGGTCCCCACTCTGCTGAGTGACTAATTCAACTACCCTAATTGAAAATGTAATCACTGTATTTATCAGGGCCCACGAGAAATGTTTACGTGCTGACAGCTGAGATGAATGGCACAGCTGATCCATAGCGTGTTCTGTTTACAACAAAAGTGTAAGGCTTTTTGTGCACCAGGGAGGGGAGGATGACGATGCCTACAGCTCCTCATCATGTATTTGTTATGTGTCCAGCTAAGAGAATGCAGAACAGTTCATATAAAAGGGAAGAGGCCCCCATATTGGCCTTATTGACACCAACAGACACATTAGGGCTCTGATCAGTACAGTGTGGTTGAAAAATACAGTAGAGTGTGCCACTCCTGAGTGCAGCTCTTGGCTATGGGAAGGAAGCTTGGCGCCGGCATTTGTGCCTGACAGGAAACAAACTCGCACAAAGATCTGAGAAAGGAAGCACAGAAGAAGTGAGGAGGAGGAGGATGAAGAGGAAGTGGGTATAGATGTGCAAAGGAGGTCAAAGCAAATATGTGGAATTTAGATACTGACTATGAGAAACTTAGGCAAAGTAAAAAAAGAAAAAAAAAAGAAAATGTCCCTCAATACAAAATGGACACAGAAGAATAGAGGGGAGACCTCCAACAAGGCCTAACTTTTAACATAAGTACTAAAAATAAATATTGTCTATTTTCATGGGGTGTGATATTAGTTCAGAGGATGGATTTATTCATTAGTGGATGGAGGGTGCCATTTGGATTCAGCGGTGGACTGTACCATTTAGAGCCCGACCGATTCATCAGTGGGCTAATTATAGCGTACCACCAATAAATCGACATTGGTCAATATGTAACCAATGTATTCACTTTTCGATGCGCAGAGATTTGGTCGCTCTGCACCTGTGTGTCTGTTTTGCACTCTGCCCGAGTGCCTGACCCTTGCCCCCCCCCCCCCCACACACACAAACACACAGATCAGTGAAGTGGACCCCTGCCTTCTCCATTCACACGGCTGCAGCAGAGGAGAGGACAAAGACGAGAGAAACTTTATTTATTTATTTATTTATTTTGCTCAATATAACTCAGCCAAAATGAAGTGCAATACTTGACTGCAACCAGTCCCAGGCAACCTGAACTATTTTGAGTGGTAAAGAAATGGTGTTTCAGTGTCATGATGGTTGGAGATGACCGCCGTCCGGGCAAGTGTTGCTTCTGTTAAGCCATATTTCACGCTGTTACTGCTTTTATCTTGGTAGATACTTTCTGTTTTTATTCCCATTCAAGTTGCTTTGATGGGACTGTAATCCAGAGTAGCACAGTGCATAAGTGGAAAGTGGTTGGCACGTCTGCCTCACAGTTCTGAGGTTCAGGGTCGAATCTCAATTTGCATGTTTTCCCAGTGCTTGCATGGGTTTTCTCTGGGTCCTCCGAGTTCCTCCCACATTCCAAAAATAAGTATGTTAGGTTAACTGAAGACTCTAAATTATCAGTCGGTTTAAATGTAAGAGTGAATGGTTGTTTTTAACTATACACAGTAATTATAAAGTAAAAAAAAAAAAAAAAAAATGGGTAAGCCTCCACCTATCATGAATTTAAACATGGTTACTAGGTACCTACTGTACTTCATTACCCATGAAAATTGTTGTGCACAGCAGACAAGAGTAAGAGGCCGGCTAGTTGTGTTCTCCACTTGCAGACTTTTAAACAAATGTTGCAGCAAAGTAAACTGAACTGGGCGACAATGGAAGAGCATGAGGCAACAATTCCACGAAAAGACGGGGGTTCAGTATCTAGCAAGTTTAATTCTGAAATTTAAAGTGCTCTTAATGAACTGCAGATGAGTGGAATGAGATAAAACTCACATTTCAGACACATCCTTCATCTCTGACATGTTAAGCTCCTCTTCCCAAAGTCTCCATCCTGTAATTGGAAACAAACAATGTGGTTAGCAAAAGTGCAATTATCAGGCTTTCAAAATGGCACCTTTTGCTCACGTTTGTGTTTGACCTTCAGCTGGGGGCTGACAATGATCTCAGTGTGGAGTGGATGAGGGATATGTGATGGTGAGGAGTCAAGCTAACATCCCGGGAGTGGATACGTGTTTTGTGGGCTTTGCAATAGACTCATGCATGAGCAGACAAGCCATGTTTGGCCATGGCAACACAAGGCCCTATTCACTTCTCTGCGGAGGCACCGGTGTGCGTGTATGCACGCGCAGACACACACACACACACACACACGCACACACACACACACACACACTATTATCATAATCATCATCATCAACAATGACCCAAGAAGCTCTCGAGTGCTTCAAAATACACACACACACACACACACACACACACAGACGGCACAGAAGACAGGCATTCCACTACAGTAGCATTCCATATGTTTGGTTAAGCAGAGAGAATCCAGATTTAAGACAGCAAGCTGGACTGAATTAAAAGGATGAGTATGGAGGGAGAAGGAGGAGGCAGAGGGAAGCACTCCAAATTATAGCAAAGTCAAAATTTTGAGCTCAATGAAACTAAGTGGGGGGGGGAATAAAAAAAAAAATGGTGGTGAAAATTTGGAGCTTGTCCAAAATGCTGTCAGGACCTTGGATATCCAACTTTCATCATGTGTGATATCCGCTGTATGCATTGATGTATTTTTTCTTTCTAACATGTTGGCATCTGGTTGCTCCTACACTCAACACCATAATTTTACACCAATGAGAGCAGCTGGGTGTTTTTTTTTTTTGCTGAGTCAGCTCATGCTGTCACGCTACGACGGCGCTTAACAGCAAATCAGATGGATTGTTCAAGCTTGAAGTTTTATTACCAAAAACACGTCTGGCTAACAACGAGAGCCACAATATAACAATTACATATGAGACCTTATTATTATATTTGGCATTTGTGATAAAAAAATAAAATACAAAATAAATGCTCGGTACACCAAGTTGAATATTTTTCTTCCTTTATTGGCATATTCGTCTTACTCTTGTGGCTCTCAAGTGTGAGACACTCTCCAAAACTCACTTGACATGAATCAAAGCGTGACAGTGATTATTAGAGCCTACATGGGGGGGGCTGGCTGCAGGAAGATTTGCAAAGTACTGTTTTTCATAACCAAAACCGCCACGTTGGTGTCGCTGTCACACAAATTTCCTGCCTGCATCCGACTTGTGTGGAAAAATGGATCCGAAATGTCAACGGATTGATGAGAAACTTTGCGGCAAAATGGGATTTTCCACACTGCATGATAAAACACTGCAGTACATTGATAAATTGTTCACTAAAAACACAGGTTGCAGCCAAAAGTCACTTTATAAACAGTCAAGCAGAACTCTTTGATGCAATAAATGCATCCCATCTGCGGCATCATTGCAATTCTAACGAATATACTTGCAAAAACCTAGCAGGATTAAGTCTCAATAATTGCTTCGCCAAAAGATTTCCAACATGACGCCAGCTATAGGAAGGCTAAGCAGAATAAACAGAGTTACTGATAACTGCCTTTGGGTTTTTGCAAAATGTCATTTCCAATGCATATAAAAGCTTTTGCATAACATTATTCTATGGTGGTTAAATCCAATATAATGTTGTGACAAACGCTTAAAACATTACATTTGCCCTGCAATAAGTATCGAAACTCATCTATATATCATATAAATCTCATTTTGTTTTCCAGCATGCTAAAAGTTGGCTTGATTTTTTTTGTAGGGGGACTTTCAAATTAGGTATTTTCATGTTTCATTTTCAACATTTGAGTCTCATTTGACTTTGTTTTAGTCAAAACCCAACAAGTGCTGGTACAGGTACATATTTTAGTACCTGTATAGTCTGGTTTCCCAAGAGACTATCCCATCTTGAACGTGTCTGTACATGCTGTAAAGATTTGTTCCCGCACATTTATCATTCTGGGTGTATAATTCATTCTTATATTGCCATGTCTGTCACCGATGTGTTTTTAAAAAAGGCCAGATATACCTTTTTTAATTATTTAGGGAAATGTTTTGGTGTCATGTTTATTTTGCGGCATTTAGGAGAGGTTTGAAGAAATGTTACACACCACCATGTTACACTGGAAACAGTGTCGTTCTGGCTATTCATTTACACAATTTTTTTTTTTTTGTGGCATTCAACGTGGGGCATTTTACTTCAGCGTTTAGAAGATTTTTTGCAAATGTAGTTAGCTACAATTACAAGTTACCCTGTTGAAAATGTAACTATTTCAGTTACTTTCTCAAATTAATACAGTATATCTGATTACATTTGATAACATTTTGATTACTTTTCTTAATTTTGAACGAATGCTTCAACAGGACCCTTGGATCTTTCCTCTAAAAATTCAGCCGATGTTCATACACCTGGTTAGAAACTGCCAATTGCACATTTGTTCAATGCACCACCAATGACTTGACCTGAAATCGGCCACAATTCAAAATTGAGTGAGCAGTCTCGGAATCGGGCACAATTTGTACTTTATCTGTACAGCTTTATCAGGAGGATTTTATGTAACATACACGTTGTTTTAACCTACCATTGAACTGAAACAGAGAGCGCCATTTGAATTTTGTCAAGCAGCAACTAACCTCATTCGAAGGTGGATGTTTTAAAGCTAAATATTTGGATTCAAATGAAGCACAGAAAAGAAGCGTCCATGGCAACATAGTGAGTCCATCCATCCATCCATTTTCTGAGTAAAACAAAAGAGGAAATGAGAGTGAACAAAAGAAGAGGTACGAGACAGATCATGTTCAATTTCCTCCGCTGGAGAAACTTTCAAGGCCTGAAACTCCATCCGGGGTTCTACCGGCCAAGCTGGCCCTGTTTGTATGGGCACCCATTTCCTGAGTGATTAACAGGATGTGTGTGTGAGTGCGCACACTGGGGGTTGCAGCTTGGAGTGGTCTGGGGTTGTTTTGTCTGCTCAGGGAGGAAAGGAATGCTCAAGTCAAACAAAGTGGACAGGATGCCTTGTGAGAAGCGGAGACGAGGGTGAGAAATAGCAAGCACAGAGGGGAGAAGGACGGCGAGAGACAGGAAGTCGAGGTCCAGAAATGTCGCAGACAGAAGGAGGAAAAGAGGAGGTGAGCGTAGCAGAGAGTGAGTGTCAGAGAGGTTGATTTCTCATGTGTTGAACAGCATTCCTCCTCCTGCTGCTATTTGCATTCCGGCACAGCAGAGAGGTGGAGAGACAATTTCGTCAACAAGCTGTCAGATAGAAAACCATTCACCTCTTCCAACTTGACTGTAAACCTGCAAAACCAGTCCTGATATCTAATGACTAACAGCCCTCGAGCTCTCCTTGTTCCACAAAAACATATTAGCGCTACACATACTCACAGCGCAGCTATACGGAGAGTATTATATTTATTTATGCAAGAGTAATACTTGGTTACACAGAAATCGTCTAATTTGCCAAGTTGGCAAATGCAAGGAGGGCTAAAGTGGTCAAATCATCAACATAAACAATTAAGTTTTCAAAAAAGGTCAAATGGAATGCAACCAGCAGAGGCACTATTGAGTCAGCTTTATGATGCTCAATACAACACTGGCCTTGAAAGAGGAGTTCAGAACATTCACAAACATTCTCCCATCCCAATGAAAATAATAAAGATTAACTGAGCATTAATGTTACCTGTACTGGAACAAGGAAATGTATCTGTTTATTCATCAAAATACTTAAACTCCATTTCCACCAAGTAGTACAGTTTGGTACTCTGTGTAGGTTTTGTCAAATGTTGTGAAGGTTTCTGATTTTGGCATTTTTTTGGCACCAATGTCAAGATAACAAAACTAATAGTACTATACCGTCCATTCATCAATTTATTATAACGCTCCTCATTTGGGTCATGCGTGTGCCGGACCCTATCCCAGTTGACTTTGGGGCACATAAACAAACATTCGCACCGGAATGAAGCCGGACTACCCAGAGAAAACCCACGCAAGTAGTGAGAGAAGATGCACAATCCACAGAGGATTGACACCTGAGCCGAGATTCCAAACATTGTTGAATTCAATGTTGTGGTACTGATACGTTTTCAGGATATTTAACGTACTGTCATTTCCATTGGGATCGCCATCCCGCCAACAAACCATTCAATGTCAGATCAAGGTTTATTTTCTCCATATTGTACCGAGACAAGCTAAATTCTACTGTACCACTTGGTAGAAATCCACCCATCCATTTTATGTCTTGTTTGGGGTTGCTGAAGCCCATGGGAGCACTATTGGGTGAGAGGCAGACTAAATCCCGGAGCAGTAGCCAATTAATCGAGGGTAAACTTAATTGAGGCACTGACCGGGAATTGATCCAAAACTAGCTGCATGAAAGTCAGCTATGTGAACTGCTACACTACCCATAACCTTAACAAGTAAGCAAAGTAGGATTTGGAGTCAGGGTAGTCTGGTAATAGAACATTTACTTTTGGAGTATCTACAATAAGTCACCTTTTTTAATGATAAGATCTCAATACATGTAAATGAAACGCCATCAGATATTATTATTATATGGTTTCATATGATTAATATGTTTAAAATGTTTTTTCACTTTCTCAGGTGCCACCCAAATTGTTATCGTCTGACTGCATTCCTTTGCATTATGATCAAGCTTTCATTTTCTCAATTAGTACCGGTAGTTATGAAAGGATTTGTGCAATTGTTGTTTGGTATTTGTTGTGTTTCTTTCAATTAAAAAAAAATAATTATCTCAATAACCCTTTAAAATAACGCTTGGAGGTTAAACCCATGTCTACTCCTATAAAATAAACAGCTTATTTGGGTGCTCTGCCATTTCTCTTCAGTTATAAAGTTCAGCTGCCAAGCACTTCCTTGTGCTGTTGTTGTTGCGCGAGCCGGACCCTGCCCATACGGGAGTTAGCCATTCTTTGACTGGCAGAGCGGAATTGATAGGCTGCTATTGTTTCCTTTTAAGGCCAATTGTGTCTGAAATGCTTGGCATGCCTGGGAGTGCAGATGCGGCTCACTCGACGGAGAGATAAAGCGCTAATTTAGCAGCATTCTTCAGCCCGGTACACACCTGTAGAGAGGGATAGGAACTTAAGGGAGGACCACATGGAATGACAGGGGCAGGGTGGATAAAACAAGATGAAAACATTGTTGACAGGCTTAAACGACTTAGAAAACAATGACAGCAGGTGACACTGTCGTTTTTTTGTGCAAAACTAGTTGTTTGAATTGCACATCCTGACATAAGATATCAATGCGTAGATATCGGTAGTTAAATAATACTCTTTGCTTTGCTAGAACGTGTTTTGTAATGTTCCAAATGTGCAGTAGTAGAAGTAGTAGAATTTCTTTTCCTTGTGTCACACAAAATGAAGAGCACACATTTGCCTACAATATATATATAAAAAATAAAATAAAATGATGACTGTAAAAACGCATAAGATCACAAGTTAACAACTATGTTAACTTGTGAGGCATTGGTCAAATGATGTTCTGTAATATTCGGATTGGCCAATAAGTTGTGCTTGTTAACATCTGTGAGAAACACAGACACGCAAAAGCGCTGTTCGTTCGTGATTGCGGAATGTCTAACAAATATTTTGCACTGTTTCAAAGGAATAGCATGACTAGTTTGTGACATTAAACCATAAGAAAACTGGTGGAGAAGTATGTGACGTCGGCGAGTTTGCGTTAGAGTGTCTGGGTCTGAGCTGCGGCGGAATGCACTCATCGTGTTTATGCGGTTTACTGTTCTCCCAGCGTTCAATAAAGGGCTCAATAAAGTGCATCGGCGACTGTGGCTCTCCTTTCCCACATGCGGGGCATTACAATAAGTAAGTCAGAATCAGAATCATCTTTATTTGCCAAGTATGTCCAAAAAACACGCAAGGAATTTGTCTCCGGTGGTTGGAGCCGCTCTAGTACGACAACAGACAGTCAATTGATAGAGAACACTTTTGAGACATAAAGACATTGACAAAAAACAGTCACTGAGCAATAAACGGTTGCTAGTTATCTGGTAATGCCGGTACATTTTTTTTTTTTTTTTTTTGGGACAATTGTGCAAAAGATGCAGAGTCCTCTAGCAGTTCAAATGACTAATATTGCAATAGTCCGGTGCAATGACCATTGGGCAAAGGGCGCCGAGACTTCAAGGAGTGTATGCAGTTTAAAGTGACGAGTAGCGCGATAATCTGGGACAACGTTGGTTGTGCAAATGTTGCAGATACTCCTCAATCAGTGTGCAAATTGAGCAGATGCTACTCTGGCATGAGTGGCCAGTATTAGTCAACAACAGATATGCAAAGTATAGGCCTATCCATCCATCCATCCACTTTCTGAGCCGCTTCTCCTCACTAGGGTCGCGGGCGTGCTGGAGCCTATCCCAGGTATCATCGGGCAGGAGGCGGGGTACACCCTGAACTGGTTGCCAGCCAACATATAAACAAACAACCATTTGCACTCACATTCATACCTACGGGCAATTTAGAGTTGTCAATTAACCTACCATGCATGTTTTTGGGATGTGGGAGGAAACCGGAGTGCCCGGAGAAAACCCACACATGCAAACTCAACACAGGCGGTGCCGGGGATTGAACCCCGGCCCTCAGAACTGTGAGGCAGACGCTCTAACCAGTCGGTCACCGTGCCTCCAAGTATAGGCCTACTGTTAAAAAAAAACAAAAAAAACATCACTTTAAAAAATAGCGGGGGCATGAAAGATGAAGCACTATATAGTAGAGAAAGACTAGTTACAAATGAATTAACATTCAATAGTAAGACAATTACGACTACACTGATGTTTTTTCACCGATTAAACTAGAAAGACTTAATGTGTAACTTACAATGCATCTTTGGATAGATCTTCTGTAATATTGAGGTTGGCTCATAGGTGGCCCATCCAAATGTTTGTGAAAGACACGTACAAATATTAACATTTTTCTGTGCCAGATCAAGCCTTCTTACAAATGTTTCACAAATAGAAGGAAGGACTACGGTTAGCTACAATCAACAACAAGACAATTATGATGACTGAGTTGTCGTTTAGGTTTATAAGTTACAGTGTAGACAACAGAATGTTTAATGGTCCAAAAATGAGTCATGCTAATTTAATTGTCGCACATGTGGAACACATTCAGTCCAAGCTAATTTATGCCCTTTATTTAAGCCGACAGGACAAACGAGGAAATGCCTCCCTTAACTACCAGATAACATGGACTATAAATCTTAAATTCTTAATGTGGCCAACTAAATTGTCGCCTGTTGAGGCACACAATGCAGTAAAAAATGTGGATGGTAGAAAACCAGAACCAGAAGCCTTCGATTCGTATCCGTTTTTGACCTGGCAGTCAAAACACAACATAAGTTGTATACACCTGCTTGTCACCGCTGCAGGAGCACACACATACAATAAACTATATCGCTAACCCGACCAAGCTGACGCACTGATCAATCTTCTAAAGTCCTTTCCTTCACATGTTTGTGCATACATGCAGTGGACAAAGTGGATAGATGCCCTGAAATGTAAGGGAGAAGGGAAGAGGAGGGGGACCCAAAGTGGCTGGGCTTCACAAATAAACCCAGACGCTGGGAGAAAGGGAGGAAACGGGCTGAGGTTGGATCATAAAATATGCCTGGTATTCCACAATGTTCCACAGTGCACAAATGAGCCACTCAGGGACCTGGGAGTGTTATGGGATTCCTGTGAGGCTCCTGGGACTGAATGTGTCCACATAAGCACATATTCCTTTAGCAGCTCCACAAGTGTTATCACTGGTGGCTAAGGATAAAGTGAAGTAAATAATTAACTTGTTTTTATCCAAATATACAGTATTAACCTGGGTTCTTTTTGTTCAAGTACCAACAGTCAATAAGGTGATGACTACCAATACTAGTAGTTTCTTTTTTCCCACTCAAGATCTTGCAATTCGCTAGGGATCAGTCTAGGACAGAGGTCACAAACACAACCCTATTCTATAAAAAGATCACCAGTGATCGGACACTGTGATTTCCTAGAAAGGTTGTTGAAGTGATCATTTGAAAATGTAAACACTTGCAGATATGTATAGACTTGTGTGCTTATTTTCATTATTATTTTATTATTATTATAGTCCACAATATTATTATTATTATTATACTCCACAATAACCATTCAATTTTGAATTTGATTTTACATTATATATGCTATCACCCGTACCCGTCAGTATGTTTGATTCCTTTTGGTGCATCCATTCAATACGCCCACAGCGTCTGAGAGGTGGCCCTTATTATTCAAGTTTTGAAACCTGATTTTATATACGTAGCAATTTGTTTTAAATTTTCATTCATGCAAATTTGGTAGGCTTGTTAACATTACATAACTCTTCTCTGTGCTGTGTCGAATTTACGTGTAATTTTTTTGGGCCTGTTCGCTGCCTCTTTGAAAAGCATAAATCAAGGCATGCCAATACATGGTCTGATGGAGGAATGTAGAAAGAAGAAAACAGATGTTTTATTACATCAATAAGTTTCGCAACCCAAATAGGGGTACTGTTATATAAAGTAAGAAAATACAAGAATATGTATTATGAGTCATTTTATTGTGTTGCTATTTTTGGACCACTGTTACCTGCTTGAGGATTGTCTCGTGAGCCATTGATGAGCTGTTTGTGTTGTGGTTTTGGTTCTGCCAGACAGACCTCCTCCTTTTGAGCGTATCCAACAGCGTCCAAGACAAACTGCTGGTGGAAGATACACTCCTCACAGATACTTTCCATCATAATAACTTGCATAAGACTCTCTTTTTGTATTTTGTAAAGGACACTCCTAATGGCTGATGACTAAAGTGGTGCAACAAACTTGCTGTGTCAAGTTAGCCAATTCATAATTGAGACAGGAAAAGATCTTCTCACTGATTTCATATAAAGAGATGGTGTTTAGGTCATCAAGAAATGATTGGGACGGGTGAAGGCATCGTAATCCCAAAGATTCATGGTTACTGAAGGGGGCACTCCACAAATGAAATTGCATTGACATTAACTGTAGAAATTGAAACGAGACGACAAAACAATCATACCCAGGTTTACAAACCTTAATGACTAAATGACTGTATTTTATGTTAATATTGTTAACATTTCATTAGTTTTACTTTTTGTAAGCATATGTGCAAAAACAAATATTTTGGGCAAAAAATAAAATATTTAGTCACTTGTCTTGGATGTAAGTAGTCCTGTAGTCCTTCTTAAGATGGTAAACTAGTTGAGACTGAATCAACAGTCTCTCTGCTGGTTTCATACAAGCACTCAATGTTGCCGCAATTACTTCAGTTCAAAACATTATTCATTAACAATCAAGTCCACACAACAAATTACTTTGATTGTATCGATTATTGCACTCTATCGGATCCTAATGATATTCTAGCAAGAGTTACTCTATGATTCCCACTCATTGTCCCATCCATTACCTTATTCTTTTTACTTTACTGTTTTGAACTTGTTAACCCGATGGACCAACTTGACAATTCCATGAAAACTGGAGAAATGTTCAAGGTCCACAAAGAGGTGAAGAAAAAAAATAACAGAAGACAAAGCAGCAGCAGTCCAGAGAAAAAGAAGACAAGGAAGTGATTAATAGCCAGGTTGCCATAGCGTCCCAGCATTCCTCTCCCTAAGAACATGTATATTTGCTGATCACAAGTAAAATAATCTGCAAAAGGAATTTTATTTTGATAACCGCCCTGTAGATCCGAGACCTGGACAGGAGTGTATGTTGCATTTCTCCCTCGTACGGTTCACCTAGCTGAGCGGGGTTTGATGCATTGTTTGTGTTTAAATATCCATTGGTTAAAGTGTTAAGACTGCGACTATCCATGCAATTCATTAGCCCCTCTATGGCGTTTTGCATTGTGCGCTAGCGTAAGGCAAAGTTGTGTGAATGTTTTAAACATACATGTAATTCATGTTGAGTTTGACAGTAGACTTCAAGCCCTTTTGTTGAACTGTTCACTATCTGCCAAACTGCTTCTTGTTGTGAAGTGAGTTGAATTCACTGCCCCCACAGCGCTGGTACGGTATTTTAATTTTATTCCCCTAAATCAAAGCAAAAAAATCTGCCTAACGATCATCCTACTTAGAAAAATGTGTAAATTACGTCACTCGTATCTCAAGGCACCACTGTATTTTTCATTTTTATTTTATTTTATTTTATTTTATTTTTTAAATGGGGTGGGAGGAACTCCCTAAATGTTCTGAGACTGCGAATCAGGATCCAAGTAGTGCACTCCATTTTGCCTCAATTGCATCAAGACAATTACTCAGCAATCAATTCCACACAAACTTGTACTTCTTAACCCTCAATTAATCGATTATTATGCCCATGCCTATTTTTTATCAGAACTTGGGGTTGGGGTGTCTGTTGACTATTACTGTGCATGATTTTTTGTCTGTACTAGTACTACATTCCCGGGAAAAGGGGCTATTTTAATTAAACATCACTTCATCTCTTCCTCTCATTATCTTGTGATTACTTTTAGGGCTATTTATATTTTCTAAATACACAAAAGATTTTTACAGCTAATGTCTTGCTCAAAAAGAGGTGCACTAAAAGTGCTTACTGATCACAAACATAACTGCTCTTTGGAGTCACTTTAATGGTTTCTATTCAAAGGATGAACGTAATTGGATGTGGCATGCTCATCCTACATTTTTCCTTTGAGATCAAAAGATGAAGATATCAGACAGACCAAACACGAGCATGCACTTTGATACAGCGTTTGAGGATAAAAAGCATCTACCCCAAATCAAAACGGGATTATTTGATCATTTTTTTTATTGCTAACACTTGTGTGAATGACATTCAGTGGTCTCTGTTATACACTATAAAATATTAAAAAACTTCAGACATCGCGAGTCAAGTGTATGTCAGCCCACTCATCTCTAGCACAGACTTAAACACTGATTCATGGCCTCTGGACGAACTCGACTTCTGCTGAGCCATGCAATGGTTCTGACTTCCACAACAAACTCCTGCCAACCACTGTCGCGTTAGTCAGTGTCCAACTGACTGCAAATAACAGACTAAAGCCTCATAAATCCTGTAGGAGCAAAGCAGTAACTAAAGTCATGGGAGGGCATGTTGAAAGAAATATATTATAGTGCTCGATACAAAAACAATCAAAATGGTGAAGTCTGTATCCAAGACACATAAAACCAGCTGCTGGTGAAGAACTTTGGGTCAACATTTTGCCTTTTATGGATGTTGCTTAGGTTTACAACATGTTGGGTCGATGTAGGTGGGATAAGGTGATTATTTAGTGTTTTAATAACAGGTAGTACACGCAAAGGTAATCTACATCTACATGTTCACCCCGATTCCCTTCTAAACAAAGTCACTAAAACCCTGATTATCTTATGGTTTGAATGATTATGCTGACAGTTTATAGTGTGTTAAGAGTGACTTTACACACACCGATATGCAATCTGGGACAACAGTTGTAAAAGTTCAATATTTGCAATCAAAAGTCCTGTTCTGTGCGGTCAACATCCAAGCAAGCCAAGGACTCCGCGATTGTCACATGGAACAGAATGATACTAAGGAAGCGAGTTGAAAGAAGAAGATGGAAACACGAAGAAATAATGGCGACCAGCAACAATCTAATGGATTAAGTTGAGTGTTTTATATAATAAGTATAATAAGTCCTCCAAGTTTTAGCACAATAGAAATGGCCACCTGTGGCGGCTGGTCAACAGAGAGCGTTAGGGAGCCGCCCCATTGCTGCTGACTGACATTGAAAAGGACAAAAGTGAATGACATGAAAGAAAGATATTACTACATTATAAAAACATTAAAAATTATATGGATATCTTTATACTATTTATCTGACTCATCTAGAATTAATTATGAGTGCAGTAAATTTGATTGTTTATATCTGTTTTTCTCATTCTATGACATCTCTTCTGGTTTAGGGCACTGAGACGTTTGCCATTAACTCTCATTAAATGCGTGACATGCGGTGGTGGGGTCCTGTACATTGCAAAAGATATTGCAGAGGTAGGGCGTCGAATTTCCGTGCCCCGTCACCAATAACGTAAAACGGAGTTACTGTAAAACCCTCCCACGCCCATTAATAGAAGTAACTGAGGCAGCCCATGTCATTTCCGGTCCTATTCTCATACAAGCCAGTCTGCCAGGGGGCAGGCAAATGGCGTGATTCAAAGACTGGAATAACAATTTTTCACTGTTCATGATTTTGCAAGCATAAGTTCGATCTGCACCAGGGTAACATTGTGTTTTCTATTGTTTTTTAATTTTTTAAATGCCTTCCATAATTCAAATTTCATGTAATAATCTCGTTGAAACTCAACTCAACTTTATATATACACGTCTCATGGCTTTTTCTCGTGACCAAAGATCTTATGTTGACGTCGATTGCAGGAGCGCTGATGGCTGACCAAGCCAATGCGAAACAGGCAGATAAGAATAAGTCCATTAGTGAAATATGTTGATATTTTAAGTCTATACCCTATACCCTGTGTATAAGACTTCTCAGTTTAGTAATATAATCTGAATCATCATCATTGGGATCACAAGACCGTTAAGGAAAAAAGCATGATGCTCACCTTCCGTCCATGTCTGACAGTTTGGTAAAATCGCCAGGAAGAATGCACCTTGAACCAGACTGGAATGGCTCCTGAAATATCCCAAATATTCCCCTAAACCCCCCACCCACTTCTTTTAAAGAAGATATAGCCCTGTTAGGTCCACAGCCCACCCTGTTTCCCCCCTACAACCCACAACATTTTTGCACTATATACTTCACCAAAAGCACGCACATTTACAACACACGGATGACACAGACAATGTTAAGAACATTATTTAACGTAAGTTTCCACCCAGCTGACCCAGACATGCCTTTTCAGGGTAGGCAGTTCAGATTTCTTTTCATTAACGTCCAAAAATACTCCTGGGCCAAGTAGGCGAAGAAGAGGGCGGGGGGGTTGGGAGGTGGGGGGGTTGAACGAGAAAAATAGGGGCTCCATTTTTCTAAGGGCAATCACAAGAGACACAATTCAAGCATTCCTAAAAAAAGCACAAGTTAGACAGAGGAATTTACAAGAAATGTCTTAACTGGGCACACACTGTCAAAACATCCATTCTCTCGCCTCCCGCTTGCTGCCTCGCTGTGCCTCCTACATGCTTTTGAAAACCATTTCCTTCTTTCCCTCTACCATAAACAAGGTAGCCTGTGCAATGTCAGAACAAAAACTGAAGATCCTGGTACTTTTTTTTTTGTCTAAGGAAAACAAAAAGTCACGTGTGACGACAAAATGCCCAGAAGGAAACTTAATTCTTCTGAATAGAGAGCATGTTTCACACTGAACCGTAAGGAATTGCAAAAGACAAAACAAAATAAGGGAGCAATCTTACTTTTCACTTCACGGCTCAAACTCCAACCATAAAGGTTGATTTGGAATCGGCCTGATTATACATTAGACTTCTTATCACATGGAGCTATCAGGATAGCTGTCTGAGCAGTCACAATTTAGTGCATTGACCTCATAACGCTCATATTCCCTTTCTTGGAGTGTTGGCACATGGGCTATGACTTTTTGCTGATCCATAAAGAGGCGAGACTTCCAACCATGACTCATATGTGAGGTTTTACTCTGAAAAGACTAATCAAGACTCTCCGAAAGACATTACAACAGAAGCTATACCACAGACTGGACTGCTAAAGTACAGACACCTCAGGAAGCAGCGGAACTGCCGGGAAAAATGTCAAACACATGCTAATGATAAGGCAACACAACCACAAATAATGAAGACCATTCTAGCGTGGCATCTTTGGACTTGTCACTGACTGCGTCTCTGTTCCCCTGCGATTGGGAAAACGATGGATGGTAGGGAAGCTAAACAAAGACCAGATGATGATGTTCTTGGGTTACACGCTATAGTTCACGAACTTTCACATGGTCCACAGCAGGATAGTAGTGCCTTGGTTTGTGAATGACAACGAGAGTAAATGGTGTTCATAAATTACCTGAAATATGGTATTAGGAAGCAGGTTAGAACCCTGGATCAGGTCACCATTACATCCTTGTGAATAATTCCCGAGAAATGGGGATATCAAAGCACAGAAGACGTCCGTTTAGTGCCAGTTTGTGTAAAAACTGCTGTAAAATATGGACAGATCCTACATTTGGCTACATTTTCTGTCATCGTACTGTTACCATTATAACATAGTTGTTAATCTATAGCAAAAGACCTCCACCAAGGCGTGCCAAAAATGTCTTTCCTCCAATCTTGATGGATAGTGTTATGTAATGATAGATGTAATAGAACGGCAATGGCTGCAGAGGACAGTTGAGCTGTTTATAAACCTAACCTAGATGTAATTAATCTGAAAAACAAATCGCCCATGGTAGTAAATTTCCAAGTTGTGATCAATAATGTTCCACTCCAGTCAGTCAGGTAGCACACCACACCTTTATGGCTTCTTCCTTATTTGATGCCACACCCATTCAAAAAATTTTAGGACACCAGTGGAGTCATTTTGGAGTTATACCGGTGAAATACAAGCAAGTATACAAACGTAAAAACAACTTGCTACCTCATGCAGATTTTTTTCTCGAAATCAAAGGATGGGGAAAACCACTTGGAGTCTTCTTGAATTGAAAATGAAAGCATACAGTATGTCTTTCAAATAATTGCTAAGTTGAAAGGCTAGCCTGCATGTCACCCAGTGGAACACAAGGATATTCCCCTTAAGCAGTGAGTGAGGCGCCGTGTCAGTAGTTTCAAGTTTCAAATGAAGGCTTCAAATGATTTTCCTTAAACTTGATGACTCAGAATACTCAGCATATTTGCAGCAGAGGTCTGAAGCGCACAGCAATAATTAGCCTGCGATCTGCATGGAATGAAGTTTGCTATAGCTTCAGCAAGTCAATTAAAAAAACATTATTTAAATTAAATAATACGACAATAAAATCATTAGGTGGTCTATATGTCAATAATATTATGCAGTACCAGTGATTCGTTTATTACGAACATAATGATCATCTTAAATACGAAAAGTTAAAAATGGTAAAGGGCGGTACGGTGGGCGGCAGGTTAGCACATCTGCCTCACAGTTCTGAGGACCTGGGTTCAAATCCGGCCTCACCTGTGTGGAGTTTCCATGTTCTTCCCATGCCTGCGTGAATTTTCTCCGGGTACTCCGGTTGCTTCCCACATCCCAAAAACATGCATGGTAGGTTCATTGAAAACTCTAAATTACCCGTATGTGTGAATGTAAGTGTGAATGGTTGTTTGTTTATATGTGCCCTGCAATTGGCTGGCGACCAGTTCTAGGTGTACCCCGCCTCTCACCCAGAGTCAGCTGGAATAGGCTACACCTCAACCGTGACCCTCAAAAGGATAAGCGGTACGGAAAATGGATAGATAGATAAAATTGTAAATGAGCTTCACTTACAGCGCTTGCCTACCTTTAATCACCTTACAATGTTACCTCATTTATGGAAAGAAGGTTAACAAGCTCATTTATACACTAATGCCACAGCACCAGGAAAAGGTGGGGGTTGAGTTAACTTTTAGCTCAAGTTTAATTTAACACGGTCACAGGGGACAACGTCACGTTGGGAGATGGCTACTCTACCACCTGAGCCAAGCCTCAACGTGATGCGTTTCTGTAACTTTTGTAGTACAATCAATGTGGTGAACTTGCGCATCAACGTTTACCGGCAGTAATCATCAGTGCAGATCTCCATGATGGAGCAGTTGCTTGGGCTCCTGCAGGACACCAGTGGCGAACCCTCCCTTGACCAAAACGCCACGGGGAGACCAATGCCCCACCGGCACTGCCCGGTGTGAGCAGGTTGTTTGGCACGCTTTGGGGGACTAACAAGAGGGGGTTCATTCACCCTCACACACACAGGAGGTGTTGTATAAACACGAGTCATTCTAGCGTCAACGTGGGATTTTTAAATGGTGAGAGCACATACAGGGGGGTGCAAACGTAGGTATACAGTTGTAAGACACACAGAGTTTATTATTCTTTAAGTGTGTGTGTGTGTGTGTGTGTGTGTGCGTATGTGCGTGCGTGAATGTGAGGATTTAATGAGAGCCTGAGCAAAAGTGTGTGAAACCTCGGAGCTGAAATGTACTCATGGGCGACTGCTTACTGAGTGACTGACATCTTAGCTCCTAGTGCCTGATGACAGATGTACATGGCTGAGAGCAGCACCTTGCAAAAGAGCTTTGGCGCAGACAAATACTCGCAATCGCACACAGAAGTCAAGTAGTTTGAACTCCAGCTGAAATCACAAGAGTGTCACTGGCCAACAGCTGATAAAGAAGTCTGGCAGAAGGAAGAGATGATGGTGTATGCAGTATTAAAGAAAAGTATGTAGGTCATTTTTTATTGTTAAGAGAACAGCTGGGTGTTAAAACAAATAGCACTGCATCAGGTGCAATGACAGAAATGAGACACTGTCGCTACCACAAGCCTAAACACATTGGTCAGTGACTGTACCTTTCAAAACCATAACAATAAAACAGCTATACACGCTATCTGTGTCATCAAATATGGGAAGGGCTTCCATTTAGACAACCACCTTCCTTGGAATTAAGGATGGTGCATATAAGAAGTTACAAGTGGTATCAGGTAGATATAAAGAAAGAAACACTGTGGTCAGACCAACCCTCAAATTATGTTACATTATCAATAATGTTCTCTTGAATCATGATAAAATAGCCAAGCAAAACCTCGTCATAATTATTGATAGGCTGATACTTTTAATAGCCTTCATAAACAACCGGAAATTGGCATTTTGTAGTTCTCCAGACTTAAAAGGCAAATCTTCAAACGTGGGATATAAACTTAAGTCAAAAACTTGTTCTTGTGAAGATGTAGGATTTACACAGAGGGCTATTATGTCAAACAGTTAAGTTTTTTTTTCCTATTAATGAAAACAAAACGCCCAAACAGTGAGGAAAGGCTATTTAGATTCCTCATGGCTTTGGAGTTTGCTCTTCCAAACTCTGTCCCAGCTACAGTATAGTACCATGAACAAGCTCTAACACTTGTTTTCTGTAGGTGGCGGTCAAATCGTCTTCTGTGGATCAGAGTTTTCACCACGATAATTATCCTGGATCTGCAGCAAGAATTTGCAGGAAAATATTGCACACAATTTTACAAATGAAAAGCTGGCTTTGTTTTTTTTCCAGGCTGAAACATGACAGTGGAGATGAGGATAGATTGATGCTCAATCAAGCAACATTTTGTGCATTAGTAATTATCCTCTTCCAAGTAGCAGGGGGTGCTGCAGCCTTAACTAATCTAAAGTTCTGTCTGTTGTCGTACTAGAGCGGCTCCAACTACCAGGGACAAATTCCTTGTGTGTTTTTTGGACATACTTGGCAAATAAAGATGATTCAGATTCTGAAAGCCTAAAAATATACTGCTTATAAAAACAGAAAAGTTGTAATATCAGAAAGAAAATATCAACTATGCAAAGTTGTACATCCAAATAATCTTTATCTCCCTACAGGTCTGCTAATGGACAACGACTCCAGCTGTCCTGCACATTGTCAACAGTGGCCTCCATCCCGGATGCTGAGCCCATTATGGCATTACCACAAAACACACACTTGAATAAGGATGCACATGAGCTTTCTCTGAGAACCCATGATTCATGGGTGCTATTTCAAGAAGGAGCTCTTTTTGTAACGTGTAAAACACTACTCACTGTATACAGTAGCAGGCCTTAAAGCAGGTCCGCCACTAAAAATAATCAACACCATCCGGTCCGAATTCTCCATGCACTATCCATTGCATTTAATATCAAGGTTACGCTCCATGTGCTCTGAGAATATGACAACCTTTGCACATTTATTACAGAACAAACCCCTTACTCTGACACTTCTGCTTGTTTTATTGGTTAACATCACCAGTCTCACCATAATAATTTCCGGTTAGGTTTCAACAACAACAACAAAAAAAGCACTTTCCAGGCTTTTTTTAAACACACTTGCAACATTTGACGTCAGCTGTAACTCCACACTAATGTGACCGTGCTCCACTGACAGCGGGGGCTCTGTGAATAAACCTTGATGTTCAGACTAGCGGTAACGCTACCGCTGACAAGCTTGGTTGGACATTCCCAGCGTTTTGATTCTCCCAGGCAGAAAGTCTCAATACTTTTTATTTAATCCCCAGGAACAGTCATTTAGCCACTCTTAATCCCTCAGGTCGAGAGCCTAGTCTGATAATTACCCTTATTGTACACCCGTAATGATTAGTTTTTGGTTTCACCCAAAGCAGTGCTTGCTAGTTTCATGGGGCGGTCACGGGGCGAGTGGAAAACCAATCATGCGAGGCATAGTTTAGGACGGTAAAGAGGAGAGAGGGGTATGATTATTTCTTTGCGCGGAAAGCGATGACTCCTGGACCAGGACGTGGTCCAAACGTTTTGTCTTTTTGGTCAAACATCAAGAGAACAAGGTCATTCAAGGCATCTATCTCTACTGAATCGCCAAGTCGAAAGTCTCAAACAGACAAGGGTGTGAAGTTTAAAGTCCCTGTAAAGTGACAATGTCTTCTAAAAGTCACACACCACAGAGAAGAGTGATGTTAACAAGCTTTCCAAATTAGAATAATTAAAAAAAGAAAATTATTTAAAATGAGGCTTCAAAATCGTAAAAAATCAATCCCTTGTCTCTGCTCTCAAATGCTGTAAGTGTACGACAGGTGCTACTTCAGCTAACATTTGTCTTCTGCCAACACATCCCTATAAATTGATCGCACGAAAACATAGTTTAAAACCTTCAGTGGCAGATATATCAGAATAAGCACTGATGCGAATGAAGGTGCTCAAGTTGTACTGTGTAGTCGGGGAGGGGGACTCATGCCCGATGCCAAAGTGTGTCACTGGGCATCTGTGTAGATTTTCAGTCATCGACGTCACGGTAATCTACTGAAGTTGAATACAGGCACCTGGACGGGAGACACATGGATCACTTTGCCATTGCTTTTGATTTGCCTTATAGGTTTCTTCTTTGACTTCAAAACCTCCACATGTAATAACTCATGCCAGGAAGCAATTGGAAACCTTTTCACACGCGTGCACGCACACACACTAAAATACTGTATATTAACGCTAAAGGGCAGATTTGAAGGCCTTCAAACCGGTGGCTCAGCAGGTGTGATCTACAGCCACCTTTACAGAATCCTGAATGATTTTTTTCCCCCTTCTTCTTGCTCACCTTCATGTTGGAAACACGTCAAGGCAGGTTCCCACTACCTCTGTCACTCCCTATACTGCTTTTTTTATGAGCTCCACCTGGCAGATTATTCTTCCAACCGGGACAACTACCTATTCTACCGTTGACACACAGTCGTCTATTGGTAGCACAGAACACAGACTGTACTGTTTTGCCTTTAGCCACCTTGGGTCAATGCATGCGCCATGCACTACGGCACAACACCTATAATGAAAAAAAATTTGTGTTTGTTGGTATGTGTGCGTGTGCATAAAAATACAGCCAACAGATTTAAAGGGTTCCTAGTAAGGCAGCTCACACGGAGTCTCATCAGGCATTTGACGAGACTTCCTTGAGCTACAATGAGGAAAATTAGGGGCCCAATTAATTATCATTTTTTTAAAAAAACACCACCATTATTTTAAATGCGATGGGAGAATCTGTAACTCATGTTCCAGTGGTTGTGTGGTATTTTGCTGTCAGACTCACGTTGCCCAGATGAGTTTTGCGTGAATGTAGCTCCACTTTCCATAGCTGACTTGGCCACGTTGGTCTTCTTTAGAGAGCAAACTAGTTGAGATATTTCGTCGTGTATCCTTTGTCCCATTTAACTTACTGTGACATGACTGATCAGAATCGCAACATAAATTAATAAAATATCACAAAGCTTTATTCATTCTTGTACCATCTATACAACACCAATAGGTGACCATATCACTGCAAGCACCTTTCCGTCCCCTCGTCATTATATGTCTGTCGGGGTCGTCAAAATGAGAGCGGTTTTACTTTATTTTAGTTTGAATTGCAGTGGCGCCTTGACTTACTTGTTCAATTTGTTCCATGACCACGCTTGTAACCCAAAACACTTGTATTTTCTAAAGAAAATATGCCTGTGAAAATTGTTATATTGTCCGTCTGTTTGTGTTCAAATAGCCGTTGCTTAAAGGGTTATAACACAGTGACATTGATGTTATTGTTAAGATTGACTATGGCATTTTGCACTGTGCGTTAGCAAAAAGCTACTGGACTTTTCTGAGGCAAAATTATGTGGTTGTTTTGAATACACAACCTGTTAATTATCTTTGTTTTATGTGTAGTTTGACAATAACGTTACTAGGAGTGGCAATAATCAACCTTAAGCCGCTTTTTGGAATAATTGTTCACCATATGCGCCCTGTTGAGACATGAGTTGAGTTTGCTGCAACCATCCAGCGCTCTTATGTCAAAATTTCACTTGCAAGTCAAAGCAAAAAAAAAAAAAAAAACATCTGAACGACAGCTCGTGTCTCTAAAAACTCAAAGTACCACTGTAGTTTTATTATACAGTGGTGAACATTCTCGTTATACTTATATACCTTATACGTTAGCAATGCTACAGTGTAAAATTTGAACAACTTTGAGATCAGCGAGCATCACATAATGTATTATGTTCGACTTTGGAGTAGCCGATCTTGCCAGTTGAGGCAGAGAGACAGTTGGAAACCCCACAGTCTTTGTGATGTCTAAGCTTTCACCTATTCAAGGGAACTTTTCCCTTCCTAATTACAGTATTTCTCATAGAAATACTTGGTAAATGAGGTTCTGGTAGAGCTTATAAATTAAACAGAGTCCTCATGAAATGTACCTTGAGAAAACGTTTTGTTATGATTTGATCCTATAAAAATAAGATATGATGTTTTCCGACAATTGCATTAATCATCAAGACCAAATGAAAACAAAAAGTATTAATTCAAATTATTATTATTTGTTTTACTTTTTTGCTTGTCCAACATGATGCAGCCCAGCTGTGTGGCAGCTTCCTGTTGTGTTGTGATTTGTACAATAAAGCCAGCACTTTCTAGCAACACGCTTTTAGAAATGACAAAAACACATACATGTTTAGGTGAATTGAACGTATTACATTTTTTTAATTAAATTAAAAAATAAAATAAAATTTTGGCCGGTTTTTACGTGCCTGCGTCCCGGACGGACAAACCTTCACAAGCAAACACTTGGCCCGGGTACAAAGTCTCCAGCCGCTAGCTTACTGCGTGTCAACCACACTAATTTTTGCCCTTCCTTCATTAAAAAAAAAAAAAGCCGCTTCGTTATCAGGACATTCAGAACCATTAGAACAAGTTGAAAGCGGCTTTATAGACGTTATTTGGCAGTCCCTACAGGCTACAGACAGTTTTGGCACGTTCGCGGAGATTCTCCACTTCAACCGAGAGACCTGTCCGTCGTGCTGGCCCGGTGAGTCACTTGTTAAAAACGCTCAAAATGTGACAAACACACCGCCGAATGTGGGTTAAAGCCGTCGTGCGGTAACATTTAACGACGCCTCGAAGCACCTGAGCTGTTACATTTTGGCTAAAAGCAAGCGGAGCAGGAGGGGAAGGAGGAAAGGGGGGGGGGGGGGACTTGCCGCAGTTGAACACTTGTGCCGCCCCGGCTCCTGTTAGCTCATGTCCGGTCACACAAACGTGAAGACAACTCGGTGAAAACGGGACATGACTATACCTTAAAATGCTCTCCGTCGTTAAGTCAGGAAGAGAGAGCGGTAAATCCACAAAAAACTGCCACCGGCGGCTGGAGTGTTTGTTGCTCATGCGGCCCCAGTCGGAGGAGAAGACAAGTTCATCCCGCTCTATCTGAGCCCTGCGGAGCCTCTTTCCTCCTTTTCCTTCACCCGAAAGCACTTCTCTCGTATATCCCCTTCCCGAGTTCGTTCGAGATCAAACCATCACATTCCACCGCGTCCCCAACAATGAAAAAGGTGGGTTTTCCTTTTTTCTCTCTCCTCGTTTCGCCGGAGCAGGACCCACCCCTCGGGATGGCTGTGACCGCAAAGAGAACGCCCTTCCCCGGCTGCGAGGTCACGCCTCTCTCCCCCCCTTCCTTCTGGTTCCTCCGCACTCACATACAGGAGTGAGTCAAGCCGGTGAGCACAGCCAATGTGGCATATTTCCTGTCATACAGACACAATACTGTACGGAGCAAGTTGTGGCACGATAAAACTGGCTTTATTGTGCACTGCAAAGCCAGAATAACATCTACAGCTGCATTAAAGCTGCGTTTGGAATTGCAGTTGTTGATGTAAGCTTAAGACAAATCTCCTTTTAAGCTCCCCACTCTGCTTAAATCTTCTGTTATGATGAATAACAGGGCTGCAGAAATATAATAATATACTATATGCAGCGATGCACACACGGTATATATTTGGTAGCAGTGGTGGACAGTCAGGGCCAGAAGGCCTTTTCTGCTGGCCAGAACACTATCAGAAGCACTGACCTACATTTGCAACTTATATTTGTGTGTTTGTTCCATGGAATTGTATTAATTTATTCCCAAATGGTCTATTATCAAGTAAGTGTCTTTGGATGTTAGATTAAATTTTTTTTTTCTTATCAAATGTCAGCATCAATGTGCTGTCATGTCACTCTAACCTGCCCAGGGTTTTTAGAATCTGTAATGTGGGCCAATGTAACTTCAACTATATTAGCAGTGGGACTGTTTCTTTAACCAATCAAGGTTCCATATTCGCCTCACAGGGCCAGCTAGCTGGCCCACAAGAACGTTAGCATTTTCCATCTTATGATAGGTTGGTCAGAGTAAACTATTTACAGCCAAGTTCAAATAGTAAAATACGTCTGTATCGATCTGCACACATTTAATTATCAGTATCTCTGGTGAGTATGATGTACGGTGTACAGTACAGAGTGGATCCTCTCTACAAGTGGGTAAGATACCAAAGACGTCAACACAAAAGTGCAACTTTTCAGAAGCCAGTGTGAACAGAGCATGGACGCACCAGCATTGGAAAGCATGACAATATGCGAGTATGTTTTTAGATTTCTGACATAGCAGACCCTATCTAACAAGAACAACAACCTCATATTCGTTCTGATTTTGAAACAGGATTTTCCCTTAGGAAATAATGGAAATCGGAGTAATCAGTACAGGATTAAGCTACTTAGGGCCATCAATAACCTTTATTAACTGTGTGGTAAGATTTAATGTAAAAAGCAGTGTAAGAATAACTTAACCACTGTTGCCACTGATACGCAAAAACTATTTTGGCAAAGGCGTAATGCAAATGTGAGTTGTGACCTGTCACTTTTTTTGTATTGCACATTTGCAAAAGACCTGCTCCATTTTAGAAAATATGCACTTTTCTGTTACACAGCTGGCATTTTAAAAATGTCAGCTGTTGAGACCTGTTGGTAGTCCCCAAAAGAATGTCAGTCAAAATAGTCTAATTTAAGGGGCCCCTTCATTGTCATACAAATGTAAAAAGAAGCACACTCTTGCCCTTTTCCCCCTCGTCTTTTGTGTGGTATCTCACATTTTACAAAAACAGTCAAGATGTTATAAATACATGTACAATGAAACCCTGCCTATTCCCGATTCCCTATTTACAAATTCGCCTATTTGTATTTTATTCTTTGCAACCTATCATCAGGTTTTCATTGAAAAACTCAACTATTTGCGGAATTGCTGCATATTTTATGGGCTCTTTCTGTAATGCTCTTTGATGACAACAAGTTGATGCCAGCACCATTCGCCACTAGGTAATTAGTAAATGATGTCAAGGAATTATGTTAAAGTGATACAGTTTGACTGTTCTATGATCTTTGTATGTCGAGGAGGAAATACGTTTAGCCTGGGTTCTTAGACGTTGCCGACAGTCTTTGCCACGTGTATGTCTGTGCAAGGCATTTTTTTATTAATCAAATCATCTGTGCACCATTTATTTTCAGAGAGAGCATGAAATGGTATTAAAATGTTTTGGATCATAGTTTGTGTTATATTTTTGGTTTAAACTAATTAATATACTGTAACTATTAATACGGAACATTGTAATAATTTTTACAGGTATTTTTATGGGGTTTTTAACTTTATGCGGCAGGTCTCTGTCCCTATATACTGTAATGTACCCTGCTTTAGTTAATGTACCTTCAGGTGTATATTTGTCTCATGATGTTTGTTATGCATGGCAACGATTGGAACTTCTAAATTGTGTACCATAGAAGTGCATTTTCCTGAAATGTAAAATCCAGAACTGTACGACATTTGCGTCTTTAGCGGTTCGGCTGCATCACCAAAGATAGACTTGAATATTTTCACACAACTGTTCATATCTGTCATGTTCCATCTGTCCTGGGAACGTTCACACACATGTTTCTGTCATCTGGATAAATGGCTTCCATATATCAAATGACATAAGTGAAAATGCACCATACAGAGTGCGATGCAAAGCGCCAACATGTTTTCCAGGGAACGTAGTCCGCCTTGCACTGTGCACTGCATGGACTACCTGATTCAGGAAGAGTTCGCA